>NC_092345.1:21395279-21709453 GCF_963676685.1 Mytilus edulis
TTATGTTGTCTATCAAAGGGTCATCCACTATTTAACGTCTGCTTGTAGAAACATCTCAAACCAATCAGAGGAACGGATCAGAGACCTCATAAAAAAAATTCCTAATGAAAATATAAGCATTTATTATATACTTATAACTTAATACAAAAAAATGTATGTGTGATATGATCAATGGCTATCATTTTGTATTAGTAATCCATGATTATATCCATATTAGTAACAGTTACATCATATCATGTTGCGATCGATATTGGGTGGTGTCACTTTAACAGTTCTCTAGTTATGTCCCTTTATAAGGTGTATGCTATCTCAGGGCATCATCATGTCCCATGGATAAATTTCTCCATTTATTATTTCATAATCAAGTATTTGGCTAAAAGTATTTTCTTTGTTTCAGAAAAGAATTGCCATGTTGATGTCAGGAATGTCAGCTATGGGTATTCAAGAGGTATGGCTATTTTACATGTTTTATGATTAATCTAGGCTAAAAGTTGACTTATGCTACTGTGGATTCATATTTATTGTTGGGATACCATTTTTTATACCAGGTGAACAACAAATTAATATTTTTTTAGGAATTATGCATTTTCTGTATATGCAGACTTTTGCATATCAACAAAATTATATATCCATGAAAAAAGAAAAGTTTTACTCTATCAACAAAATTTGGTGCACACAAAAATAAATGAATCCATTGTATACATGTTGTCTGCTTTATAAAGTAGTTATGTTATTTTTCTGATTTAGGTGTTAAATAAATATATTGCATTAAAATATGTCTGACTTAATTAGCTTGTGATGTTTTTTCAAAAAGATTGCAGTGTAATGCATATCCATCTTTTATTGCATGGTTAGAAATAATTTGATAGAGAAATAGTTCTAATGTGATCTTAATATGGCCAAGTTTTGTTTTGTTTTTGGTTTGCAAGATCCCTCCAAAAGGTAAAATGGTAGTAGAAGAATTTAAACTGTAAAAAACAAATTTAAATAAAGCTAGATGAACCTATCAAACATATATGATCAGTACATTAATTCAGGAATATACAACAATAATAAACCTGATTAATTGAAAAGCTAATGTCTTTTTCATGATCCCTTTCTTTTTCTTAAAAGAATAATTTCAACAACTTACTATATATGTATGACTTGTTAAATGTACGACAAAGTATGATGAAATAAATGTTTTTTATGCTTTTTTGATTTGATTGCATGCAAGTTATTTTTTTTGTTTGCATGGCAGGGTAAACTAACAGCTAGTGCCGTAGGATCTATAGTCAGCATGCAGAGTGAACAAATACAACAGATACATACAGAATATGCTGAAAAAGTAAGTTATAGATTAGATAGTCAATACTGATCATCCTTTCCATCTACACCTATATCACCCTGTTCAGTACTTAGTTAATTCTCTTATACCAGCATTGAGACATCTGAGGAGACATTAATATTAAGCTGTACTTACAACAACATTAAAACTGTCTAAGATAGGGGAAAAGATGGAAAAAGGCACAATAAGCGGAATATCAAGTTTTCTGCATAAAAATATCCTAAAATATCAGCCACTTAACACAATATTTATCTTTTTAGCTTGTTTGCTGCACTTACTCTACAAAAAGTTTTTCTTTGGAGCTCTCAAAATATATTTAAAGATATTTTATACACTATGTAGTAAATACCCATAATATATACCTATACTTTTTTCTAAAGGCCTCAGGCAGCTGTTCAGCTGAATATTTATTCTTGAGAATGGCAGAAATGTATTTAAAACTTCAGGCAAAGACAGTAGATGGATATGTCTATTATTTGTAGGTCCTATTTGGTTATTTAGCTCTTCAACTGTTTCAGCTCTCATACAATCTTAACTTCCAAATGTTTGACATTCAGCATTCCTTATGAAGGTAATTTCTGGGAAAGTGCTTTGAACAAAAGAAATTTATTATGTGTTGTTTTCAGTATTTTGGGGGATTGATAGTAGCACTTCCTGTTCCTTGGAACATTTTTATGTCCCTTTTATGGGCATTATACTTTCTGATCTGTGTGTCAGTTTGTCCGTTCTTCCGTCGGTCAGTCCCTCTGTCTGTCTCGCTTCAGGTTAAAGTTTTTTGGTCGAGGTAGTTTTTGATGAATTTGAAGTTCAATCAACTTGAAACTTAGTATACATGTTCCCTATGATATAATCTTTCTAATTTTAATGCCAAATTAGAGTTTTTACCCCATTTTCACGGTCCATTGAACATAGAAAATGATAGTGCGGATGGGGCATCTGTGTACTATGGACACATTCTTGTTTTTTCTCAAAATATTTAAGGACATTTGATTTCAGATAGTTATCTTTCACAGAAGTTATTTCCATTTCTTTATAATTTATGGGATCCATTGCATGAAGATTTTGAAACTTGTTTATTTTTGTTATGTTGAAGTATAGATTGATGTGCAATTTACAACAGTAGAAGTAATTACATTATTGCATCATGGTTATTTTTCAATGATTTTTCATTAATTTCGAGTTGAATGGTAATGACATCAGTATTCCTTATTACAATAAGGGCACATGCGGGTGTATCATAGATGTTTGGGGCAGAAATATATGCCAGTCTAGCATATATTTCTGCCCAAAAAACATCTATGATATGCACCCCTGTGATAAGGTTTGGCTATAAAATTTAAACAGTTTAACAAAAATATATTCCAGAAACATGGTTTTACAATTTGCTTAAACATGCAGCCAAGTTCAATATTATTCTTATATATCATAACATACAATAGATAATGTGAATTGAAGGACAACTGATCGTAAAATGTTTGTATTGTTCTGTTTTAAAAATAAGTTATGAAGGGGTAATCCCAAACTAGATGATAAACTTGATGCAATTTTCTTGTCTTTTAAATGCATGTTGACTTTTTCATTGAAGTGCTTTCCAATTTTTTTTAAAGATTTGTTGCATTACTATCACTTTTTTTTAAAAATAGTTTCCATGGTAATTTAATATAATGATTTGATCATTCCAAATTGATTTCCAGTTCTTCTGATTCACTTTCTCCAAAATTTTGGAAACCTACAATAAAAATTGACCACTATTTGCTGAAGACATTCTGACCAATAACTTTATTCCAAAGAATTCAACAACTTCATTTTTAAAGTATTATTTCTAGCCCCAAAATACACAGAAAATTACATTTTTCATTTCAGGTATCACTTGCTAAAAAATTATTTTAGAATGATTTTTTTTATAATTGGAAAATGACGCAGTCATTGTTCCATAACTGCCGACCTGAACTTCATTTCATTTCTCTGCCTACCGCGCTTGGTTTCGTATTTACTATTTTCCATACAAACTGGAATCTGCTTGTGTTATCATTATGCATCATTGTGTAGTATTAAATCAGCCAGGACCCAGTTTACACTGGTTTCTACTTGAATTCCACTACACTCGAACAAAGTGTTGTAGTTTGACGGAAACCAGTTTTTGAATTTGTAAACTACAAAACGTAATCGGTTATTGTTCATTCCGTTTTGGTGTTTCATACCGACTTATATGGTTTGAATAAGCTTAAGACCCTTCAAACATTAATGTGAAAGGTATATTAAAGACTGTTTTACAAAAGGATTGAACTGTTTTACTTTCAAAGTCGTACTATAGGGATATCTGTCATATACGGATTTTCACTCTCACCGGTTAATTTCTTCTTTTACACATGCTTTGGAAACTTCCTGCTTAAACATCGCAAGTTTTAAAATTGTTTTTGAGTGAATTAAACTTATTTTAACAATCATGAAGCGTTCTAGAATCATTTTAAAGCAGTTTCTTCTTCTCTTTGATGATGGAAAATAGATTTTCTCAAGAAAATACCGCAAACGATCGCAGAGGAATTGAAACGTACAAGTCAAGTCGGCACCTGGTTAAATTGGCATCTAGTCAAATCGGCACCTATTCGACGTCAATTCGGCATCCAATAATATTTGTTATAATATTTTCTATTCAATTAATTAATTACTGTTACCAAGTACATAGTGAATATGTTGTTGTGTATTTTGGTAAACAACGAAACGAAAGTGAATATAATAATGTTGTGTATAAAGGTAAACAACGAAGCCCTTACCAAAGCTGTTGTTTTAACAATTAGACAATTTGTGTAATTGTAAAAACAAGTCAATTATTAAAATAAAATGGAAAACTATGAGTCCCTTTCAATAAATCAAACTTTCATGCAAAATAATTAGCAAATTTAAGGTGTTTTTTTTTTCAGTAAAGTTTATACAGCATTAAACCAACAATCCTGTAAAATGCTCAACTGGTTAAAATAATGCAGAAAAATACCCAATATCTCATGTATTAGTCAAAATAATTATGACGTCTGGCAAGGCTATTTTATTGTTTTTCTGGGACGCCTTCCTATAAGGCGTCCCAGAAAAAAAAATAATATAGCCTTGCGGTCATAGGAAAGTGTTCCAGAATAAAATTAAAAAAGCCTTGCCAGACGTAATAATTATTTGGACTACTCATATATATATATCATTAAAACTACACCAAAAAAGTCATTTAGTTGAGAAAAATAAATATATACAAAATGTACATGAACACCCAAAAATGTGAAAGTTAGTATTTAACTCTTTTTGCTTTAATACTGAAAAAAATTCTGGCAAGCCCTTTCTTATTTTTACCCTATTGCTTAAAATACTGTTAAAAATATATATTTAACATGGGTGACGAATTGACTATATCAGATGTCGATTTTAACCAGGTGATGATTTGTCCAGGTGCCAATTTAACTAGGTGCCGGTTTGACTAGAATTCTTTGACAAATGTTTGAAATTATCTGAGTTTCATTAGACCTTTGATAGCAGTAACAAAAAGATTATTTACTTAATATTTTGTGGGAGAAGGGGGTTCAGACTGTGTGGTATCAGGTCTGTTTGTGCCCAATACATTTTCGCACCCTACACGTTCGCACATTCACACTCTACTCATTCGTGCCCAATTTTAATTCAAATTCAAGTTGAATAATTGGAAAATCATGGTTGTTGTTTTAAATTGCTTTGGTGTAAATACTGAATGTATTTATAGCTTGGTATGAGTAAAACATTGAAGATTTTAAAGGAAAAAACACAAAAGATAATTTTTTTTAACAGCTTTGTCCCATTGATCTGAAACAACGAAACAATAAAACATAGACACCAAAATATAGCAATCCACTAATATAACCAAAACATGATAAAATTTATTCAACACACAGAAACAAACATAGTCAGAATCTCACTTCATTTTGAAACAAGTCAATGAAACAAGTTATAGCAATACACTAACCAAAACATGATTAAGAGTTATTCAACACAAAATAAAACGTTAACAAAATACCACTTTATTTAGAAAGGATTATTATTATTTTTAGCAATACCCTATCCAAAACATGATTAAGATTTATTCAACACAAAAAAAAATTGCTGTCTTACTTTATTTTGAGACAATGACAACAATTATACTTATAAGAAAACACTTGCTTACAGAGTTATTAAACACAAAACCAATTAAGATTGGGTGCGAACATGTAGGGTGTGAAAGTGAAAGGGGGTGAAAATGAGTGGGCGCAAACGTGAATGGAAGCGAACGGACCCGTATTCAGACTATGTACCAGTGAGAAATATACAAGCCTTTCTATGGTATTTATTTGTACAATTCAGCTAGTCTTGACCTATTCATTTGTCTTAAAAAAACAGCCAGTTGTCACCTTCACTTCACACACACACACATATACGAATATCAATTATATGCTCACGATACATGTTGCATTGTTAAACTAATTACGGTACGTGAAAATCAAGACTTGCATAAAAACTATCCCAATATTAGAGACAGTGGCGTCATTTTTCTTCAGAGCTTTCAGCTCTTTGATTTTTTTTTTATCACTCAATTTTTTGTACATTAAAGTTAGAAGAATAAGAATCTGATATAGAGAACCCTTACTGTAAGTCATAAATAACCATGTTTTGATAATGTATTAAACACATGTTCTATTTATAGCAATCAGAAATTGAGCAGATTGAGAAGACTGAGAGAGTTGGAGGAGAACAACAACATAAACGTGTAAAGGCTGCAATGTCAAAACAAATAGAGCAACAGAAATCTAAACTTGATGAGGTTTGTATGTTAACCTATTATGCTATACTCCAATGCTACATGCAGCTTTAGGTAACTTTGTCTGAAGTACTAGTGTCATAATAAATGTAGAAGACTTTTAAGCTCTCTATTCAACTTTGTAATCTAACTCGTATTATATAAGCCTCCCTGATTTTATAGAAGAAATGTGTGACTGGTGTACTAAAGTGCAAGCCTGGTATTATTAATGAGTTTTCTTTTTTTTTTCTCCTGATTTCATAAGATGATATTTAATTTGAAATAAAAGGAGAATACATTTATATATGTTCTTGAATTATTTCTTTTACAGTAGAATATTATTCTATTAGTTAAACTATACTTGTGTATTTCAGATAACATCCAAACATGACCAGCTACACCAAGCTTATTTAGAGACACAGGCTAAGTATAAAGAGGTTAGTAGTCACAGTATTTTATAAAACAATGGAATTAATCTCAAAATCTACATCATAAAAAGAGTTTGAAATTTTACTCTGCATGGTTGTTATAGAAACATACAATCTAAATAGCTTTTGAAAAATGACATTATCTTGATATACAATTGTTTACTATTTTTGTTTTTAATGCCTTAAATTGCCTTTGATAAACAGTACTGACTGAAAGTAATTGATCCCAATTTCATTGAATTTTCATGCCAAGTATTATTATCTCTTCAAACAGAATTATTCTAATAACCATGGGTGAAATTTTTAATTTTCTTTCTAGGCAGAATCCAGAAGTGCTAGGATAGATGAAGAAATGGACAAATTAAATGAAATAGAAACCGAGGAGAACCAAAGGTATATAATCCATCTTTTATATAAACTGATGATGATCACATTTTAATCTAAAATGACAAATTCACAATAATAAATGCATGCAATAACTTCTGAATTTACAGTAGTCAATGAAATTACGAAGCTTATCTTTTGTAAGTTTATAAGCTACATTAACCAAAAAATAAGTATTTTTTGTTTCATTAAAGTTTTCTAATTTTTCAAACCACAAAAGTTGTTATATGCAGAATAAAGATAGTTCAAAATATATAACAGATTTTACTGGGTGCTACTTTTTGTTGCAATGTTAAACATGCTTGTAAGGGCTCAACCCTCTCATTCCTGCAACAGTGGTGAAACCGCTAAAAACAAGAATAAACTCAGGAGCCTGTAATTCAGCGGTTGTCGTTTGTTTATGTGTTACATATTTGTTTTTCGTTATTTTTTTTTATATGAATAAGGCTGTTAGTTTTCTCGTTTGAATTGTTTTACATTGTCTTATCAGGGCCTTTTATAGCTGACTATGCGGTATGGGCTTTGCTCGTTGTTGAAGGTTTATACGGTGACCTATATTGTTAATGTCTGTGTCATTTTGGTCTCTTGTGGACAGATGTATCATTGACAATCATACCACATCTTCTTTTTCATATTTAAAGATCAGTTACAATTTTTTATCATTGTATTTACAGCATTCTGCAAACACTGAGATCTCTTGTTGCTATGAATGAAAATCTTAAGAAGCAAGAACAGGAATTCAAATCTCATTGTAAAGAAGAAATGAGTAGGTTGAAAGGTCAAATAGAGGAAGTAAAAGCACAGACTTCTGAGGAAGATTCAGGAGACAAGGTAGTTTTAGCTCACCTGGCCACAAGGTTCTTTAAAATTAGCTCACCTAGCCTCAAAATTCGTCTGAATTAGCTCACCTGGCCACAAAATTCATTTAAATTAGCTCACCTGGTCACAACATTCTTTTAAATTAGCTCACCTGGTCACAAAATTCTTTTAAATTAGCTCACCTGGCCACAAAATTCTTTAAAATTAGCTCACATGTTCTCAAAGTTCTCATACCTTGGCTTTTTTGTAAACTACATATACTTAGTCTTAATGAAAATCATATGTATAAAAGACTTTAGATAATAAATTCAGTGCATAACATATTAGTTTGAATTGCCTTATAAAAGTTAGATCTAATATTTGTTAAAAGTATTGTCCAGTTGAAATTATTGAAACTTTGTTATTTTTTGCTATTCCAAAGTAAAATAATTTCCAATATATATGAGAGCAAGTGGCCTTCATATTTTGCATGAATATTGAAACAACAATCATTTTTTAATATACAGATATGCATTTGCTATGAACTTGTGAATCTGAAAGTAAAACTTTCAACTTTTAGAACAAAACTTAGGCAGAAGTTTGTCCAGTGAGTTGATCCAACATCTAATAAAAGAGCTTCTTATCTCAGAACTTTTTTACCTTGACTGTGACATCACTGGATGAGAGTTATTGCTGAGTTGTCCTTGCGATGAGGAACAAATGCCTATAGTTGAGCGGAAACTACTTATCTTTTTTGGTTGGGTTCCTGTCACATTGTTTAGATATCAATGAGATGTTTTGTGGGCAGTTGTTTGTCTTTTCGTTGTTAATTGGGTTTTTTACTGCCCCTTTTGTATCTTTTCAATCTTTTTATTGGACTTGTAGGTAGTTAATGCATTTGAAAGATAAAAGTATAAGATAGCCTTCAATAATGAAAAAATCTAAAATTATGGAAAGTTATCTTATACTTTTACCTTGATTTAATATGAACGGCATTACCACAGATTCAACATTGCACCATTTATTTTTATTCTAAAATTGAGAATAGAAATTTGGAATATGACAAAGAGACAACAACCTAACCAAAGAGCAGATAACAGCTGAAGGTCACCAATGGGTCTTCAACGCAGCGAGAAAATCCAGCACCCAGAGGTGATCTTCAGTTGGCCCCTTAAAAAAAATGTGTACAAGTTCAGTAAAGATGGATGTCACACAAATGTACCAAAATTAAAAAACATACAAGACTAACAAAGGCTAGGGGCTCCTGACTTGGGACAGGTGCTAAAATGCTAAAATGCTGTGGGGTTAAACATGTTTTGTGAGATCTCAACCCTCCCCCTATACCTCCAGACAATGTAGAATTAAGAAACACACAGCAAACTGCACAGTTAAACCCAATTAAAAAAAAATAAAGAGTCCGATGTTCAGAATAGGCAACAACAAAAAAAGAAACCAAGCAAAAATCTTGTACTTGTCCTGAAGACGCCATGCTTTATTGCAAAACACAATAATCAACAAGTTTGTGTTATTTTATACAGATGTTGTAGTCTTCATTGTCATATTATTGAAAAAAGTGTGTGTATTTCAGGAGAGAGTGTCACTTATAGATAAACAGTATGAAGCTGACAAAGAGAAACTACACAAGATAAGGCTGTTACTTGTAAGTAGGTTTGGTTTAAGTCAGATAAGGTTACTTAAGTTAATGAAATATTATAAAACCGTGAAGGCCGATAAAATTACAGGCATTGACAGCTTGTTTATACTTATCAATTGTATATGACTATGAGTTGACCTCTAAATTTCTTTATTTTTTTGTGTAGTTTCTCTAAAGTACATATACATTCAGATATGATTCAAGACAAATGATGAAAAAAGTTTGATGACATGAGAGACACAATAACATATGGAATGTATTTGAATTTCTTATGTACATCTTATTTATACACTTGTTTAAAGCAAAATTCTATTTATGCATGCATGTTATGGCTGGAGCAAATATTTTTTTTTAAGTTGATATTTTTCTAGATTGTCAATAATCATTATCAGAAATGAAACTATTTGGTGATTTATTAAAGTTACCCAGAACAGTTGAGGATAAAGTGACAAGAACTACTGTAGAGGGATTTTAAAAATTTCATGGTAATCTAGCCATTATTTATATAATTTTTTTGAAAGGCAAGAAAGACAAGAGAGATTGCAGTACTGCAACGAAAGATTGATGAGGTTCCATCGAGGGCTGAGTTAAGTCAATATCAGAGACGTTTCATTGAATTATATAGTCAAAGTAAGTTACATTCTCTTTGAGGTTCCATCAAGGGCTGAGTTAAGTCAATATCAGAGACGTTTCATTGAATTATATAGTCAAAGTAAGCTACATTCTCTTTGTAATGTACAGTGCTGAGAAGAAATTATTTTATTTACTGCAAAAATCTGAAATGGTGAATGTGGGTTGTGATTAATGTTTTGTTAACAACTAAATGTTCTGAGTTGACTGCCAAAGGAGTAGGTCCGGTAAGGACCGATTTTGGCCCCAAATTTCAGGTTCATCTGACGAAAGATTTTGACCACTTTTTAAACACTTAAGTGTCTATTTCATTTGAATCAATTAGTTTATGTAGAAAATTTTAACTGATTTAGTCATTTAAAACGATCCGTTTCAAGCTCTAATAGGAAAAATCTACCAAATTTGCTGAAAAATGTCATTTTTCAGATGGTTTTTGTCAAAAATGAAAGTGGCCGCATCCGTGTTCATCCTCAACCTTTATATATGTTATGTATTATCATCAAATACAACTAACATTTTAATATTAAGGATGAACACGAATGTGGCCACTTTCGTTTTACACGAAAACCGTCTAAAATTTAACTAAAATGCTAGAATAGTGAAGATTTCAGTAATTTAGCATGACTTAACGGTGCTAGTACCCGATATATGCATTGTATTGTCAAAAACAGTCCATATTTATGTAGCAGAAGCATTCTACTCTCCAATAAATAACTAAAAGTTTACATTTTAACAATTTTGTAAAACTGCTATATTTTGGGGCCAAAAAGAGGTCTTACTGGACCTACTCCTTTATGAATGTTGAAAATGAAGAGAAAAATGTCAAACCCTGGCAGACGATAGTTAAAAAATCTAACATTCAAAAGACTAGATACCATTGTCAAAGATTAAGACTGCTTTGAGACATGAACAATAAAAGATATAGTTACACAACTTTAAAAGTTGTTATTGAGGATAACACTTTACATAAAATTTAACTCATAAAAAATCTAATTTAAAATTTTGAATATTATTTTAAAAGGCACTGACATTGCTTTTCCTTGTATGGCTAAAATACTACCATTGACATAGCTATTATGTCAATATTGGTAAAATAATGGCCAAATATTTTTTACTGACTGCATTATGTTTGCTTTAAAATTGCTGTTATTTTGTTAAGCCTAAAACCATTAGATCCACGACTGCTGGTAAGAAAAAGAAATAGGGAAACAGAAAAATAAGAATAGAGAAAAATGGACAAAAAAATATAGAGAAGAAAAAATGGGCTTCTTAAATATAAAGAATAAAGAATCATGGCCAAAATTTAAAAAAAAAATAGAGAAAAATTTACCAAAAAGTCAAGAATACAGAAATGAAAAACCACCTATCTAGGCTGTTAAAGAATGTTACTTTTTAAAAATCTTAAGTTGTTATGTTGAAAAACTTTTGTGTTTTACAGTTTCTTCCACACATAAAGAAACGAAACAGTTTTATACTTTATACAATACTCTAGATGACACAAAGTTATACTTAAATAAAGAGGTAGGTGTAACTTATATATAGATAAGTTTATATTTAATTGAACCACTGTCACTGCTTTTTAGATAACATGTTTTGATTTGATAGAATATGATATTTCAGGCTAATACATGTATTTTATTGTAATTATGACCAATTTTTCAAAAGGAATATACTGGTTAATTAAGCTGCAGTTTATAGTTGAATCATTTTGAATAAAAACATATTAATATTATGAATTGAATTAAATATTTTGCTCAAATTCAACTATTTAACAAGTGAAAATCTCATCTTGTAGTTTTAAAAAAATCCTCAAGTATGATTATTGCAATTTGACTAGATTAAATATTGGATTTGGTGTTTCCAGCACAAATTTTGTACTGATTTAAGTATTATGACTGAGAGCCCTGACCTGGATGTTTTGTTTTCGGTTTACACTTGTATGCTCTGTATTTAATTGTCAGATGTATAGTTAAGATTATTACATATGTCCTTAGAATTATATATTGACAATTGTTTTTGCAGGTTAATTTGCTGAATTCTGTCCATGATACTTTTACACAGTAAGTTTTCAGAAATACTAAGACATGTTATAACAAAGTTTCTCTGTTAAAGCTTCTTTGTTATCAAAGGAATATATCCAGAGTTAAATTTTGAATATAATTTTCTATCAATCTTACATACTCTTCATATAAGTTGTGTTTGCTGCTGATATTTAGGAACATTCTGGAATTGAAAATTTAAGATAGCAATATTTTTGTAAAACTTATTTAGGTAAGTGGAATTTTAAGACACTTGGACATAAGATTTTTCATTATCAAGGGACCCTTGACCAAAATTTACTTTTTTATCATTAATTTTTCTATATTTTACTGATAAATGGTGTTAATATTTTGATAGTCAGCATTTTTGTTAAAACTCTTTTGCTGACAGCACCAGTTGCAGGCAATACACAGGGTTCCTCGAAACCATTAATAAAGTTTTTGATAAATAGGGGTATTTAGATTTATTTTTTAGAATTTCTGTTATGAATTGTGCGCCTCTTATGTTTTGAAAAGTGCATGTTCAAAATAGATAAAATAGTTTCTCAGCCAACATGTGTTTTATAGTTTGGCTGTCATTAGAGATCTTCACTGGATCACTTATTAAATTTTGCTAAATATTCTATATGCACAGTTATCACAAAAACAGAACAGCATTCTTCAGTTGAAGATTTAGTTCCAATTTTTGTGAAAATGATAAATTTTGATAATTTTTTATTTAACTATTTATAAAATAATATTATAGGGTTATTGCATGAATATCTGGGAATATTGTCCCGAGTAGAATTTTATATTGCACGAGCTTGCGAGTGCAATATATGTTCTACAAGGGACAATATTCCCCAATATTCATGCAAAAACCCTTTAATTATATAGCAATATAATATTTGAAAGTAAATATTGGTATAAACTAAGATTTTGTCGTTGATGACGTCACAAATTTTGAAGATTTTATTGCACCAGTGCAATATCGGAATTTATTGCACGCTAACTTTTGGTTACTTTTTGTGGGAAATATTATATTGCTATGCAATAAATATATTTACTGAACTTTACAGAATCGTTTTCTAGAAATTCAGTTAGTTTAAGTTAAAAAAAAATGTACATATTTTTTAAACATCTGATAGATTAAAAAAAAGATAAGATATTGACAGTTTCACACCAAGTTTTCTTCATTATTATTTCTATTCTAGGGCTATGGGATCACAAGGAACTAAGGAGCAGTTTTTGAAACAGTTTGAACAAATTGTTGAGGGCATTAAACAGAACAAAGCCAAAGTATGTAAAATATCTGAAACGGAAAACTTATATTATAAAAAAAGAAGGTATATGGGATATCAATCCACGGCTCAAAATCTCAACAAAAAAAACACAAAAAGCAAAAGAAGTGCCTTTTTGCTGTTCTTCTTTATCTTAAAGTCAGTGAGGGCCCTAACACAGAGCCTAACAAAAGTATTATGATATTGTAAAATGAGATGATTAAGAAATAAAGGTTTGTGGAAAATAAATCCAATTTAAAATTAGTTGTTGAAGTATGATTGCCAATGAGACATCTATAATCCATGAGACCTACCTGGGTAAAGTCAACAATTATATAGGTCACAGCATTCAATGATCAGCAAAATTCATATTAAATAGTAAACAGTAAGAGCCTCAACATTACAAAATGTTAAACCATTTTAAAGGAGAAAACTAGCAGCCTGAGTTATGTACAAAACAACAAGCCATCTTCTGTGATGGATATAAAAATGGAATGCTTCTTTTTGTAAATTTATTGGGGTGTTAAAGTGTAGACTGAAGTACATTTTTGTTCCGGGTTCATTTTAAAATTATGCACACGGTCAACAGTTTTAGTACCCTTTAAAATTACTAAAAGAAGCATTTGATACTTATAATTACATTTTTTGGATAGGATTATGAAAATGATTTCTATCAAGTTTTTTTTTCATTTACCTGTGAACCTTATTGTGGAAAGACGTTTCATCATGAATGTTATATTTCATTTTAAAATGAAGGTTAATTTCAGAATGACACAAGATTGTTGTTAGCCATTCAAAAGAATGTATTAGTTATGAAACATAATTTTTATGTACTCTTAACTTATTGAGTATTGTTTATAAAGGTTGAAAAACGAAAGCAGGAGGAGAAAATGAAGCGTGACAGATTAAATGATCAACATCTTGACCTAATTGAGAAACAAAGACTTTACTTCAAAACAGTCAAAGAGTTTAAAGAGGTATGTATTGGTACCATAATATAGATTTATTGTATTTTGATAAGTATTATTCAAATTAAAAAAAAATCAGTCATCTTTAGTTACCTTTAACACCATTGAGACAATTTTCAGATAGATTAAGGGTTTGAAGTGCAATAATACCAATAGAAAATGCATATTTTAAATGTAGGTATATACAGTACAAGAAATTGCTGAAACAGCAGAGTGTCAACCAAAATCTGTGAAAAATATCAAACTGCGTTTTATCTTGAATTCAGGGGCTGACCATAGCAGTTTCACATTTTTTGACATAAATACAGAGTTTGGAAAAATTGAGACTATGCTAATGACTTATAATAAAAAGAGAATTATGAATTTTGAAAATTTCAGCTCAAAAGTATGAATTCTTTCTAAACCCTGTGAAAAGTTTCAAATATGCATAAGACCGGAAGAAGTTTATTACCTATTTAAAATACAATGTTTCAGTTTATTTTTATTTTTATTGTTTTGTTTTGTAGGAATGTCGGAAGAATGAAATATTGATGTCAAAATTAAAAAGATAACACATGACCCAGTGATAACCAAGATGGATGCCATATTGATTATTATCAAAACATTATATTTTATTGACCACTTCTATTGCAATGATTATAAATGATAGATTAAAACTCTTTGTTATATGTAATTTTGACTCCACAAAATTATAAAGAATGTGACACTACTAGGAGCAATGCATTAATACAAGCATTAGTAGGAAACAGGAGTAAAAATATATATTGAACATCGAGTTAATGTTCAGTTTTTGTGTTTTTTGGTTAGTTTTTCAAGTACTATAAGTAACAGGTCAACTATATTTGGTGTATGTAATGATTGTAAGGTGAACTTGTCTGTCTGGCAGTTATCATCTGACCTTGACCTCATTTTCATGCTTCAAGTTTTTGTGTTTTGGTCTGTTTATCAAATACTATAAGCAATATGTCAACTATATTTGATGTATGACATGATTGTTTGGTGTATTTGTCTGTCTGGAAAGAATCATCTGACACTGGCTTCATTTTCATGCTTTAAAGATCAATGTTAGGTTTTTGTGTTTTGGTCTGTTTATCAAATACTATAAGCAATATGTCAACTATGTTTGATGTATGACATGATTGTAAGGTGCACATGTCTGTCTGGCAGTTATCATCTGACCTTGACCTCATTTTCATGCTTCATAGATCAATATTAATTTTTTGTGTTTTGGTCAGTTTTTCAAATACTATATTAAGCAATACGTCAACTGTATTTGATGTATGACATGATTGTGAGATGTATATGTCTGTCTGGTAGGTATCATCTGACCCTGGCTTCATTTTCATGGTTCATTGGTCAATGTCAAGTTTATTTTTTTATTTGATTTGTTTTTCAATTATTGGAAGCAGTAGGACAATTATATTTTGTGTATCAAAAATATAAGTTGTTTATGTATGTCTGACAGCAGTTATCTGACCAGATTTTCTGTAATGTTTTTAGTTAAACCTTTATCATTGAGAATTTCAAAATAAGATCAAGGATCAGTAATGCAGGTAAGACATTTCAGCGTGTGCACTCTTGTTAAAGTAATCTTTAAAATTTGAGTAATTTTCATTGTCAATAATTAAAGTTGAATCAACTACAACCAATGCTTTATACAATACAATGTTTAATTTTACATCACACTGATAAATCAAAACAATCTTATCCCTTCAGTGCTTACACGCACTTTTGATTTCAAGTGAATGACAGATAGAAATTCCATGGAAGACCTAAGGTTAAGAATATCCTCACTGGTACTACTCAATCGAAGATCAAAAGTACACATAGGAGCTAAACATATACTAAACCAATCAGTATGTGAAAAGTGAAGTAAATATCAAAATATGGACACACAAAACAACATCAATATGCTATATATATATTTAATTCTTGGAAATGTAAATTGTCTACAAAATTATAAATATCAATAAAAGATTATCGGTACACCTTAACCATTATGTTTCATTAGAAAATTAAAAAAATGATCCATTTTCACCACATCAAAGTTGTTTTACATAACACTTAGTTGACTTGTTTTCACCCGTATTACTAAACACGATTTCGCCATCTATTTTGTAGTCATCATATGGTAAGGTGTGAATGGTCTCAAATCCAAACTTTTCATAAATTCTCTGGGAATAATTCGAAGTGCCTTCACCTTTTATGCAAACTGGACTTAACCCTAGTTCTTTACAAAATAGAAGAGTGGCTTTCATTACTTTAGAAGCTATTCCCTGTGCCCTGTGATCTTTATGGGTTGCAAGAGCAACAAATGCCACTACTATATCTGCGTTATATCGTTTAAATACGTCCATCTCATCGTATTTATGGCCCAAAAAGTCCATAATTATAATCCAATTACGATTTTTCGATTTTGACCAATCTGCCTTTTCTCCTTTCCTGGCTAAACACATTGACCTAGTGGCTATTATTTCTCCGGTTATGTCTGATATCAGTAAAACAGAGAGGTTTTCACGAAAAACTTCTGTTAATAATGCAGCAACTTCTTCATCTAACTCTCCCCCTAAAGATTTACCTAAAACTTCATCGGAATAAAAATGTTCTTTAAGGAAAGTTACAAGACTGCCATTTCGTTCATCTGAGGATAATTCTAAATGTGCATCTTTGAAATCTAAAGAGTCGTTTATTCGTCGTAAAGCCTGAAAATAAATTAATTGCTTATTTCGTATGAAGTTATATATTGCACAATATTCTACTAATAAAATTTGGTCTGTACTAAACATATACTAAGCCAGATTTAGAAGCTCTAGATCACAAGGTGCAATCGACACCTTATACCAAGACGCATTATTTTGACTCTGAGCCGACCAGTCTTTGTACACTCATATCATGGGGCCACGACGTGATTAAAGAAGCAGGAAATACAAATTTTAAGGGACTCTCCAACTTCACTAGTTGTCGTGGACGCAACCACGAGATCACCTGTGCATTCAAATTTGAAAAATATACAAACATGTATCTGTTAATACTTAATAATAAAAAAAAAAAAACATTTGATATTCAAAGTTTATTTGGTTGCATCATCTTTCGGATTTTGACTCAATAAATTATTTCAAGGGAAAACTCAGCTTTCAAGTATTTTCTCTAGATTGATGAAAACAGATTTTGATTGACATGCAGATTTTTGTGGTTGGTACAACATGAATAATACAAAAACCCTGTATAGTTTCATTGTTCAGATTAGTTAACTTAAAAGGCGATATAACAGGGACAAAGAAAGTGGACTTTAAACTAATTGTCAAGGGTTGGACAGTGAAAACTTTCGAACTTTAAAAGTCATATACATTAATATATAAAAAGCCAACATTATTCAAAAGATTATTCGAGAACCCGGTTCAAATTGAATGAATTACACACGAGAAAAACTGTATATAAAAATAAATGTGAATTTCTACGGTAACAATAACGACTTATGGACTATTGTGATGAATTCGAAGATTGGACACAGTATGTAGAATGTATGGAACATTATTTTAACGCTAATGAGATACACGAGGAAGACCATAAAAGGATTTTCTTTAGTGTATGTTGGAAGAATATTTACAAATTAATTAAGAATTTATTAGCACCAGCCAAACCAGAAACTAAATCACTTACCGACTTGACGAGACTAGCAAAACACCACCGACATAATAATTCAAAGATTCCAATGTAATAGTAGAACAAGATAAAGTGGTGAGTCGGTGAGTTCATTTATTGCAACACTTAGAAGTCTGACAGAACACAGTAATTATGGTTAAATGCGATGTAACGAGACAGATTAGTTGTCGGAATAAAGAGTGACCGCATACAGAGGAGGCTATTCAGAGCCGAATCCAACATTTGACTAGGCATTGGAAATTGCTACCGCTGTGGAGACTGCTGGTAAGAACGCACAAGACATCCAAGCGAGTGGGATCATGCAGCAGTTCAGAAAAAGTCAACAAAGTTTAAAAATCGTATACAAGAAACAACTCTCCGGAGATTCAAAACAAAGAGAATGTAACGGTGTGGAGGAAATCACTTAGCTGCCGATTGTAGATTTTAAGAGAAAAAAATGCAACTGTTGTAAAAAGAAAGTACATATAGTAAAGAAATGCCGTAACAAATCTGTCAATTGGAATATAAGTGAAAATAATCACATTTTAAACCACAAGCTCATTTCATGGAGCAGGATGCAAGTATCGAAATGAAAGTTAAAATGAAGTCTTTTCAGTTTTTCATTTTGGAAATAAATCTAGTGAAGCATATAAAGTTACAATCTATGTGACTGAATGTTAGATAACCATGGAAATACACACCGGAGCATCAGTTTCCATCATGAGCGATGCTACTTATAAGGAATACAAGTCGAAATCCTGAATCGAACCGATAAGTGCTACACTCTGAACATACACGAGAAAGTAGATTTATATCGTCAATGTCAACTGCAAGAAGGGAGGCGCAAAACTTCCATTACTGATAGGGAAGCGTTAAGTAGCAATACACAGTTTGGGAAAAAACTTGAAATTGACACTCATAATTTTTAAACACCCTCTTGTCCTTCCTTCTAAACAAATAAGGCTTAACATTTGTGTTATGCATGTGTATATTTATGGAAAGAGAATCGTCCATAGAATTGATTTCAAATAGCTATGGTGAAATATAATCTCCTTTTGGCAACCATCTGCTTTTATTTGATACACAATATGGCCATAATCTGCATTTATTTGACACGAAATATTGCAAAAAGGGGAGTGAAAATGTCAAAAAAAGTCGTAAAAATTTGGTCCAAAGGAAAATTTCAATCAATTAGAGTGATATCTTTCATGAAACAATAGACATTTATTTATCAACAGGTCCAAAAAAAATAATCATGCATTTCTGCTCGTTTTCCCATAAAATTGAATTGAAAAGATCGAGCATCAAATCTTTGTTGAAAAACACTTCATTAATTTCTAGACCTATGGGCGGTAAGAATAGGTAAACACTGACTCTCGAACAGAAAAATGGCCTATTGAACATGCTAAAACAATCTAAATAATCAAATATACACTTCTAACTATGTATTGCTACCTTAAGGTCTGAATTTACTTGGTCGAGACTGATTAAACAAATTCCAACTGGATTTGAAGGATGTTTTCTCCGTCGTTGGTAATTATAATTAACCAAGTGATTTAAATAAAGACAACCGTAGTATACCGCTGTTCGAAATTCATAAATCGAGTGAGGGAAAACAAACCCGGATTACAAATTAAAACTGAGGGAAACACATCCAATATAAGAGGAGAACAAAGAAACAACAGAAACTCTTAAGTGCAACAAAAAACCAAATCGTGGAAGCAAAGAAAGAGGTTTTCAAAGATGAACTTTGAACTGTAAAAGGCATGAAAGCCATGGTTCATCGCAATGCTTGGAGGAGGATAATAAAATACTAAATTGTATTTAATCCAGCATACCAACAAATTTAACTTGAACATGTTGAACAACACATTTTAGTTCGAGTAGAAGATATACGGATAACGGGTAAAACAAGCGAGAAACATCTCAATACTGTTTCTGAGGTTTTGTCAAGATTTAAGAGAATAGGAATACGGTTAAAGAAACAGAAGTGTGTGTCTATGGCCGAAGAAGTTGTTTATTTAGGATTTCAAATAAACACAAACACGAGATCTATCCAGTGGAGAGTAAAGTTGAGGAGATCGGTAAAGCCCCGATTCCGACAAACGTGACAGAAATGAAAGCTTATATGGGAATGCTGAACTATTACAATAGATTCTTACTTGTTAAAGCCACTACATGTATTTCTCAAGAAGGACTGAACATGCAGTTGGGAAAAAGAACAGGAAAAAGTGTCCATAGAGTCAAAACAGCTGTTGAAATCCGCATCAGTACGTGTATATTTCGATCCAAAAAAGAAATTAATCTTAGCATATGATGTATCTCCGTATGGAGTCAGAGCCGTACTTTCGCATAAAATGGACGTCGGCAGTGACAAAACAATAGCTTATGCATCTCCAACACTTACATTAGCAAAGAAGAATTATTCCGTTCTGGCCATATTATTTGCTATCAAGAAATTTCATCAATATTTGTAAGGACACCCCATACAATAATAACCGATCACAAGCCGTTCATAGATTTATTTCGAGAAGATAAACATATACCGACAATGACCACATCTCGAATTCAAAGGTGGGTACTGACTTCAGCTGCATATGAGTACACGATCGTATACAAAGAAGGGAGTCTAAATGGTAATGCGGATGGACTTAGTTGAATATCGCTGAAAATAAACTATGAAAAGACACCAAACCCAGTTGATACAATATTATCAATGTAACATTTAGCCACTAGACTCAAAAGTCGACACACAAGAACACACAACTGTCTAGGGGGCTTAGCTACACTTTGAATGGGTGGCCGTCAAAATGTCCCAGTTAACATAAGATCGTATTATAGTCGAAAAATGCACTGTGTAGTCCGAAAGGGTGCATATTGTGGGGAGGAAGAATAATAATACCACATCAAGGATGTGAGGCCATGTTAAATGAATCACACCAAGGACATCAAGGAATTACGAGATAATGAAAAGTCTAGGTAGAAGCTATATATGGTGGCCGGGAATGGACATTGACTTGAAATTAACTGTAGTTAATTGTTACAGTTGTCAGGAGAAAAGCACCAACAAAAGCACCGCTACATAAATGGGAATATCTGGGCCATTTGTGGTCAAGAATACATATAGCTCCGAGTTGAAGACAGTACTTTTACCAGGAATGGTTTACTTCTATAATTTTTTTTGACTTGGATGGAGAGTTGTCTCATTAGCACTCATACCACATCTTCTAATATCTATTTGCAGGACCAATCATGAACAAATCATTACTAATTGTGATTGATGCGTACTCAAAATGAATAGACAAACACATCATGAATTCTACAACATCCGAAGCTATGATTTCAAAACTTCAACAAATATGGAAAAATTGAAAACAACACGTCTAATAATTTCTTGCGTCCTAAGCGCTTTTCTGGATTTACCTTCATCAGGAACGCTCAAAGCCAAACATTTGAAATCCGAAGATTTATAAGTACCGAAACCGCTGAAGAGCTATATATGTCAAAAATACCTAAAATAAATAGCCAAATTCATCTTAAGCCAACTTTGCCTGAGGGAATTGAAACCTTAGTTTCTTAATAATTTAAAAATTTATAAACACACGGCTTGTGTGATCTAAGTATAAGTGATAATGGAGCCTAATTTTTTAGTAAGGAATTCGCCGATTATATAACATCAATTGGAATTTAACATCGCACTTCTGCACCGTGTCATCCAACTAGTAATGGTTGTGTTGATTGAGCAATTCAAAGTTTCAAAGAAGGTATGAAGAAAATCAAACAAGGAACTGTCTAGGAAAGGTTGAACCGTTTTCGTGTCAACTACCGTATAACGCTACAAACAACGACATGATTGGTACCGTCAAAATTGCTGATAAAAAGGAAACTCAAGTCACGTTTAGATATAGTCTCTAAATATCGAGAAGCGAGTTCGGGAGAATCAACAAACACAAAAACATTATCACGACAAGAAATCTGTTAACAGACAAATAAATGTAGGACAGGGAGTATTTGCCCGTAATTTTGTAATTGCTTCAAAGATTAAATGGATTCCGGGAGAATTTATAAAACAATCAGGACCACTTTTATTTCGTATCAAATTGAAAATTGGCGTTTCATACGTAGACATATTGATCTCATTAGAGTACGAAACTTCGAATGCACAAACAACGAAAATTAAGAACAATGGGACAATTACAGTGAATTATTTGAGCCAGACATAACTATACCGATAAGTATTCTCTTCTCATGGGTTTTCGTGCTAATAAAAATGCATCGTGACGTCACAATTTTCACGTAAGAAAACATATGATCTGACGACACTCCTGAGGCAGAACAACCAGAAATCGAGTGTACAATCACAGCATTTTCGTAGCGAACATCAAATGACTTCGGAAGATACTTCAAAAGGCTCAATTAGGAAATATATTTAGACTTACTCTTGCCTAGAGTCATTTTGAATTGCGAAGCAAAACGCTTTGAAATAACCTAGTGCTTCACGATATAATGCGGACAAAGACGGAGGGTTGGGATCCCGCTAACATGTTTAACCCCGCCACATTATTTATGTATGTGCCTGTCCCAAGTCAGGAGCCTGTAATTCAGTGGTTGTCGTTTGTTTATGTGTTACATATTTGATTTTCGTTCATTTTTTTACATAAATAAGGCCGTTAGTTTTCTCGTTTGAATTGTTTTACATTGTCTTATCGGGGCCTTTTATAGCTGACTATGCGGTATGGGCTTTGCTCATTGTTTTAGGCCGTACGGTGACCTATAGTTGTTAATGTCTGTGTCATTTTGGTCTTTTGTGGATAGTTGTCTCATTGGCAATCATACCACATCTTCTTTTTTTATATAAAGACATAGATTGGGTT
Organism: Mytilus edulis; assembly: GCF_963676685.1. Taxonomy (NCBI): domain Eukaryota; kingdom Metazoa; phylum Mollusca; class Bivalvia; order Mytilida; family Mytilidae; genus Mytilus; species Mytilus edulis. Next base: position 21,418,069 of record NC_092345.1, read on the forward strand.
AACGTTTATTGAGTTTGGAATTTAAGGCAAGCAACTCGCGCAGAAAAATCTGTTTCAATCTGCAGTGTCGTTTAAAATACATATGAAGTTGAAATTCGATGGTTATGTCATGCCGTCACGTGTACTTGATGTTTTATTGAAATACAACATGAGTTTGTTAACGAAGCGAAAGAAGATCATCGTGATCATTTTAAGCATGTTAAAACATGTAAAATATGAACATGTGGGTTTTTATGCCTAAATTGCTGGTGAAGAAGTATAAATACTTATATACTTATACTAGGTCGAGTATAATAAAATTCATCTTTCTGTACATGTATATATTACTACAAAATGTATTAATCAATAAAATTCCCTATACAAATGGGTTAACACATAATTTCATTTTACCTCTTCCAGTTGTTTCCTAGGTCTGAGTTTATTATTTTCCGTCATGTTTAGTTATCACAGTAGAATATAAGATACAATATATATGTATAGGTGTGTTTACCTGCACCTCTACACAACTTCTCAATACACAAAATGTTTGAACTCTAAGTAAATATGTTTATTGGTAACTGGGTTGCGAGCTTCAGCTGTGCATTTTATTACTTAGCCTTTTCATATTCATTTATCGATTAACGTTAATTTTAAACTCCATGTGTCTATCACATTATACGCAAGATGGTCAAAAGTTAATATTATTAAAACTATATGTTTCACATATTTGTTGAGGTCTGATTTATGAATATCTCACATATGTATAATTTGTTCAATGGCAAATATGTATAATTATATGTATATATAGGAAGTTTATCAAATCTAAAAAACACGTTAGTTATATATATATATATATATATATATAATCATGATAATCTCACTGAGGAAGGATATCTGTTATCCGAAATATTTATAAATAATTACATTTATAGTTACCTTTTTTTTGTATTTGGAGTTACTGTGTACACTTTTTTAGGCGTTTATATATATATACATAAACGAGTCTAAATTGAAAACAACGTTCAAACCTATGATTGCGTTGGATAAAAACCGCAATTTTTATACGTGTGCATGTAAAACAAATTTCGTTGTAGAAGGGTCTAAAAACAGCACAAACAACATTTTCCAAAAGAGCAAAAAAGTGAAAAAGTATATTTAAACAAAACGCATTTGACTAACAGGTCGAACAACTGCTGTTCTTTAACCCTGCTAACTGCCATTGGCGATTGCCAAATAAAATTGATCACAAGATGTTACAAAATGGATCTTAATATAAATGTAATACTAAACAGAAAAAAATTGTATCTTGTGGCCACGATGTTATGCCACAAACATACGGTGTCAATATTTTTTTAGTACACCAGATCCGGATTTCGACAATTAATGTCTCTTCAGTGATGTTAGGGATCGAAACGGTATTTGGAAGGCCATATAAAAAGTACCCTCATTTTTAGATAAACTATATATATAATATGCAACTCGTCTAAACATCAACCCAACAATGTTAGATCTGTAAATTTGCTTTCGCAAAATTTTGGTTCTTCCCTCGCCGGGATTCGAACCCATGCTACTGTGATATCGTGACACCAAATCGCCTGCACTGCAGCCTTCTCGCCAGACCACACGACCACCTGGACTCTACAAAAAATAAAGCTTTCAGTGGCCGTGTGTTACCTTTCCTCGTCAGTTTTAATCTAGCGGCGTACTACAGTACATGATATATAAGGCATGAAGATGTTATTGTTACAGATCAGCTCAATTATCTATAGTAAAGGATCCTACAAATTAATGTAAGATACAGTCATAGAAAATAATTATATTTATAAGTACGTCTGAGTCAGTGACAACTCTACAACAGATTTATCCATCGGATCACACGGCCACAGAAAGCTTTATTTTTGTTAAGCCCAGGTGGTCGTGTGGTCTAGTGGGACGACTACAGTGCAGGCGATTTGGTGTCACGATATCTCAGTAGCATGGGTTCGAATCCCGGCGAGGGAAGAACACAAAATTTGCGAAAGCAAATTTACAGATCTAACATTGTTTGGTTGATGTTTAGACGAGTTGTATATATATATATATTTGGAATATTAATATCACACAAAAGAAACGTTAAAATCATTATTGCAGTAAATCCACCTTTATAAAAATCTACATAGTTTGTTTCTGTTGAAAACCTGTGTAAACTAGTAATAGAAAAATGCAAGTTTAAATCAGCGACATTCCTCCTGCGCTTCATGCAAAATGTGCTTCGCTTAACATTTTTACACCTCGGTAAAATTATAGAAACATTAAGCAACATTCACAGGTAACATGGTTTGTTCAACTGAGACACCTTAATGCATATTGTTTGTATGTACCTGCAGTCAAGTGCATGAATCAGGCAAGTCGACAAATTTAGTGGAGTTTGAACAATACCTTGACTTGACCACTATCTTTTTTTTTTATAATTCGTCATATCGTGTATTTGCATGTTCCAAACGACATACATAATTTTTAGTGTTTTTCTTAAATTTTTTTAAATACTACCAGCTTTTAGATTATGTCCTTAACCGGTAAAGTAAGAATGTCAAGTTCACTGAATTTGAATATATATTTATCTCCAAATACAATTATTGCCATTTTCATAACAGAAAGAGTCAACTCATCATCCTCTCTGTGATCATTATCTTTAAAATTATTTAAAATCAAAAGATTATTGAATGCAATGCACATTCATTTTTTTAACTCTTTAGATAATCCTCTATTTGTTGTTGCATATAAGTTGCGTTAACAGGAAAGAATATCAATGCATCAATTGTTATAAACTTAAAATGTGGATGGGATGCCGCATGTAAAAAAATCTTTTCGGTTTTGTCTTCCCATTTTGCGGACACATTATTTAAACAATAGTTTTTATTTTGTATCGAAGTCATCCATGCTTTTTCATTGTCCCTAAGATGACAATAAAATAAAATTGAGAATGGAAATTGGGAATGTGTCAAAGAGACAACAACCCGACCAAATAAAAAACAACAGTTTTGTGTTTTCTGGATAGATTTTTCTTAGATTTTTCAATCATTCAAGTATTACCTTTTCTCCCTCAAAACTAGCTCCGTCTTTTAAGTGCAAAAGTGAAGTGTTTCTTAGAACTTTTCTCTCCTTGTAATATGTTTTTCTATACGTGCCTGTATAAAATATTCCTGTCTTGTGTGTCTTAAAAATTACTACAAATATAAGCAAATTGCAACAACATTACGACGCACGTCACCGTTTTATCCGATATCGTTAATGTTGTGTTGCTTGAGATGAGACTCTTACCACCAACAAAAAAGTTTAATGGGTTATAATCGTCGTTTCCACAATCCTGTCTTCCTTTTAACCGAAAATGACCTACCTAATTATACTAACCTTCGGGTGTTCTACTTACGCGAGCAAGTCGACGGGTGTCATAGTTAGCCTAGGATCTGCTTACCCTGTTGGAGTACAAGAGATCACTCCGGGTTTTTGTCGTGGTTCTTCTTGCTCAGTAATTGTTTTTCTAAGTTTTGTTTAGTATACTGTTGTTTGTCTTTTATTTTTTTACCGTGGCAATGTCGGTTTATTTTTCGACTTATAAGTTTGAACGTCCCTTTGGTATCTTTCGTCTCTCTTTTAAAATCCTTGTTATTTTATATCATTACTACTTTGAGTAACATATTTATTAAGAGCATGATAATGGTAGAGATAAAACCACACATGTTTTTTTTTAAACGAGGAAACAGTTATATGTCGATCATGAATATTATCTCATACTAAATTTTTCCTAAATCATGCAACAGGCAACAAGCATACATCATCTCAGTACTTAATTTTGAAATCTTAAACAAGCTCTTAAATAATGTACTTATATATTTGTTTTCGTTTGGAGTAGTCGACGTTACTTAAACTTTTCCAGTGAAGTGATATCATATATATACATTAACTAGTAAAAAGAAGCGGTTGATGATATTCAGATATTTGAACTTGATGAAAAATTCTATTGACCATCTTCCCACTGGGTGCTGGTATCATCTTCTATCGCAAATATTATATCGTTTTTCCTGCTGTGACAAAATAAATTGTCATATAATGGCTTATACATTTAAAATAATGTAGTCCTGAAAGTAATTGATAAACGACCTCACAAAAGGACCTTAAAAAACAGAAATTTAACGTATATTATATTAATGAAATAAACACTTGATCATTTTTCTGTATTTATGTATATGTCGAATCATTATACAATAAATTGTTTTTATGCAGGTTTATCATGACAAGAACGACGATATTCGCCTCTATTACAGATAAAACACAAGGGAAAAGAAATTTAGAAATTTACACTAATGAAGTTGATGCAATCAGAATGTAAATTAATTCATCAACATCGTTTCGTCTGCCATACAATAATTTCATAGTAATCAAATAGTAGTATCACACAGACGTTCGGTACTGTTCTACTGAGAACTATTTACAAAATGCTTGCTTTCACTTTGGTTGTTTTTTTTCTAACTGTCAGTTATTGTAATGGGAATTACGAAAAACAGCGAATGCTAAGACAGAATTTATCTGAACATTACAACCCAGAACTGCTTCCGATTCTGGACATAAACAACTCAAGTCTCCCATTTCAGATAAATGCCAAACTTTTCGTAATGGCGCTACAAGGACTTGAATATAAAACACAAATTCTGACAGCATCAGTTTTCTGGATATTTACATGGAAAGATGAAATATTCAGATGGGATCATTACTTGGAATATAAGAACATATCAAGGCTTACAGTTAAAGCCAGTGATGTATGGGTTCCCGAAGTATATATCGTAAATGATGTGAGAAAAATGCCAATTAGAAATACTGGAGATAATGAGGAGTATGTGATTGTCAAATCAAACGGTTACATGACATGGTTTCCAGCAAAAGAATTACAGACTTCATGTGCAGTAGATGTTTCAAAATACCCGTTCGATACACAGGCATGCACAATCCGAATGGAGGCCTGGTATCATGACAACAAAAGTTTTGTTCTTAACACAATTGGATCTGGTATTGAAACATCGGACGCCCATTTTGTTGAAAATGGAGAATGGGACATTCTTAATTTATCAGCATATCCATTCCAGTACCAGGATTATGCTGATAATTCGTCCGCTTATTCAGGTATACATTATAAACTTATTTTAAAAAGACGATCTTCTTACCTTTTAATTACAACAGCCTTTCCATTTGTGATTTTAATGGCACTAAATTTATTGGTCATCGTTATTCCAACAGAGTGTGGCGAAAAACTTGGATTCTGTATGTCACAGTTTTTGACAATGATTGTGTTTCTTACCTTGATAGCACAAGACATGCCTTCGTCGTCATTGACGATATCGTACTACACTTGTATTATCAGTTTGCAGATTTTGGTAAGCGGAATCACAATTTTAATTGTTGCAATAAGTACTTATTTACAAACCCGCACTTTAGAAGACAGACCTTCATGTTTAGTTAGAATAATGTTTAGTCCGATTGGAAATTTTCAAGATAGCGATCGTAAGAAGCGATGCACTCGAGCTCTGCATTGTAGACAAGAAGGCTTTATCACATGGCTTGACATTGACAGAAAACTTAACTGTGGTTTATATATTTTACTTTTACTAAATGTGATCGCTACTGTTTCCGTATTTGTATTTGTGATTATGTAACCTGCAAATGAACATATTATAACAACTCTCACGTTCGTTCTATTTAGGTCATTAAAGCATTCATCAATGAAAAGTGAGCAGATCATTTGTAATAACATTATATAATCTATTGATATATTGCTAATTTAACTTATCTTTATTGCAGAATTTGATACAAAAACTTTTTTAACGAATGTTTACCATCTAGTCTACAGTTGGGTCATATCTGAAAGAAGTCATGCTTTTTATACTTTTGATTATTCCTAAATAAAATAAAAAAATATATTACTGACTTATATTATTAGTGTGAACTTGATTGTCTTTAGTTAGCCTCGTAGATCAGTATGTGGTTATGAATTGATTTAAAAATATTGAACTTCGAAAAAGAATACATTTTATCAAAGCCAGATTGTATATTTCTAGTTTTATTAAACTGTCAAACCTAAACTAGAAAGTGCATTTACTATTCTATTTATCAATAAAGGGATATACAATAATAAAAATAAACTATTCATTCAACAAATATGTACGAAAAACTAACATTCCCCTGTGTAAAGGAGGATAAGCAGAAGCACAAAGTGAAGAACCTATTTAGATTTTTATCTTTATTACTGAAATTTAAATGTTTGAAAAAGTACTTAGAATTTCGATTTTTCACAAATCTAAGGTTGTAATCATTTTCATAAAATATAGATAGACTTTAGAAAAAGGCAACAGAAGTATACCAAGTCCTAAATCGATTGAGTATAAACAAATTCGGGTTCACAAACCAAAAACCAGGAAAAGACATAAAGAGGAAAAAAAGGAACAACAGGAACACCAAAGTGCAACGAAAACAATCGCCAACACACATAGAAACAAACTATTTGATAGCAACTGCCATATTCCTAACTTGGTGCATGACATTTTAAGACAAAATAGTGGGTTAAATGACATGCCAAACCTACTGATTCATGACAATATTAGAAAATATCGAAATACATCACAAAGACACGCAAGCACATTCATAAGAGAGAAACGGACAAAACTATTAATATAATAGTCGACACATCATGCAAACCGACGTTTAACAACGAACATATTCCATCAACGACATCAGCCTCATTAATATTCAGTGATACACTCGGCAACTCAAGAAGTCAATAATAACCAATTAAATGTTGATGCATAACTGATTGATGTGTTAGGGAATGAATTAAATACAAATTATAAACGCGCAAATATTGAATACTAGTAACTGTATTATCGAAAGCTGAAATTATTTTCGAAAAGTTATATTATTTAATTTTAAAAATAACTACCTGGATGCTCTTTGAATATGATAACAGTGTCATTAGACAAGAATTTAACCCTCAAGTCAGAGGCATAAGACTTGATACGTTTTTTGTATCATAGGTGTATTTGCGCTTTTGTATTTGAATTTTCCACGGAGTGTGTTTTTTTATGTTTATTTTACTTTTTTTGCACTAACCAAAATACTGATAATGGTAATTTGCATTAGTTATGTCACACTTATTTTAGTGGTTTGTACTTATTATGGTCCATCAGATAATCTTTTGTTCCTAACAAAACAAAGCTACCAAGGAAACAGAATACAATATTGAAATGTACATTAAGATATACTTTTTATCGTTACAATAGTAATAAGGCTTTTCTGCCTTTTACGTGTAAACTTGGCAAAAACACAAAAAGTGATAAGCAAAAATTCAAAAAGACTTTCATTACTTCATAATTACAACAAAATGAAAAAAAAAGTAAATATCTACAGATAAAAAAATGTATAACAATTTTGGTTATTTTTGCGTGAACTTTTTTACGGAGTTTGGGTTTTTAAATGCTTTTCAAATTCTTACTGTACTAGACTTATAGGTCGTTTCTTATGATTTCATACGAGCGTTCCTAATGACTCTTTTTATAAATCAACAAAACGACTTTGAAATGAATACGTTCGATACTTAAAATCTTTTGCACGATTAATTTTCCTATAAGGTGTATCAAAGTTTTTGGTACATTTCCTTCAAACTTATTTTCTATTCACTTTGTTCACGTAAGCCTGCTGATTGTTACTGCTACTCTGTCCATATGTTTGATTAAAATTAGTGTTTTTGTTTAGATAAAAAGTTTATATTTTTGAATTTATGAAAATCAAAAAAATATTTCGAAACTTCCAAAGTTAAAGTTCACAATATTTGCTACAATGATAGAAAGAAGTTCTATTTATTATAAGCCTTTCATTTAATAAACCTTATTTAATAAGTTTTGAATCTATAAATGTTTAGGCTGATTACATATGCATTTTATTATACAAAGGAGGGATAGCAGACGGAGAATGATTACATTATACAAAGGATATTATTTACAAACTGTACAAATCAGGTGAAGGGATCGACTCAGTATCCGTACTACGAACAAGCTAATTCACAGCCATATTCCTACTAATAAATTTACCATGAGTTTTCAGATTAAAATGTTAATCACTATACCTCCAACTGATTTAAGCGTAAAGACGACGACATAAGGATTTAGGTGAAAAGCATAAACTTGCACAACTCGAAATATACAAGTATCGACATGTTATAGGATGTTTGTTTATTTACCATGTTTATGTAATTGGCATAGTTATTGCTCATAGATTGATGTCATATACATTTTATGACACAACATAAGGATAGCGAATGAAGTAAGAATGAATTTTGGTTTCATATATTTTCCCCCATTTTATAGTTACCATTACAATTGTGAAAAATAATGCGTCGTTATAAATACGACTATCTGTGTTTTTGTTTTTTTTAACATGTTTATGAAATGGCATATTTATTGCTCATAGATCGTTATAAATACGATTATCTGTGTATTGTCATGACGACGATGAAGTGTGATGATATTGATCTGCTATTACATTGGACGCTCCTCCATATTATCTGCTTACCCTTCCGGAGCACATGAGATCACCCCAGTTTGTGGTGGGGTTTGTGTTGCTTATTCTTTAGTTTTATATGTTTTGTCATGTGTACTATTGTTTGTCTGTTTGTGTTTTTCATTTTTAGCCATGGCGTTGTCAGTTTATTTTCGATTTATGAGTTTGACTGCCCCTTTGGCATCTTTCGTCCCTCTTTCACATGTGTTACGGAGAATAACTCAAGATAAATGAAATTCAGAAATATTTATTGAAAAAAAGATTATGTCTTCATCTCTACAATTACTATAATATAGGTTCTTGCTGACAAATAGTTGTTCAAATGATGAAAAAAATACTCATGGTTGTTGTGGAAACCTTTTGAAATGTATTTTATAATGGACGAAACGATTGTCATCTCAAATCCTGTGCTTGATTGCACTTTCGTTTTAATAGATTCACACTGCTCTTTACTTTTTTTAGTCTTCACTGAGTTAAACCTAAACTTATTGAGTCATCTTCAGGTTTGCAGTTTAAAACAAAGAAAAAACACGTGTCGCTATAACGCAGACTACACAAATACAATCTGATGATAATATGAGGCAGGCGCATTACCTGTATGATTTTTTTTTAATTCAACCATATGTTAATTTCAAAACGGAAATACCGTAAAGTTTCCGATTTTGGTTCTGTTGTCAGGGATTTTCGTTGTGACGTTATTTAAGTTATGACGTCATATGCAATGTAAACAAAGAAACGCTAATATCAGGCAATGTTTTTTCATGTCAAGGAATTATTAAAATTGGAATTACAATTGCTTTCCTTCCTATATTATACTAGACTGATAAATAAATCTTTTATTCAACGTTTCATGCAAACGAAACTGGAAAAAAGGAAGTAGATTTCTGCGTAGATGCTGGAATTAAAAAGTGACAAAAAAGTAAACGATTTTGAGTTCATTAGTACAATGAAAATTTCGGGAAATTTTCCCGATTTTTTTTTTTGATTTTTCTACTTTTATAGGGGACTTCGTTTCCTTATAAAAAGAAGATGTGGAATGATTGCCAATGAGACAACTCTCCACAAGAAACCAAAATGACATAGAAATTAACAACTATAGGTCACCGTACGGCCTTCCACAATGATGAATCAATTATCAGATGTCCATCCTATTTATATCGCAAAGTATCAATTACTCGACAAAATTTGAACTCGCCGCACTGACTCCTCAAAAATTGTCATATTGTGATTCGCACTTGATATTTATCAACTTACAGAGAACCTGATAATTGGTACATCTTCTATCGAAATATAATATAGCTGTTCCTACTGTGACTAAGCTAAATGTTAGTCAAATGAAAAGATTTGGAATTCACCAATATAAGAATAGACAAGAGAACTTTAAATGAGACATTATCGGATATGTTTTTTTTTTGTTTTTCTGCACTTATGTAAATGTCGTTATCGAATTCACCAATATAAGAATAGACAAGAGAACTTTAAAAGAGACATTATCGGATATGTTTTTTTTTTGTTTTTCTGCACTTATGTAAATGTCGTTATCGTTATCTTGTTTGTTGCGTTTATATCAGTCTATGTAAATACATACGCATCGTCGATATTAAAAAATTGGATACAGTTTTAACATCTCAAAAGAACTGAAACATTTTTGATTAGCATATGAAAGAAATCCTACGTTTGCCTCTATTACATAGAACACGCAAAGGAAATGAAATGTAAAGACATGAAAAGATCAAGTTGGTGCAATCGAAATTTTAATGAATTGATAAACATCGTTTCATTAGCCAGACAAACAATTTCATAAATACGCAGATAATTTATTTATTAAAATGTCACGATCCATTACTGTTTCTATATGCTAATAATCATAAGAACCTAACATTTAGGAAAAAGATGTCTTCCACAAACTACTACGCTATAATTAAAAGAGTCATCTAATACAGACATACAAAGACAAAATTTCGATTCTTACACTATACAGATAAGAGGTGAGAAGTTTGTGTTCGGCATTGTACTACTGAAAACTATTTACAAAATGTTTGCAATATCTTTGGTTGTTGTTTTTGTTACAGTTAGTTATTGTAATGGGAACTACGAAAGAAAACGATTACTAAGACAGAATTTATCTAAACGATACAACCCTGAACTGCTTCCGATTCTCGACTCTCATCAGCCATTACAGGTAAATGCCAAACTATACGTAATGGCGTTACAAGGGCTTGACGATAAATCACAATTTTTGACGGCTTCGGTTTTCTGGTACTTTACATGGAAAGATGAAATATTCAGATGGGACCATAACATCGAATATAAGAACATATCAAGACTGACAGTTAAAGTCAGCGATGTATGGGTTCCCGAAATATATATTGTAAATGATGTACGGGACATGCCAATTAGGAGTTCGGGATCTAATAAAGAGTATGTGATTGTCAGATCAAACGGTAACATGACATGGTTTCCAGCAAAAGAATTGCAAACTTCATGCGGAGTCGATGTTTCAAAATATCCGTTTGATACACAGGAATGTAGCATCAAAATGGAGGCCTGGTATCATGATAACACGAGTTTTGTTCTTAACACAATTGGATCAGGAATAGATATGTCGGAAGTCCATTTTGTTCAAAATGGAGAGTGGGACATTCTTAATTTATCAGCCTATCCGTTCCAGTATCAGGATTATGCAGACAATTCGTCCGCTTATTCATGTATACATTATACACTAATTTTGAAAAGACGATCTTCTTACCATTTAATTACAACAGCATTTCCATTTGTAATTTTGATGGCAATTAATTTGTTGGTTGTCGTCATTCCAACAGAATGTGGCGAAAAACTTGGATTCTGTATGTCACAGTTTTTGACAATGATTGTGTTTCTTACCTTGATAGGTCAAAACATGCCTTCTTCGTCATTGACGATATCGTACCTCACATTTCTCATTAGTTTGCAGATTCTGGTAAGCGGAATTACAATTTTAATAGTTGCAATAAGTATTTATTTACAAACCAGAAGCATAGAAGATAGACCTTCATTCGTAGTAAGAATAATCTTTAGTCCACTGAGATATTTCAAGCAGAACTATTTTAAGAAGAGTTTCACACCATCTCAGGATTCTATACATGAAGACTTTATCACATGGCTTGACATTGACAAAAAACTTAACTGTGGTTTGAATATTTTACTTTTACTGAATGTGATCGGTACTGTCTCCGTATTTGTATTTGTGATTAATTAAGCAAAATGGATAAATAAGATAATTCTAACATTCGTTCATAGAACAGACCTATGATTATCCAGGATTTCCTCTTTGGTAAGTGTCGTGAGGGTATATGTTGAGTTTCCAAGTGAATTGTCAATACCTTATTCATTGATCATGCAGTTTATGTAATGATATTACCGCGTGAATCAGATGTGGATACTTAAAAATTCCAAAGATCTTTTAGATAAAATTGAGAATGGAAATGGGGAATGTGTCAAAGAGACAACAACCCGACCAAATAAAAAACAACAGCAGAGGGTCACCAACAGGTCTTTAATGTAGCGAGAACGCATACTTTCGATGTTTGAAATCTTTTATATGATTAATTTTCCTTCAAGGTGTATCAAAGCTTTTGTTTAATGTTTCTATTTACCTTTTCTGGTAAGCCTGTTGCTGGTTACTGCTTCTCTGTCGTTATTGCTGGTTAAAACTAGTCTTTTTGTTTGGATGAAAAGTTTATATTTTTGAATTGATGAAAATCAAAAATATTTCGAAACTTCTAAATGTGCAAGTTCACAATATTTCATTTTGCTACAATGATAGAAAGAAGTTCATTTATTAGCATTGCGTTTAAGGAACCTTATTAAATAAGTTTTGAATCTTCAAATGTTTTGGTCGATTTCATATACATTTTATTACACAAAAGAGGAATAATAGATGGATGATTTATTAAAATATACAAATGAAATTATTTACAAACTGTACAAATTAAGTGAAGGCATCGACTCATCAGCTCCGTACTACGCACAAGCTAAATCACAGCCAAATTCCAACTAATAAACGTAACATGAACTTTCAGATTAGAATGTTTATCACTATACCTCCTACTGATTTTAGTGTAAAGACGACGACATAAGGATTGTGTTGAGAAGCATAATCTTGAACAACTCAAAATATACAAGTATCGACATGTTATAGGATGTTTGTTTATTTAACATGTATACGAAATGCCATATTTATTGCACATAGACCGATGCCATATACATTTTATGACACAACATAAGGGTAGCGGATGACGTAATAATAAATTTTGGTTTCATATATTTTCCCCCATTTTATAGTTACCAAAATCATTGTGAAAAAATAATGCGTCGTTATAAATACAACTATCTGTGTATTTTCATGACAACGATGAAGTGTGAAGGTATTGATCTGCTATTACCTTGGACGCTCCTCGATATTTACATGTTACGAAGAATAACTCAAGATAAATGAAATTTAAAATTATTAAATGAAAAACAAGAATGTGTCCCCAGTACACGGATTCCCCACTCGCACTATCATTTTCTATGTTCAGTGGACCGTGAAATTGGAGTCAAAACTCCTATTTGGCATTTAAACTCGAAAGAATCTTTTCATAAGGAACATTTGTACTAAGTTTCAAATTGATTTGACTTCAACTTCATCAAAAACTACCTTGACCAAAAACTTTAATCTTAAGCGGGACGAACGGACCTACGGACGAACGAACGAACGAACGAACGAACGAACGAACAGACGGACGGACGGACGGACGTACAGACCAGAAAACATAATGCCCCTCTACTATCGTAGATGGGGCATAAAAATATGTCTTTATCTCTACAAAGACTTCAATATAGGTTATGTCTGACATGATGAATGTTCGATGATGAAAAGAACAATTATGGTTATTGTGGTAACCTTTTGAAATGTATTATTTAATGGACGAAACGATTGTTATCTCCAATCCTGTGCTTGATTGCATTTTTTTGAAAAATAGACTTTACAATTTTAGTTATACACTCCTTTGTATAATGTTATATATGAGAATTCAAACTATAGCATTGGGCCGTATCCTCACAATTTAAGCATATATTAGACTGTCGGCATTCCAATGGGAACAAACTGTGCCCCTCTACTCGCCGACTTGTTTCTTTATTATTATGAGGCTGACTTCATGCAGGAACTTCTTAGGAAGAAAGATAAGAAGTTAGCAATATCCTTTAACTCTACTTTCCGCTATATAGATGATGTTCTTTCACTAAACAATTCAAAATTTGGTGACTATGTGGAACGCATCTATCCAATCGAACTAGAGATAAAGGATACTACAGATACAGTTAAGTCGGCTTCATATCTTGACTTACATCTAGAAATTGACAATGAGGGTCGGTTGAAAACAAAACTTTACGACAAAAGAGATGATTTCAGCTTTCCAATTGTGAACTTTCCATTTCTAAGTAGCAACATTCCAGCAGCACCTGCATACGGGGTATATATCTCCCAATTGATACGATATTCCCGTGCTTGCATTTCCTATCATGATTTTCTTGATAGAGGTTTGCTGCTAACAAGGAAGCTATTAAACCAAGAGTTCCAAATGGTGAAGTTGAAATCATCCCTTCGTAAATTTTACGGACGCCATCACGAGTTGGTTGACCGTTATGGAATAACCGTTTCACAAATGATATCGGATATGTTCCTTACGTCGTAACTACAATCCCCTTCCCTTTCATGAATATGACCTACCGAATTAGACAATTTACCGGATTTGTAATTACATAAGCAACACGACGGGTGCCACATGTGGAGCAGGATCTGCTTACCCTTCCGGAGCACCTGAGATCACCCCTAGTTTTTGGTGGGGTTCGTGTTGTTTATTCTTTAGTTTTCTATGTTGTGTCGTGTGTACTATTGTTTTTCTGTTTGTCTTTTTCATTTTTAGCCATGGCGTTGTCAGTTTGTTTTGGATTTATGAGTTTGACTGTCCCTTTGGTATCTTTCGTCCCTCTTCTTTTACACTCCCCTATACATTGTTTAGTCTTCACTGAAGTTAAACCTGAACTTGTTAAGTCATCTTCATGTTTGCAGTTTAAAACAAAGACAAAACAAATGTTCCTACAACGCAGACTACACAAATACAATCTGATGAAACAATTATCAGATTTCCATCTTATCGCATATCGCAAAGTATCAACTGCTCGACAAAATTTGAAGAAATTTAAACTCGCCTCGCTGACTCAACAACACGTTCCATGTTTTGATTCGCACCTGATATTTATCAACATGCAGGTAACCTGTTTATTTGTGCATCTATCGTTAATATTATATAGCTGTTCCTTCTTTGACTAAACTAAATGTTAGTCAATTGAAAATATTTGAAATGATGTTTTCTTAAAAGTAATTGAATTCATCAATAAAAGAATTCACAAGAGAACTTTCAAAGAGACATTAATGGAGATGTTTTTTGTTTTTCTACCTATGTAAATGTCGTTATCTTGTTTGTTGCGTTTATATCAGTCTCTGTAAATAACTTCTAATCGTCAATAATAAGAATTTGGATACAGTTTTAACATCTCAAAAGAACTGAAACATTTTTGATTATCATATGAAAGAAATCTTACATTTACATCTATTACAAAGAACACACAAGGGAAATGAAATGTAGAAACATGAAATGAATTGGAGTTGGTGCAATGTTAATGAATGGATAAACACCGTTTCATTAGCCAGACAAACAATTTCATAAATATGCAGATAATTTATTTCATTAAAATGTCACGATTCATTATGATTTCTATATACTAATAATCATAAGAACCTATCATTTTGGAAAAGATTTTCTACCACAAACTACTACACTACGATTAAAAGAGTCATTTGATACAGACATTCACTGACAACATTTCGAAATCTGACACTATACAGATAAGAGGTGAGCAGTTTGTGTTCGACATTGTACTATTGAAAACTATTTACAAAATGTTTTCAATATCTGTGGTTGTTGTTTTTGTAACAGTAAGTTATTGTAATGGGAATTACGAAAGAAAGCGATTACTAAGACAAAATTTATCTAAACGATACAACCCTGAACTGCTTCCGATTCTCGACTCTCATCATCCATTACAGGTAAATGCCAAACTTTACGTAATGGCACTGCAAGGACTTGAAGATAAATCACAAGTTTTGACGGCTTCGGTTTTCTGGTACTTTACATGGAAAGATGAATTATTCAGATGGGACCATAACATCGAATATAAGAACATATCAAGACTGATAGTTAGTGTAAGCGATGTATGGGTTCCCGAAATATATATTGTAAACGATGTAAGGGACATGCCAATTAGAGGTTCTGGATATAATAAAGATTATGTGATTGTCAGATCAAACGGTTACATGACATGGTTTCCAGCAAAAGAATTGCAAACTTCATGTGCAATTGACATTACAAAATATCCTTTCGATACACAGGCATGCAAAATCCGAATGGAGACGTGGTATCATGACAACACAAGCTTTGTTCTCAACACAATTGGATTAGGAATAGGATTATCGGAAGTCCACTTTGTTGAAAATGGAGAATGGGACATTCTAAATTTATCAGCATATCCATTTGAGTATCAGGAAGATTTTGCTGATAATTCGTCCGCTTATTCATGTATACATTATACTTTAATTTTGAAAAGACGGTCCTCTTACCATTTGATTACAACAGCGTTTCCGTTTGTAATTTTAATGGCAATTAATTTATTGGTGATCGTCATTCCAACAGAATGTGGCGAAAAAATTGGATTCTGTATGTCACAGTTTTTGACAATGATTGTGTTTCTTACATTGATAGCACAAAACATGCCTTCTTCGTCATTGACGATATCGTACCTCACATTTCTCATCAGTTTGCAGATTTTGGTAAGCGGAATTACAATTTTAATAGTTGCAATAAGTATTTATTTACAAACCCGAAGCATAGAAGATATACCTTCATGTATAGCAAGAATCATTTTTAGTCCGTTGATATATTTCCAGCAGAATTATCTAAAGACGAGTTTTACACCAGCTCAGGATTCTAAACACGAATGCTTTATCACATGGCTTGACATTGACAGAAAACTTAACTGTGGTTTGAATATTTTACTTTTACTAAATGTGATCGCTACTTTTTCCGTATTTGTATTTGTGATTTATTAAACACGAAAATGGACAGATAGGATAACTCGAAATTCGTTCTCTGTATGTCATTACACCAATTATCAGTTAAAAAGTAAGCAGATCCTTTGTATCAACATTTGTGTTTTCAATTAACTGATATTTTCATGGTACAAATTGGTACACACAAACTAATTAAACGAATTCTATCTTTCTATGTCATATTTATGCATATTTGTTTTTAATAAAATTTGTTGCCGTTAATACTTCTTATTTTCCTTAAAAGAACAAGATTGAAATCCTATTATTGTTTTATATTTGATTTAGATACATGTGTTATAAGAGGAACTCAAACATTTATGGGAATTGAGTACTTGATTCACTAAAGCTATCCTCGTAGATCCGTATGTTAGTAGGACATTTATTTCACAAGATAATTATTATTATTATAGTAATAAGGGTTCTTTGAGGATATTTGTTCATGTGTCAACTTGGCAAAGTCACTTAATAATGATAAGTCTAAACTTATGACTTGTATTACTCATTATTCCATTACAATGAAATAAAACAAATTCTAAGACATTTTAGTTGCTAATGTGTCAATATCCCTAATGCGCCTCTAATTGAGGAACTCAAAAGTTCTATCTGTTGTTTTTTTAGCAATTTCTCGAAAAAATTTCCAGGCTGGCAACAGTAAAACATTATCCACTATGTATAAGATCCTCATTTTGGTTATCATGGGTTGGAAAAGATGGTTTTGGTCTAACTCTTGTTATTAGCTTCAAAAATCTTATTAATCAGGGATTGAAGATAACCTTTTTGACTATAGAGAAGTTTTATTTAGTCTTCACTATGGCTTTCAAGAGACAATGTCTCTTATTTGTCAGTTTCTTTGGCATTCAGCATTACAAAACTATCATATGTTTTACCTCCTTTCAATCGTCTCACTATTCACTATTCTCATATGACTAGTCTATGTCCAATACTTCTGACACACACAAGTATGCCTAATAAAATACAGTTGCCTGAAGCTTTAATAACATATAGGGGATTATAGCTAAAAAAAATTGGGAAATAAATTTTATTATCATAATTATTAAATTTTCAGGTGCCTATATTTGCAATAATAGGTCATGAATTGAAGTAGTTTTACTTCATATATTGTCTATGCCAGCAGTCTTTGATATCAACCTGAATCTACATTAACAGACTGAAAGCTAAATTTTACAGGGCGCACATTAAGTCTCGCACATTTAACGCTGGTGCATGTTTATACATGTTATACTTATTTGGCAGCATTTTTCTTTGATCTTTTTAAATTTTGGTCAAATCTCGTGCATTTGCTTATGAAAAGTTGGTGGAACTGATTGTATAAAAAAAAAGATTAGTTAGTTTCTATTATTGCTATTAAAGCAGTAATTTGATAAGTCAGACTAGTGGGTCGGTTGCTGTGGTTGAGTGTAAAGACCTTGCCAGTATAGAATTAAAAATGAAACTGATTGTCAGTGTGTCAGACAAGATTGTATAGTATAGAATTAAAAATGAAACTGATTGTCAGTGTGTCAGACAAGATTGTATTTGATGCACTCTCAGTGACTGATTCATAACTTTTCATAAGTGTGTCCCGCTTCAGTCATGCTTCACAGATGCCCTATGTTATCAACTTCATTTTCCCCTGGATCTGCTTATCTTCATTTAGACCAGGATTTTTCCCATGAAAATGTCAGGTAGAAAAAAAACCTCTTTAAGACAGAAAAATATATATGCAAAAACATATGCTTCACCTTTCTATCAATATGTTTGGTATGCTTTTTTGTAACTTATCATGCATTTAATTAAGTTTGATGAAATATTATTGCCCAGCTCTCGTAAACATCGCATGACATCGTCTAATAATTTCCAAATCGGGGTTCTGGCCACTGACAGAGACAAAATGAAATCGTTATTTCACAAAATTCAACAATGAGCAAAGCCCATACATACTATGTTTATACTTTATATACAAATAACTATAGAAGTCTCAAGATATTTACTGGAAATCAGTGTCTTGTGCAATTCAAAATGTACATGTATCTTCATATGCCGGTATTCAGAATGTCAAATTTTTTGCAAATATATCGTATACAATAATACACAATATATCATATACAAAAGAAGGATAGCTAACGGATAAAATATAATGGTTTTGCTTTCATCTTTCTCCCCGTTTCATAAATTTGTTTTTGTAGATGACACTTCATCGTTATAAACAAAACTACTTGTTTATTTTTACCAAGACGATAAAGAGTGATTACTTTGATCTGAAACTATAATGCAAGAGACGCTTCTCGATAATTGCACATGTTACGGAGAAAAATACAATGGAAATGAAGTTCGGAAATTTTTAATGCAAAAGTTGTAAAGACACTATTTAAATAAATACTTCTATACAGTTTTTGGCTGACACACATTTGTTTAAATGATTAAAAGAAATCTCATGGTTGTGATGAAAATTTTTAATTCAGGAAATGAAATGTTCGACTTTTGTGTAATTTAGAATTATCAAAGGATTTGTATTTTGTTGTTCGAGAAAACGATTTCCCCAGAGAAAATGTCAGGAATTTTCTCGAGTCCGTTGTTTGCAGTTAAACACTTGTGTAATAACGATATTGCAATTTCCAATATAAACGTCTTTGTATGTGGGTTCAAGAAAAATCAAATTGTAGAATTTTGCGTCATTTTCAATTATCTAAATGCCGAAATATCCTTATAATTCAAGCTTAATCTTAAGGTTATACTACCCATTCCTTTTCTTTTGGTCTTCATGAAAATTAAAATGTTTTTGAGTGTATTTGTACTGATAAAGTTCTGTGTCTATCAGAATCCACTTGTGAATTATATTTGTAAATCATCACGAAACCAAAACGAAAAATATCATGAATGTTCAATAAATGCCAAAAGAAATTTTAAACGAACTTTTAAGAAGAGTTTTTGAGGGCATTTCAAAAGTGATGTCTTCGTCAGAAAGTTACCCGACAAAATAATCTCCGCCTTGTCATGAATTTTTTTTCTAAAAGTTGCCTTTTGAAAAGACATGTCTCGTCCATGTTAAAATATTACAAAGAAAATTTAGCAGCGTTAGCTTTAAATAACACTTCTACCCTCGTCACCATGTCATCCGACATCCATCACAATATTATTCGCTTGAGAAAGGACTCGAACAACCAATTAGAAAGTTTAATATCATATTTGTGTACTATCATGAGTAACTTTCAGTAATGTATCTATTAAGTCATGAGTTTAGTAGTGTTAAAAACACTTTATTTAAATGTGGAAACATGTTAAGGAGGCTCGTGGGTATAAGATTTTCAGAAAAAAATTAAACATTTATTTTTCATTACAAATTTTATTTATTACCTTGAGTAGTTGTTACTTTATCATATGGTACTAAAATCATTCCAAAAAATCAATTCTTGTTGGCCCCAGATGACTTTTAAAATGTAGATTTCATTGAAAAAGCTTCAGATTATCTCCCTTTGGTGCAAAAATGCCATTTTTTGGCATTAAAATCGAAATATTTTTTTTTAACTCATCGGTGACCTATTTTTTATTATTGTTTTCGAATAAGCTGTATATAAACTAAATAACTGTAAAATTTAAGCGATTTCTGTAATTCAGTTATTTTTTTATTTCTATATTACAGCTATTTCTTCTATTAGTTCAACAGAAAAAAGGACATTAACAAAAATGTATGCTATTTTCAAAGGCAGATTGTGAGCGTAAATGAACGGTGACCCTATTTTTTTATTTAATTTTTCTATTAAGTATAAGATAAAGTTCATTTATAGAAAAATATATAGAAATCCTATATTAAATAAAAAAAATGATTTAGACCCGCGAGCCCCCTTAAGGTATATAAAAGAATGAGATATTAGGGATATCTTCCTATATTTGCTGCAAATCTTGCAATTTGGAATACACAAACATAACTCCAAAACTTTATTTCCTAAACAGAGAAAAAGCTGGATAATGTCCTTTTTTCTATTATTAAGTAGTGAACTTTAAAAAAAAATAATGTTCCCAAGGATCCCAGTTGAGTCAAATCATATATATCAAAATGAAGATGCGGTTGCTGATATCAATTAACTTACTTCGTAAGAAAAAATGCATATCACGTCTTTTGACGATAAATACGTTAACCCGTCCTAAATAACTTTTACGAAGACATATAAACGACGTCATAATGTGTTTATCAGTTTGATCCGAACTTATCAAGTCATCTTCCTGTTTGCTGCAAGAACATACACAAATACAATCCGATAAATAAAATATCAGATTTTCATCATTTTTATATTGTAAAATATCAACTGCTCGACATAATCTGAAGACGTTTTGAATTCGTTCGCAGCGCTGACTCGACAAAAGCCTCCATGTTGAAAATCATAGCTGATATGTGTCAATATCAAAATACAGACAACCTGATAATTGGTACATAGTCTATCGCAAATATAATATCGCTGTTCCTTCCGTGACTAAACAAAATGTTAGTTTATTGAAAATATTTTAAAGGATTTATTCCTAGGAGCAATTAACAGTCATTGATAAATGAATCCATAAGGGGACCTCACAAAGAGACATTAAAAGGATATTATATTAATATTTAAGTTGACTCTATCGGAATGATAATAAATGGAAAAAAACACCACCAGACGACAAACAATTTTAATGCAATCAAACATAATGCAGAAAAGTGTGCGTTCGGTATTGTTCTACTCAGAACTTTCAACAAAATGTTTGCTATACCATGGTTTGTTATTTTGGTAACTGTTATTTGTTGTAATGGGAATTACGAAAGAGAGCGATTACTAAGACAGAATTTGTCTAAACATTACAAACCTGAAATGCTTCCGGTTCTGGACTCTTATCACCCATTGCAGGTAAATGTCAAACTTTACGTAATGGCGCTACAAGGACTCGAAGATAAATCACAAGTTCTAACGGTGTCGGTTTTCTGGTACTTTACATGGAAAGATGAAATATTTGGATGGGATCATTACTTGGAGTATGACAATATATCAAGACTGACAGTAAAAGCCAGTGATGTATGGGTTCCCGAAATATATATTGTAAATGATATAAAGGACATGCCTATAAGAAGTTATGGAGATAATAAAGAGTATGTAATTGTCAAATCAAACGGTTACATGACTTGGTTTCCAGCAAAGGAATTGCAAACTTCATGTTCAGTTGATGTTACAAAATATCCGTTTGATACACAGGCATGTAGCATTAGAATGGAGGCTTGGTATCATGACAACAAAAGCTTTTTTCTTAACACAATTGGAACAGGAATAGAAATATCAGAAGTCCACTTTGTTGAAAATGGAGAATGGGAAATTCTTAATTTATCATCATATCCATACCAGAACACGGATTATGCAGACAATTCATCCGCTTATTCATGCATTGGTTATACTTTAATTTTGAAAAGACGATATGCCTACCATTTAATTACAATAATGTTTCCATTTGTAATTTTAATGGCAATTAATTTATTGGTCAGCGTTATTCCAACAGAGTGTGGCGAAAAACTTGGATTCTGTATGTCACAGTTTTTGACAATGATTGTGTTTCTAAACTTGATAGCGCAAAACATGCCTTCCTCGTCATTGACAATATCGAACCTCACATTTCTCATCAGTTTGCAGATTTTGATAAGCGGAGTTACAATTTTATTTGTTGCAATAAGTATTTATTCACAAACCCGAAAAATAGAAGATATACCTTCATGTTTAGTTAGAATCATGTTTAGTCCGATTAGATATTTTCTGCAGAACGATAGTAAAAAGTGTTGCAATCAGGCGCAGGATTCAAGAAACGAAGACTTCGTCACATGGCTTGACATTAACAAAAAAATTAATTGTAGTTTGAATATTTTACTTTTTCTGAATGTGGTCGCTACTGTTTCCATATTTGTATTTGTGATTATTTAGCTTTGGAAAAGACATATGACGACGTATACATTCTTTCTTTTAATGTGCGTTTATCACTAATCAATTAAACATATATTTTTGTAATAATATATTGCTCTATAACTTATTTATCTAATTGATCTTCATGAAAGAAAATGTTAAAACAAAAACATATTACAAATGTTGTTCTTCTAGTCTGCAGTCGGAGAAGTTCTGGAATATTTTATAAATATAAAAAGCCATGCCTTTATACTTTTGATTTTCATTGCATTAAAGAGATTGATGTTTCACTTTTGTCCTATATCTGATTTGACTTGATGAGTTTTCAGAACAGTTCATATATTTAGGGGAAATGAGTACTCGATGCGTTAAGCTAGTCTCATATAACAGTATACTGTTATGAAAGTATTTAGCACATTATTGAAAATATTACCAAATGTAAAAAGTAAAATCACAAAAATACTGAACTCCGAGTAAAATTTAAAACGGAAAGTCTCTAGTCAAATGACAAAACACATCAAACGAATGGACAACAACTGTCATATCCTGACTTGGTACAGGCATTTTCAAATGTAGAAAATTGTGGATTGAACCTGGTTTTAAAGCGCTTAATCTATAACTTGTATGACAGTCGCATCACGTTCCATTATATGTATAACGATAACGAACTTTTAAAATAATTTATTCCTTTACAGCTATAGGCCAGTATTTTGATTTATTAAGGTAGATCAGTGGTATAGAAAAAAAATAACAGAATTTTCTTATACTTTGCCAAAATGAAGATTTTACTATGCTTTTTTTCACAAAAATGATAAAAAGTATCGGTCACCGCGCTATTTTTCAAGGTACGAGTCGTTCAAAATTGCCAAAGTTTGCTTAGATTGTTCATGAAAAAACACATTCGGTGCATATTTTTCAAATTTGTTAATCTATAAATATATGGTTTACAATGAACCTTACTGGATACACGAGTCAACTAGCTATTTTCCTCCGTTTAAAAAAAACGATTGCGTTCTCCGAAATAAAATAAAACTTTTAAACGTTTTCATCATTTTGATTTTGACTTTTAACACTGCAAAGGTCACCTCACAGTTGGTCATCAGAGATTGTCCCCTTTTTTAAAATGAAAAACCTGATTTTTGTTTTCTCTTTTTGTGTTGGAACCAAGTACTTTTACTGTGCCCGTTTTTGGTTTAAATTCTGAAATATAGCTCTTTCGATTAAAATAATCTGTCAATAATTCTATCAGGGTTTACAAAAATAATTTCTTGTAAAGTGTCCAGGGTGGTCAAAGTCAAGGCAAAATTCATTATATATAAGACCCTAACTGTGGTTATGATGTGTTGTGATATAACTGCTTTGTTCTTGGTCTGGCACACATGTTGTGCTGTAACACATGCTTTTTCTCTTCAGACATCTTATACAGTACGAATTGTAGAGCATCTTCATAATTGTTGTAATATAACTTCTCAATACTGATCCGAGACCAGTTATTTGGGAGTGCATTTCTTTCAGACAATAAATGCAAATTTAAAAAATCCCACCTGCGCTTTCTCAATAATATTTGTACAGTGTGTTGTACAACTTTTGGGACAA
Source organism: Mytilus edulis (assembly GCF_963676685.1). NCBI lineage: Eukaryota > Metazoa > Mollusca > Bivalvia > Mytilida > Mytilidae > Mytilus > Mytilus edulis. The sequence continues at coordinate 21,442,327 of NC_092345.1, forward strand.
ATTTATAGAAAACTTCATCATCTCCAACTCAAAATATGGACATTTTTATGTTAAGGGGTCTTGCAATCTTTTGACAGCTGCCAAATTGCTAATTATATATTATATATCAGACTTTGGTTTAGCAATATCATGTCACGATATGCCAATCACGACTTCAACTTTTTTAAGTGTAAAGAAGTCATCATAAAAAATGTAATACAAGTTTAACAGGATCCAATCAAAACATACAAGTATTGACATAATGTAGGATGTTTGTTGGAGATATCATGTACCAAAATGTCAAATGTATTCACATATACAGGTTTCGTTTCATTTATTTACTCCCGTTGATAGACTTCGTTTTTATAAATACCAATGCATCGTTATATATAACTATGTGTTTATTTTGATTGCGATGATAAAAAGTTATTATTTTGATCTAAGATCCATGATGCTCTTGGACATTTGCATATGTTATGGAGAATGACACAAGGGAAATGACATTTCGATAAAATAGTTGATAATGTCATCATTTTCATTTATATTTAAATGTTTTTTTCTGGGTCACAAAGATTTGTTGAATGATAAATAGAAAGTAAAATCACATAACTACTGAACTTAGAGGAAAATCTAATAGGAAAGTCCATAATCACATGGCAAAATCAAATAACAAAACACATCAAAAATGAATGGACAAGAACTGTCATATTCCTGACTTGGTACAGGCATTTTCAAATGTAGAAAATAGAATACTCACGGTTATCTTGAGAACTTGAAATGAATTTTCTTACCGGAGAACTTGCTGTATAAAAAGCAATTATCAACAGAATCGTATAGCTTAATGCTAGAAATTGATTCTCCTCGAAAAAATGTCAGAAATTACTAAAAGTGCTTTGTTTGCAGGTTGCATTTGTTTAATATAGACATTGCAATTTTCAATATAAACTCCTTCGCGTGAGGTTTTGTTAAAAATCGAATTATAGGATCCAGCGTTATTTTTGATCAATTAAATATCGTGTTTTCCTTAGAATTTCGGCGTATTTTTAAATGTATACCACCCATTCCTTATAAAGGATATGTGAGTACCATATATCAATTGTCCTTAGTCAAAAACAGGGTAAACATTAAACTTATTAGGGACTACCAAGATAAGCCATGAGGTTCGCAATTTTTGAAAGACACTTAATACATAGAAATTTAAAACAAACGCGACGGTTGACAAAATTCCTGACTTAAGGAAGGTACTTCAATATATAAGTTCGTGGAAAACAAAATTTCGTTATCGTTGAGTGCAAAAGTTATTTCGTATTAGTTTTGTTATCATTTATTCAATTCCAAAGCCAGGAACTATGTGTCTTTATGTTTATTGATCACTATAACTTTTGCCTTCATACAATCGAGTCTTTCAAATTGTGATGATATTAACCTACTTTATTTGTGTTCTATCGCAAATATTAAGTCGCTCTTCCAACTGTGATTACACAACATTTCAGTTCATACAAAATATGTAAGAGGTTTATTCCTAACTTAGATACATCGCAGTTCTCGACAAACACTTGTTAAGATCATAGACAAACTTGAATTATCTATACTTACAGTATGTGAAAGACTTCCTCATGTGTTTTGTGCACTCTTAATAAATTATAATTTAATTTTTTTTTTATTAATTCAATCTTTTACGATGTAAATACTTGGAATACGTGGGATTCATAAATGAATATGTCCGAGTCAAACCACTTGGAGTAGGAAGTTTAACATCCGAATAAAAAAAACCCATTAGATTTGAACCCAGAATAAATATCCATGATAACTCAAATGCCTATGATTATCCTGAATATCAGTGCATAAGCTAATCATTTACTATTTCTTCCGCCAAGAAAACACGTGCATGTGCCGATATTAATTTCACTCGCGGATTGCGAGTTTTCAAATTTCTTATTTAAATGCAAAACACCACAGTGAGAGCTTGGTATGTGTCTTTTAAATGTGGTTATCTATAAGGTATTCTGAGCCCTTGTTTTTTAAATGTGGTTATCTATAAGGTATTCTGATCCCTTGTTTGAGTTTCTTAATATATACCTTGGAATTTTCAAAATACTTAAGATTAACTCCGCAGGAATAGAAAACCTGAGCTGTATTCCACCTTTTCGAATTTCGTATTTTGGTCTTATAAGCACTTTTCTTTTGAGCGTCACTCATGAGTTATTTGTAGACGAAACGCAGAACAGGTGTGAATTTTTATATCTTTGATGATTTGACATAACCAAACATATCTTAAAGGATTTTCAGGTTTTCATAAAAGGTCTGCAAAAAAGAAATTTTTCAAAACCAAGTTTTCCTTGTAGAATTTTTGGCTTGTTTGAATTTACTTCAAGAAACCTTTACAACTTGAGATGTTTTATGAGATCAAACTATTCATCAGTATATAAAAAGTCCCCACGAAGCTTGTGTAATACTGCAAAACTTTCTTAAATGTTGCATAACACAGTGTTACACTTTATACGAACTTTCAATTTCTCTATGCCATATCTACCAGCTTCATTAACGAGAATAAGAACAATTGAAAGCATCCAAAAACAAAATAGGAAAGATGGAATTGATGCATCCACATTATAAAGCAAACTGAATGCTAAAATTTATATTGCGATATGCTTTAAATATCCAGTTTGCAGAAATTAGAATTGCAATTTGATAAAAAGTTAACTGTTGAAAAAAAGATTCATTTGTAAGCAGAATTCACTTTGGATTTACAACTAAAAATCAACAGTGCTTTTAACTGAATTGTGCAAGAATCTACACACAATAACATGTTTGAGGTAAAGGTATTTTAACGTCATTATTATATTATTATAATCAAAACTTTTATTTCATCAATCTCAGTACAATATCGGTCTAGGTATTTGCCCAAATCTACAAATTTGTAACAGATTTGCAATTTAAAGATAATATTTAAACACATATCAAATTTTAAGTTTTTTGAATTATATTGTTTTTATGCCATTGAAGGGGAGATAACTCTCTTATTAAAACATATATACTGGACTGATAAGGAGATTTTTAAATTTTACTTGTAGCAAGAAAACAAGTTCGGTGACACCAATTTTTCTTTTTATTTTCTTAAAACACATTATAAAATCTTCCTTTTCCATGAACAAACTAACCAAATTTAGGCAATTTTCAACAATTCATAGCTTGAAAAATAGCGCGGTGACCCATACTTTTTAGTACATTTTTGAAAATATTCCTTTTGGCAAAGTTTAAGAAAATTCTATCTCAAAAAGTATATACTTATGATCTACCTTAAACTCGTGTGATTTGGAAGTGATAGAACATAGACTTTTGCCTCTATAACATGGAACACTCCAGAGCAATAACATTATTAAACTCGAAATTAAAAAGTTGATACAATCAAAAAAGTACATTTATGGATAAAAACCGCTTCATCTGCTAGACAAACAATGTACTAAATAAATAATTTAATTTCATCAAAGTGTGACCATCCACTGCAGTATCTATATATTTATATAAAAAGTCATCAGAAATTTAAGTAAAAAGATGCCTACCATAAACGACTTTAGAGATGATCATTATAACAGACATATGATACAGACATAAAAGTAAGCAACTAGGATCAAACATCACACACTGTCAGATAAGCGGTGAGAAGTGTGTTTTCGGTATTGTACTACTTAGAATATTTAGGTGTTTTCTATAACTTTCATTGTTGTTTTGGTAGCTGTTAGTTGTTGTAGTTCGAACAACTACGAAAAGAAGCGATTGCTTAGACAGAATTTGTCTAAATATTGCAACCCTGAATTACTTCCAATTCTGGACTCTAATCGCCCATCAAATGTTAATGTAAAACTATACTTGATGGCGCTACAGGGAATAAAAGATAATCCACAAGTTCTGACGGTGTCGGTTTTCTGGTACTTTACATGGCAAAATGAAATATTCAAATGGGATCAGTACTTGGAATATAAAAACATATCAAGACTGACAGTTAAAGTCAGTGATGTATAGGTTCCCGAAATATATATTGTAAACGATTTAAGGGACATGCCCATTACTTGAGTTAATAAAGAGTATGTGATTGTCCCATCAAGCGGTTACATAACATGGTTTCCAGCAAACGAATTGCAAACTTCATGCGCAGTTGATGTTTCAAAATATCCGTTTGATACACAGACATGCGAAATCTGAATGGTAGCCTAGTATCATGACAACACAAGCGTTGTTTTAAACTCGATTTGTCAGGATTAGAAATATCTGATGTCCACTTTGTTGCAAATGGTGAATGGGATATTCTCAATTTATCAGCAAATCAATTCCAGTACAAAGTGAATTAAACGGATAGTTCGTCCACTTATTCAGGTATTTATTATAATTTAATTTTAAAAAGACGATTTTCTTATCTTTTGATTACAACAGCATTTCCATTTGTTATTCTAATGGCAATTAATTTGTTTGCTATTGTCATACCAACAGAATGTGACGAAAAACTTGGATTCTGTGTGTCACAGTTTTTGACAATGATTGTGTTTCTTACATTTATAGGTCAAAACATGCATTCCTCGTCATTGACGATATCATTCCTCACATTTCTAATCAGTTTAGAGATTTTGATCAGCGGAATTACAATTTTAGTGGTTGCAATAAGTATTTTTTTTACAAACACGATGTTTAGAAGATAGTAAAAATCTTTTTTAGTCCGGTGAGATATATCCAGCAGAAATATCAGAAGATGAGTTTCACTCCAGCTCAGGATACAAGACACGATGTCTTTATCACATGGTCTGACATTGACAAAAATTTTAACTGTGGTTGGAATATTTTACTTTTAGTAAATGTGATCGCTACCTTTTCCGTATTTGTATTTGTGCTTTATTTATCATTAAAATTGACAGATATGATAACTCGAACATTCGTTCTATGTATTAAGTACCTCACAACAGTTATTATTTTGAAAAGTAAGCAGATCCTTGGTATTGTTATTTTTTGTTTACAATTGACTGACGTTGATTATTCAACTTTTATGCATGCTAACATATTTGTCTATGTTACTTGTATAAGATGTATTGCTTTTGAATAAAAGACGATAACTATCATAGTGCAAATTGATACACATAACCTTTTTAACGATTGTTATCCTTCTATGCCGTTATTGTAGCATATCTTTAATAAATAGTAATAAAATTGAGAATGGAAATGGGTAAAACAGAGCAGTTAGAAGCCGAAGGCCAACAATTGATCTTAAATACAGCGAGAAAATCCCGCACCTGGAGGCCTTCTTCAGCTTGTCCCTAAACATACCAAAGGGACAGTCAAACTCAAGGATCAAAAATAAACTGACAACGCCATGGCTAAAAAAGGAAAAGACAAACAGACAAATAATAGTACACAAGACACACAACATAGAATTCTAAAGACTAAGGTAGCACTCCACAGTTAGGTGCGTAGTTTCGCCTTTTGGCCCCTGTGGATTTTTCAAATATGAGAGCTAGTGTGCAATATAATTCAGTACTGTTAGAAACTAATACCCTGCTTGAGAGCTTCTCAACTAAGGTTAGGTATGCTATTTACAGCAAAATTGATATATAACTGCTTTCAAATACCTAAAAATTGTACAATTTTTCCTCTTTTAAGGTAATTTTATGATTTTAAGCAGAAAAAAGGATTTTTTTTTTAAATTTACCCCGAAAATGAGACAGACTTGACGTTTTTCACTATGATCAAGCATTTATTTTTAAATCACTTTTTGTCGCGTTTCAACATCAACTGCTAACCGTCATAAAATCTTTATTACTGAAACACTTTTAAAAACTAATGTACCATTTAAATCGTAACAGCTAGTAGAACACAGAAAATATATTTAAAATTGAGGCAGGAGGGGAAAAATGTCACCTTAAGGTAGCACTCCACAGTTGGGTGTGTAGTTTCGCATTTTGGCCCCTGTGGATTTTTCAAATATGAGAGCTAGTGTGCAATAAAATTCATTTTTGGACATCTGAGTACTAAAATAGCCTTCGTATTGGGTTAATATGAACATCAAGATTATGTAATGTATGTAATATAGGCTGTTTTCTGTATGACTGTCCGTATTTGCATGTCCTTACAATACATTGGTCCGGCAATTATTGTAATGTTTTTTTCCAACTTTTTGTCGCACGAACTTTGTGATTAGATTTTACTAAAAAAAATGAGGTGAAAGACACCCATTTTTTATTTGATCATAAGGAAGATAAATGTCAACAATTTCTAAAAAGGTATCACTCAAAGACATTGAAATTCTAGTTTGATCCAAATTTTGGGGGGATATGTGACATGTTCACCCCCCTTTTTGAAATATTTTATGGTAAATAAATACAGAATGTTGCCATGGATACAACTAAAAGGAATTATTTTTCACCCTTTTAACTTTTGAAAATCAAATCTATGGAAGATACTGATTACATACATATGCACATGTACAACACAAACAGTTAGGTTAATGTATTAGAAATCCAGGAATAGGAGATGATAAAATATTTTGTGGCTCATTTTTAATTTTATTTTATAACTGTGGAGTGCTACTTTATGGAACATCAGAATGCACAGAAATGCACTTTTTAAGATAAATTTCATCACAAATCTAAAGTCTTTTGTGTTCTTGTTTGAGTTCTGAAGGTAAAAAATCTGCTAGGATTGCAATTCATGTTTATTTTATTGTTTACTGTCCTTAGCAACCAAATATACACATTTTGACACTTAGACATGTTGCGGTCTTAAATTTGTACTCCATTAACTTCGCTCTTGTAACAAAATATTGAGCTTTATATAATATCCTCAGAATGTATCGCTTTATATTTTTGAATGTGAATAAGTCAAATAAACATTTTAAGCAAGATTTTATATTATAATTTGGCATTAATTAAAGTTAATGATGCCAGAACTGATAGAAATTAATACCCTGCTTGAGAGCTTCTAAACCAAGGTTAGGTATGCTATTTACAGCAAAATTGACATATAAGTGCTTTCAAATACCTCAAAATTGTACAATTTTTCTTCTTTTAAGGTAATTTTATGATTATAAACAGAAAAAAGGGAAAAGTTTTTGAAATTTACCCAAAAAATGAGACAGATTTGACGTTTTTCACTATGATCAAGCATTTATTTTTAAATCACTTTTTGTCGCGTTTCAATATCAGTGCTAACCGTCATAAAATCTTTATCACTGAACCAATTTTCAAAACTAATGTACCATTTTAATCGTAACAGCTAGTAGAACACAGAACAAATATTAAAAATTGAAGCAGGAGGGGGTGGGGGGGGGGGGGGAATGTCACCTTAAGGTAGCACTCCACAGTTAGGTGTGTAGTTCCGCATTTTGGCCCCTGTGGATTTTTCAAATATGAGAGCTAGTGTGCAATAAAATTCATTTTTGGACATCTGAGTACTAAAATAGTCTTCGTATTGGGTTAATATGAACATCAAGATTATGTAATGTATGTAATATAGGCTGTTTTCTGTATGACTGTCCGTATGTATACCACCCATTCCTTATAAAGGATATGTGAGTACCATATATCAATTGTCCTTAGTCAAAAACAGGGTAAACATTAAACTTATTAGGTACTACCAAGATAAGCCATGAGGTTCGCATTTTTTGAAAGACAAATTTAAAACAAACGCGAAGGTTGACAAAGTTCCTGACTTAAGGAAGGTACTTCAATATATAAGTTCGTGGAAAACAAAATTTCGTTATCGTTGAGTGCAAAAATTATTTCGTATTAGTTTTGTTATTATTTATGCAATTCTAAAGCCAGGAACTATGTGTCTTTATGTTAATTGATCACTATAACTTTTGCCTTCATACAATCGAGTCTTTCAAATTGTGATGATATTAACCTACTTTATTTGTGTTCTATCGCAAATATCAAGTCGCTCTTCCAACTGTGATTACACAAAATTTCCGTTCATACAAAATATGTAAGAGGTTTATTCCTAACTTAGATACATCGCAGTTCTCGACAAACACTTGTAAAGATCATAGACAAACTTGAATTATCTATACTTACAGTATGTGATAGACTTCCTCATGTGTTTTGTGCACTCTTAATAAATTATAATTTAATCTTTTTTTTTTTTATTAATTCAATCTTTTACGTTGTAAATACTTGGAATACGAGGGATTCATAAATGAATCTGTCCGAGTCCAACCACTTGGAGTAGGAAGTTTAACATCCGAATTAAAAAAAACCATTAGATTTAAACCCAGAATAAATATCCATGATAACTCAAATGCCTATTATTATCCTGAATATCAGTGCATAAGCTAATCATTAACTATTTCTTCCGCAAAAAAAAACCACGTGCATGTACCGATATTAATTTCACTCGCGGATTGCGAGTTTTGAAATTTCTTATTTAAATGCAAAACACTACAGTGAGAGGTTGGTATGTGTCTTTTAAATGTGGTTATCATCTATAAGGTATTCTGAACCCTTGTTTGGGTTTCTTAATATAAACCTTGGAATTTTCAAAATACTTAAGATTAACTCCGCAGGAATAAAAAACCTGAGATGTATTCCACCTTTTCGAATTTCGTATTTTAGTCTTATAAGCACTTTTCTTTTGAGCGTCACTCATGAGTTATTTGTAGACGAAACGCATAACAGGTGTGAATTTTTGTATCTTTGATGATTTGACATAACCAAACATATCTTAAAGGATTTTCAGGTTTTCATAAAAGGTCTGCAAAAAAGAAATTTTTCAAAACCAAGTTTTCCTTGTAGAATATTTGGCTTGTTTGAATTTACTTCAGGAAACCTTTACAACTTGAGATGTTTTATGAGATCAAACTATTCATCAGTATATGAAAAGTCCCCCCGAAGCTTGTGTAATACTGCAAAACTTTCTTAAATGTTGCATAACACAGTGTTACACTTTATACGAACTTTCAATTTCTCTATGCCATATCTACCATGTAAAAAAACCCAGCTTCATTAACACGAATAAGAACAATTGAAAGCATCCAAAAACAAAATATGAAAGATGAAATTGATGCATCCACATTATAAAGCAAACTGAATGCTAAAATTTATATTGCGATATGCTTTAAATATCCAGTTTGCAGAAATTAGAATTGCAATTTGAAATTTTTTTTTATTTGTAAGCAGAATTCACTTTGGATTTACAACTAAAAATCAACAGTGCTTCTAACTGAATTGTGCAAGAATCAACACACAATAACATGTTTGAGGTAAAGGAATTTTAACGTCATTATTATATTATTATAATCACAACTTTTATTTCATCAATCTCAGTACAATATCGGTCTAGGTATTTGCCCAAATCTACAAATTTGTAACAGATTTGCAATTTAAAGATACGATATTTATATAAAGAAAACTTGGTTATTTATTGTATTATTGATAATATTTAAACACATATCAAATTTTAAGTTTTTTGAATTATTTTGTTTTTATGCCATTGAAGGGGAGATAACTCTTTTATTAAAAAATATATACTGGACTTATAAGGAGATTTTTAATTTTTACTTGTAGCAAGAAAACAAGTTCGGTGACACCATTTTTTATTTTTATTTTCTTAAAACACATTACAAAATCTTCCTTTTCCATGAACAAACTAACCAAATTTAGGCACTTTTCAACAATTCATAGCTTGAAAAATAGCGCGGTGACCCATACTTTTTAGTACATTTTTGAAAATCTTCCTTTTGGCAAAGTTTAAGAAAATTCTATCTCAAAAAGTATATCCTTATGATCTACCTTAAACTCGTGTGATTTGAAAGTGATAGAACCTAGACTTTTGCCTCTATAACATAGAACACTCCAGAGTAATAACATTATTAAACTCGAAATTAAAAAGTTGATACAATAAAAAAAGTACATTTATGGATAAAAATCGCTTCATCTGCTAGACAAACAATGTAATAAATAGATATTTAATTTCATCAAAGTGTGACCATCCACTGCAGTATCTATATATATATATAAAAAGTCATCAGAACTTTATGTAACAAGATGCCTACCATAAAAGACTTGAGACATGATCATTATAACAGACATATGATACAGACATAAAAAGTAAGCATCTAGGATCAAACATCACACACTGTCAGATAAGCGGTGAAAAGTGTGTTTTCGGTATTGTAATACTTAGAATATTTAGGTGTTTTCTATAACTTTCATTGTTGTTTTGGTAGCTGTTAGTTGTTGTAGTTCGAACAACTACGAAAAGAAGCGATTGCTTAGACAGAATTTGTCTAAATATTGCAACCCTGAACTACTTCCAATTATGGACTCTAATCGCCCATCAAATGTTAATGTAAAACTATACTTGATGGCGCTACAGGGACTAAAAGATAATCCACAAGTTCTGACGGTGTCGGTTTTCTGGTACTTTACATGGAAAAATGAAATATTCAATTGGGATCAGTACTTGGAATATAAAAACATATCAAGACTGACAGTTAAAGTCAGTGATGTATGGGTTTCCGAAATATATATTGTAAACGATGTAAGGGACATGCCCATTACTTGAGTTAATAAAGAGCATGTGATTGTCCCATCAAGCGGTTACATGACATGGTTTCCAGCAAACGAATTGCAAACTTCATGCGCAGTTGATGTTTCAAAATATCCTTTTGATACACAGACATGCGAAATCTGAATGGTAGCCTAGTATCATGACAACACAAGCGTTGTTTTAAACTCGATTTGGTCAGGATTAGAAATATCGGATGTCCACTTTGTTGCAAATGGTGAATGGGATATTCTCAATTTATCAGCAAATCCATTCCAGTACAAAGTGAATTATACGGATAGTTCGTCCACTTATTCAGGTATTTATTACACTTTAATTTTAAAAAGACGATCTTCTTATCATTTGATTACAACAGCATTTCCATTTGTTATTCTAATGGCAATTAATTTGTTTGTTATTGTCATACCAACAGAATGTGACGAAAAACTTGGATTCTGTATGTCACAGTTTTTGACAATGATTGTGTTTCTTACATTTATAGGTCAAAACATGCCTTCCTCTTCATTGACGATATAATTCCTCACATTTCTAATCAGTTTTCAGATTTTGATCAGCGGAATTACAATTTTAGTGGTTGCAATAAGTATTTATTTACAAACACGATGTTTAGAAGATAGACCTTCGTGTATAGTAAGAATCTTTTTTAGTCCGGTGAGATATATCCAGCAGAAATATCAGAAGATGAATTTCACTCCAGCTCAGGATACAAGACACGATGTCTTTATCACATGGTCTGACATTGACAGAAATTTTAACTGTGGTTGGAATATTTTACTTTTAGTAAATGTGATCGCTACCTTTTCCGTATTTGTATTTGTGCTTTATTTATCATTAAAATTGACAGATATGATAACTCGAACATTCGTTCTATGTATTAAGTACTAAGTCCTCACAACAGTTATTATTTTGAAAAGTAAGCAGATCCTTGGTATTGTTATTTTTTGTTTACAATTGACTGACGTTGATTATTAAACTTTTATGCATGCTAACATATTTGTCTATGTTACTTGTATAAGATGTTTTGCTTTTGAATAAAAGACGATAACTATCATAGTGCAAATTGATACACATAACCTTTTTAACGATTGTTATCCTTCTATGCCGTTATTGTAGCATATCTTTAATAAATAGTAATAAAATTGAGAATGGAAATGGGTAAAACAGAGCAGTAAGAAGCCGAAGGCCAACAATTGATCTTAAATACAGCGAGAAAATCCCGCACCTGGAGGCCTTCTTCAGCTTGTCCTTAAACAAAAATGTGTACTACGAGGGTCGAAACATACCAAAAGGACAGTCAAACTCAAGGATAAAAAAAAAAATGACAACGCCATGGCTAAAAAAGGAAAAGACAAACAGACAAATCATAGTACACAAGACACACAATATAGAATTCTAAAGACTAAGGTAGCACTCCACAGTTAGGTGTGTAGTTTCGCATTTTGGCCCCTGTGGATTTTTCAAATATGAGAGCTAGTGTGCAATAAAGTTCATTTTTGGACATCTGAGTACTAAAATAGCCTTCGTATTTGGTTAATATGAACATCAAGATTATGTAATGTATGTAATATAGGCTGTTTTCTGTATGACTGTCCGTATTTGCATGTCCTTACAATACATTGTTCCGGCAATTATTGTAATATTTTTTTCCAACTTTTTTTCGCACGAACTTTGTGATTAGATTTTACTAAAAAAAATGAGGTGAAAGACACCCATTTTTTATTTGATCATAAGGAAGATAAATGTCAACAGTTTCTAAAAAGGTATCACTCAAAGACATTGAAATTCTAGTTTGATACAAATTTTGTGGGGATATGTGACATGTTCACCGCCCTTTTTTCAATATTTTATGGTAAATAAATGCAGAATGTTGCCATGGATACAAATAAAAGGAATTATTTTTCACCCTTTTAACTTTTAAAAATCAAATCTATGGAAGATACTGATTACATACATATGCACATGTACAACACAAACAGTTAGGTTAATGTATTAGAAATCCAGGAATAGGAGATGATAAAATATTTTGTGGCTCATTTTTAATTTTATTTTCTAACTGTGGAGTGCTACCTTATGGAACATCAGAAAGCACAGAAATGCACTTTTTAAGATAAATTTCATCACAAATCTAAAGTCTTTTGTGTTCTTGTTTGAGTTCTGAAGGTAAAAAATCTGCTAGGATTGCAATTTATGTTTATTTTATTGTTTACTGTCCTTAGCAACCAAATATACACATTTTGACACTTAGACATGTTGCGGTCTTATATTTGTACTCCATTAACTTCGCTCTTGTAACAAAATATTGCGCTTTATATGATATCCTCAGAATGTATTGCTTTATATTTTTGAATGTGAATAAGTCAAATAAACATTTTTAGCAAGATTTTATATTATAATTTGGCATTAATTAAAGTTAATGATGCCAGTTCTGTTAGAAATTAATACCCTGCTTGAGAGCTTCTAAACCAAGGTTAGGTATGCTATTTACAGCAAAATTGACATATAAGTGCTTTCAAATACCTAAAAATTGTACAATTTTTCTTCTTTTAAGGTAATTTTATAATTATAAACAGAAAAAAGGGAAAAGTTTTTGAAATTTACCCCAAAAATGATACAGATTTGACGTTTTACTATGATCAAGCATTTATTTTTAAATCACTTTTTGTCGCGTTTCAATATTAGTGCTAACCGTCATAAAATCTTTATCATTGAACCAATTTTAAAAACTAATGTACCATTTTAATCGTAACAGCTAGTAGAACACAGAACATATATTAAAAATTGAGTCAGGAGGGGAAAAATGTCACCTAAAGGTAGCACTCCACAGTTAGGTGTGTAGTTTCGCATTTTGGACCCTGTGGATTTTTCAAATATGAGAGCTAGTGTGCAATAAAATTAATTTTTGGATAGCTGAGTACTAAAATAGCCTTCGTATTGGGTTAATATGAACATCAAGATTATGTAATGTATGTAATATAGGCTGTTTTCTGTATGACTGTCCAAACTTTGTGGGGATATGTGACATGTTCACCCCCCCTTTTTGCAATATTTTATGGTAAATAAATGCAGAATGTTGCCATGGATACACATAAAAGGAATTATTTTTCACCCTTTTAACTTTTGAAAATCAAATCAATGGAAGATACTAATTACATACATATGCACATGTACAACACAAACAGTTAGGTTTATGTATTAGAAATCCAGAATAGGAGATGATAAAAAATTTGTGGCTCATTTTTAATTTTATTTTCTAACTGTGTAGTGCTACCTAAGAAACACGAACCCCACCAAAACTGGAGTGATCTCAGGTGATCCAGAACGGTAAGCAGATATCGCTCCACATGTAGTACCCGTCATGTTGCTTATGTTATTACATGTCCGGTAGATAGTCTAATTCGGTAGGTCATATTCGTGAAAAGGGAAGGGGATTATAGTTATGACATAATGAACATATCCGATATCATCTCCATTTGGAACTCTAGGTTAAATAGCTTCTTTGTGAGCAGCAACCCTCTATTGAGGAAATAATGATAGGAAATACAATTCCGGGAATACCGTATCAATTGGGAAATATATACTTCGTTTGCAGTTGCTGCTTTAATTTGTAACCTAAAAATTGAAACTTCCAAATTAGGAAGCTGAAATCATCTGTCTTGTCGTTAAGTTTTGTTTTCAACCGACCTTCATTATCAATTTCTAGATGTAAGTCAAGATATGTGTCAGACTAAACTGTATCTTTTGTATCTGTTATCTCTATTTCGATAGGATAGTTGCGTTGATCATAACCAGGCAAAGTTTCAAAATCACTAGACCATGACTATATCTACAGGAATGGTATATGCCAATAGTTATAAAACTGCATACCAAATATCATTCACCTACCACTAGTGGTTCCCTTCAAACTGACTTTATCACAAAATAAAACATATAAACGAAGCAATTAATCAAGCTTAATATACCATGACTGAGGAGGCAGGTCAAAATATATCTCCATGGAAATGACATGTGCCACATCTTATACATTTGCGTACCTAATATCATTGACCTATCACTATTGGTTCACCATCAACTAGATCTATTAACAAACCAATCCATTGTTGGCGCCGTAGACGCCTGTAACATCATAAGCATGTCTCGCCCTTTGACTACGGCAAAAGCGTGACAAAAACTGTAACAAATCTGTTGAAAAGCATCACGTCAAGAATTTGACAGTTGTGGTCTATTCAATTTATGTTTTTTAGCTTTTGATTTTGCCATTTCATTAAGGACTTTCCATTTTGAGTTTCCTCGGTGTTCGATATTTTTGTTATTAATATTTTTCTTATCATAAGATCTGTAATAACCACAAGCTATTTTAAAACCGTATTTCAAATTAAAATTTAACCATGCATTTCGAGATGAAAATGCCAATCAGAACACCTCCAATTGATTTTAGTGTAAAGACGACGGTCATGAAGAGTCAGGAAATCATGATATTTTGCAATTCAAAAATCAAAAGTATCGAAATATATTGAAATATGCATATTTATTTCTGTGTCCTTTTGTCTCTTGTGAAGAGTTGTCTCATTGGCAATCATACCACATATTGTTTTTAAATATGTATTAAAAATGTTAAGTTTATTGAAAATAGACCGTTATCAACCATTTTATGACACAAAGGAGAGACAGTTGGCGGATATTTTATCTAACTATACGATTCATGTGTTGTTTATTCACCCCCATTTCACAGATTGGATCGAGTAAATGCCAATGCATCTTAATGAATAATACATTATGTTCATTTCGAACACGGCTATAAAAGGTGATGATTAAGATCTGAAACTATCAATATTTGCATGTGTTACGGAGAAAACACAAGGGAAATGAAGTTCAGAAATTTTTAATGAAAATATTGACGAAGACCTTATATAAATAAATACTTTGAAACAGGTTTTGCTATCAAATATTTGTTCAAATGATGAAAAGAATACTCATGGTTATTGTGTTGACTTTTTAAAACGCAGTTTGTAATTGTAGAAACAATTGAGTTTGTCATTTGTGTAATTTAGAATTCTCAACAGAAATGTATGATGTTAATCGAGGAAAAATATTTCTTCCGAGTAAGTACCTGGAATTTCCAATAGCCTGTGTGCACTTTTGTAAAATAGACATTGAAATTTCAAATAAAAAATTCCTTTGTATGAGGTTTCATGCAAACAATAATTACGTTACATGTTCGATTCATTATAATAAGTTATTTTGATTGACTAATAGCAATCTCGCGTTGTTCTGAAATAAACCTTCATTTTATGATGACACGAGCTTCCGCAATAAAGTGCACAGGTAAATAAAAGAAAACCCTAATAGAAATCGTGTTTTCATGATTTGAGCAAAATAATGAAATTGAAAGTATTGGATGCTTCTTTTAGTAATTTTATAGGGTTTTAAAAGAGTTCACCGTATGCACATCAAAGGAATGAATCGCTACCGCGCTTCAGACAAATGGTACCTCGGTCAACGCGTTTACACCAAAATAAATTTGCAAAAAGAGGCATTCAATTCTCAATTAAACTAAATCATTGTGCGTCTTTTTCAATCTATCAAATGCTGGAATTTGCATATTCTAAGATTCTCACTACCTATTACTGTTATTGAGTCTTCATGGACATTTTTTTGAAAGCTTTTTGGCTGTATTTTTACTTTATGAATGGATTCTGCTGACACGTGTCAGTCTCTTTGAAATTTCTTTCTAGAATTTTTTTCCAACACATATGATACAAAGTGGAAAATAGCAATGAATTTAATAAATATCCTATTCAAACTGAACCCTGTGAAAAAAATTGTACTTATAATAAGTAGATGTTGAGTAATTATTTTTTTTCAAAATTTATAACCAATCGAGTTAGTCTTTTTGCAAACTCTTTTGAGAAAATGGGTGAGGGGGTACACAAAATGATTTTATAAGAAACATTTGCACCCCATATCAATTTTTGTCTTTTCAAATTTCTTAGATATGTATTTTTTCAATCATTTATAAAAATGAAAATAAAAATTATATGCATTGTTGTTCTTAGAACAGAGAAAAATCACAAATTAACAAAATTGACAGCATGGTAAATTGGACACAAAAGAGCAATAAATATGTTAAAACTGTCTTTTATTAACACATACCTTAAGTTTCTTTAAGTTAAATGTATTCAAGTTTGTCAACGTCATCTTTATTGAAAGTATGAAAATAAGTTTATTTTTGGAACATTTGGAATTTCATGAAAATAACCCCAAAAAATGGGCAAAAACTGATGGAAAATCGGAAATCATCAAAAAGAAAGCAACCAGCATATGAATTTTCTTCACCAAATATTCATTTAAACCCAAAAATCAGACTTAGGAAAAAAAGGCTCCTCAGAGGTGTACATCATTAAAGTTCCTAAATAATGCCTTCATCCGAAGACACTGACGAACCATCTAACATTGGTAGACACATCTTATGAATTGTCAAGAATGACAAAAGAGGCGTTTCTTGTGAATCAGTTTTACTACTATTACAAATCTATACAACTTGTTATGTCATAGTTTTGACTTTCGAATACTTCAAATTAAACAATGGACATTCATAAGTCATTTCTGCTTTGTATCAAACATGCCTTAATATTCATCTGCTCTATTCAAAGTCGGGTAGATATGCTGCTCTCACACGTCTGGAAAAACGAAAACATGCTTTACACTTATTTATTGCATTCTTTTGCAAAACAACAGCAAATTATGCGCAGCATGATTTGTAAAGGCTGATGTATGTTTTGACCGTTTTCTTTTTGAAGTTTTAGGACAAATTATTCTTTAGTAATGTTTTTGATAAATACAAAAATCAAATTATGATTTCTGAATTATACCTCCAACTAAACATCCCGTCTTTACACAAGCTAGCACTGTTGCATATAACCCATCATGAAATCATATAAAATGACTTGCTTGATGGCAGTGTCTCGAACAGAAAGGATTGATCCACTATGGCATGTGTAGATAAGTATGATAAGGTGGACTACTTTTTATTACAGTGATTGAGTTCCCATGCTTTGTGAATGTAAATATGAAACTTTGTTTTTGATTTTTTGTCGAAAGCAATGTAAAAACGGCCATTTCAGGCATATAAGTTTATTTCGAAATGTTTATAATCTAAGATGTCATAGTGAAATTATAACGAACATTAATTTTCTGACCTGAAGCGTAAAAATATATTTCTACATTCAATTTCATATTTACATGCCACGTTATTATGATATCATACATGTATATATAAAAGAGCTAATTACAAAGATAATCATTTCGTTGCCTCTTTTGTATTTCAATGCGTAATACATTCGTCCCAGTCAGGCCAGAATGTCTCCTTCATTCTTTGACAATAATCACATAAGTTTCTATATTCTGAAAATAAAAAATAAATTTTCATTGCACTTGCACTAATTTTGATTTATTTTATGTGAAATATACTTTTATTTTTCATCAATAGTTGTTTAATTTTGAAAAATTCATATTTTAAGAATATTGTACATATATCTTTTTCATTTTTCTTATTGGTCATTTATGTATCTTATTAAAATGAAGAAGCAGTGTTACCTTTATTTTTGAATTCACAATAGTTTTTGATTATGGGTTCAAATTTACATATGCATAATATTTTTTTTTATAGTAAGTCTATAAATCTTTATATCCTTCTGAACTTTTGTTTATAGCGGGTTGTTTGAAATAAAGACATAAATGACAAACGTATTAGTCCATGTTATGAAATGCATTATCTACCTAACCATACAGAATCCATTTTAAAGAATAACAATGTTTTTGTCCACTTCAGTGTTTCTGTTGTTTCGTTGTTTTCCATTGTTGATGTGTTTCCCTCGGTTTTAGTTTGTAGCCCGGATTGTTTTTGTTGTCTCAATCGATTGATGACGTTCGAACAGCAGTGTTACCTTTATTTTTGATTTCACAATTAATAGATTGTTCAAACGTGAGAACAAAAGAAAGTATTTGATAACATGTTTGTGTTTAATACGTTTTGAAGCCGTTGTACGCATACATACAGATTTAAAACTTTCGTATAAATAATGTACAAATGATAAAAGGAAACTGTCAATCATTTTACAAATTGCATTATCTTTGTTCGCTTAGAATGACTGTCCTCGTTTGGAAGGCACATAAATCAGGATAATCATGGCATTTGAAAATATGATACTTTTTAGGTTTTATTGAATTGAAATTCTCATTCGGAAGCCACACATACAAGAATTATAATGACATTTGGAAATCTGATACTTACTTTTGATTGTTGATTCTACTGGAGTTCCGAACGATTGCCAGTAAGCATTGCTAATTATACCAAATACACTACAGTCTGCTTGGCATGGCTTGTCTCCTAGCAGGAATTTATTGTTACCTAAAACAAAAGTTCTAGTCACGTAAAGAAAGTCATCATGGATATCAGGATTGAAGTCATGTATTTGCGCCGAACGCGCGGCGCGGTTTCGTCTACAAAAGACCCATCAGTGACGCTCGAATCAACGAAAGTTAAAAAGGCAAAATAAAAAAGAAGTTGTACAGCATTGATGACCAAAATCTCCTAAATGTTTTGCCAAATACAGCTAAGGATATCTATTCCTGAGGTAGAAAAGCCTTACATTGCTTCCAAATAAACTAAGTTAGAAGCTCCATTTAATGGTTTGCCTTTTAACTAATTATATCTTTCAATGCTACGTTTATACAGTACATCTATTGTGATAAAATTTCATTTTCACTAAGTGTATTCGATTGTATTGTATACTACAATACGCAGAAAAGCATATTTAGCATTGATAGTAGTTATCAAAGGTACCAGGATTATAATTTAATACGCCAGATAGATAATTAAGATGATCGTACCTAAGGCCTGTGATTTTATCAGGGGAACCTATGTTTTCAGGGTTGTATCTGGTCTATGTACAAGCTTTAATAATTGTTTGGTATTACTATCAATTTTTACTTCTTTTTATACTATGAACCTCAAAATTATTGTAAAATATTTCCTTTCTCTTTTTATACTGAAAATTACAACACAATTATTTTCATTTACCTGTGTATAATATTATTGTACATGGCTGATTTTTGTTCAAGACTAATGTTGTTTTCTGAAATGGTTTAACATTTCACAGCTATATAATACTGTTACTTTAATTATTCATTCCTTATTTTCTTTTATAGATTTTGTATTTACATTGTACCATAGATCAAATTTATTCGTTAAGTGTATGTTCACTTGTGTTTTTACGTCTTTTGATTGAGTTTAGCCATTTCAATTGATATTTTATAGTGTGTCATTCTATGTTGTAATGTTACACTATTATTTCAGATAGGTTAAAGGTACCATTAAAACGTTTAAACCCTCTGCAATTGTCTTGTCGTGAGTCAGGAATCTGATGTTCAGTAGTTGTCGTTTGTTGATTTGTATCACACGTGTTTCTCGTTTCTAAATTTTTATATAGATTATACCGTTGGTTTTCCCGTTTGAATGGTTTAACATTAGTAATATATCGGGCCCTTTATAGCTTGCTGTTTGATGTGAGGCAAGACTCCGTGTTGAAGACCATACTTTGACCTATAACGATTAACATTATTAATAGTGATTCGGATGGAGAGTTGTCTCATTGGCACTCATACCCCATCTTCGTATATCTATTTAGCGGATAAATTGTTTCGAATACTGTCAAAATAAGAGTTTTCAGATCTTCCAAAGTTGTATTTGAAGGGCTTGCCATGATGATATCAGTATATTGTGTGTCAATTTCAATGTAACCTTTATGATTGACATGTACATGTATGACGTTACAAGTAAACAAAATATCAAAGATGAAGCGATGAAACTATGTCATATATATATCATTAAAAAAAAGATTGCCCAAACAGTCCGTAATTTTGACATTTTGGATCCTCAATGCTCTTCAACTTTGTACTTATTTGCTTTTATAAATATTTTGATATGAGCGTCACTAATAAGTATTATGTAGACGTAACGCGCGTCTGGCGTACTAAATTATAATCCTGGTACCTTTGATAACTATTAACACCACTGGGTCGATGCCACTGCTGATGAACGTTTCGTCCCCGAGGGTATCACCAGCCCAGTAGTCAACACTTCGGTGTTGAAATGAATATCAGTATTTTCTTGTTTACAAAACTTTGAATTTTTCGAAAAACTAAGGATTTTCTTATCCCAGGCATATACATGATATATTACCTTAGCCGTATTTGGCACAACGTTTTGGAATTTTGGATCCTCAATGCTCTTCAACTTTGTACTTATTTGGTTTTATAAATATTTTGATATGCGCGTCACTGATGAGTCTTATGTAGACGAAACGCGCATCTGGCGTACTAAATTATAATCCTGGTACCTTTGATAACTATTGTTTTACTTTTTTATGTCATTAAGACATGTTTATGAAAACCTTATCACACGGATTTGGAAAATCATATTGTTGTAGAGCTAAAGCAATGAATTCTACAAACAAGTTATTTTAAAATAATAATCTGACAAATGAAACTTTATCTGATATCCTAATTATGCAGTTACAAAATGCATTTATAGATTATTATATCGCATGAATTCTTCAATATTTTCAAATTCAACACCTTTTCCATGTTTTTCAATCTAGTTGAAAACACTTTTTGGCAATATCCTTTTGGCGTGGCTTGGGTCTTATGCATCCCACCGATGTTTTGAAGTGATTATAAGTATAACACAATGTTGACTGCTGTACCCTTATTTTTGTCATTTGTACCTATCATATCTGTGTAATTTGTTAACACATTGCATATAATCGAATTTTATGCGACTGTCAAGTGAGGGATTTAGCTAGCTATAAAACCAGGTTTTATTCCCCATTTTCTGCATGTTTGAATGCCTCCCCTAAGTCAGAAATATGACAGTTGTTTTTCATTCGTTTGACGTTTTTGAGCATTTTGTGTTGCTATTTCATAAAGGACTTTCCGATTTTAATTGTCCTAACAATTCGGTATATTTAGTATTTTACTTGTTAACCAAATTATTAAACGATTAATAAGATTGTCATAAAGTAGTTAATTCTTTGGATAGAGTGTTACATTACTTGACTAAATAATGGAATATAGTGTATGTCAGGTCAGCAAATATTACAGAGTTACAAACACTTTACCTAAGAAGTCTGATACAGCTTTTAAATCAAGCTCCATAATATGATACACCTCATCTGAACTATGTCGTCCCATACCAACGGCATACATTATTTTCTTAATTCGTCGTCTGCCGATATAACCAGCTAATAATGTAATTTTGAAGATTTTAAAAGCTGTTCAGTCTTTATCATATACCCATCTATCCATTGCAAATGCCCTGTTATAAATGAAATAATACATAGTCAAATAATCTCATCAGTCAAATCACAGTTAGTTTTGACCAGGCGAGTTGTTCACTCAATACCAAAGAAAAAAGCCAAAAAGGCATTGTTTGATTTTTTCCATTTATGTTAGACATACACATAAATATTTTAATTGATGCCTTCAGATATATACTACAGTAACACTATGGGATTTATGTAATTCGATCTATTTCAAATCACGAAAATATTAATATTAATTTATTGATTGTTTATGCAGATATAAGCAAGCACGTGTGTAATTTTTGTAACATAAAAGAAGACTATGCTTATTATTTTTCTAATTGTTCTTATTTTACAAGTGTTTGGCAACAAATATACAACCTCCTAAACAGAAGTAATATACATTTTTAAATAAAACTACACCACCTAATATTTGGATACAAAATCACGGACAAAAATATTACGCAATATTTTTTTTATTTACAATACTTTTCAATATATATAAAAGAGGGGCGAAAGATACTTGGCTCGCACCCAACAGCAAGCTATAAATGACCCCAAAATGACTAGTGTAAATAATGAAGACATTTTCAGGACAACCAAACAAGAAACACTAAAGGACCACACTAACCAGTAACAACCACTGAAGAACATGTTCCTGACTTAGGACAGGTGCATGAAAAGGTAGCCGGTTAAAACGTTTAAACAGGCGCCAACCTTCACCCAGAACTGACACACTAAAATATAACATAAATGCATATTAGGGTATACTGACATACGTGTATATGAAACAAAACGTAAATAGAACTAAAATAATTGACATACCAGTATGTGTTTTCTTCTAACATTTTCTGATAAGCTCTTGCTATTCCCCTGTCCTTTGCTGTAAAGTCTTTATCTAGATCAATTCCTAGTTTATCATTTAAATATTCTATACAAAATTCAGAATCTGAAATTTCCTCTCCATTGTATTCAATCCATGGGAATTTTCCTTTCTTGCTTTTAGTGTAACTGTGAACATTCTAAAAAAAAAACCCCAGTAGATGTAAGTATTGAAAAACTCATAACATATACCAGGCTTGAACTACACAGGCAAAATTTACTCACATGAATTTCACATGAATCTCACATGAAATTCACATGAAAAATTTCACGCGAGATTCACCTCAATCGAGCTTATATATGAAACTCACGTGAAAATTTTCATGTGAATTTCACGTGAATTGAGATTCACATGAATCTGATGTGAAATTTTTCACATGAATTTCACGTGAAATTTACAACAAAATTTTTTAATATTTTTCATGATTTTGATTAAATTAAAAAATTTAGATGTTATTTGAAATACTCTATTTTAAAAATTCATGTGAATTTCACATGAAAAAATATACGTGATTTTCATGTGAAATTCACATGAGTTTCACATGATATTCACATGAAACTCACAAAAACTGATTTCACGTGAGTTTCACGTATAAGCTCGTTTGAGGTGAAATTCATGTGAATATCACGTGAGATTCACATGAATTAAATTTCATGTGAAATTGATGTGAGTGAAATTTGCCTGTGTAATGGATAATAGATACGCGTTTCGTCTACAAAAGACCAATTAGTAATACCATCGTGTTGTAAACATCCAGTTGCAGTGGCATAGACCCAGTGGTTGTAAAACACCTCATGTAATATACCAGGGAAAAAGATAGAGAAATGTTTATCTTATAAACGAATAACATATTTATATATAATATATATGAGACTGTACATGCGGTGTTGTCTTGATATTCAAATAGCATGATAAATTTACAGATTCATCATTGTTGTGATATTATTAATGATATACTATGTGTTTTTAATGGATGGATATGTCGTAGAGTTGTCGAAAGGTGAACTTTCCAAAATATAATGTCAATACAGTAACTGTTCGTGTTTAAATTTCGTCAGGTATATCCTCCCCTTCTTATACGAGTAGTTCGATTTTGATCTGTATTTTGTTTTCCTTAATCACGAACTTTTAGTCAATCTAATAAAAGAGAGTTTTCGTTTTTACCAAGTAATAATTTATGTTCCATATCTCGTCCGAGTTCTCTAATAATATATCTAACGAAGCAGAAATATATGCTAGCATTTTTGATCCACTGTCATAAACGTATGAAATTTGTTAACTTTAACAACTATTTTCGCACATTTATAAGATTTTAAATATGTCTGAATAGACTTAAGAACTTTAAGTCTAAGAACACTGAAAAAACAATCCTGGTCAACATAGACCATCGTCCGTCCTAATATAAATTATACAACGAACAAACATAGTTTCCAATACTTTCCAGTGTCAAAATGCGAAACTGGATCCTTCTATCGAGAAGTTATAAGAGACTAATAGGTGGAGTTTCTGATTATAACACACAATATTTAACTTTAATATAAAAGATAAACCTACTTCATAAGGAATGTTTGCCATACGCAGGTAAGTTTCTAATTTTATAGCATATGGAGTCATACTGGGTGCATATGGACCTCTTCCAATCTGGTGAAGTATTACTGTATCGGGTGGGTAATTCTTCCTAAAAAAATATACATGTTGTAGATGCGATTTGCATTTTATTTATTTTGTGTTGTATTTTTTTGTAGCAAGGTACAGGTAAACTAATACTACTGTGAGCATATGCTAATATCCTGCTTCAAATTAAAACAAAATAGTTATTTAGTTCTAAGAGCAAATATATCACATTCAAGTATCTTGTAGTCCCTTTACATGTTCGGATTATAATATATAGAACTGTAGAAATCAAAAGCATAGGATGAAATAAAAAACATTTATCATTCTATTTGGTGTCTTATTAAGTTATTATACGTCAAAAGCCCAACATTTATAACTAGCCTGTATTTGTATACTATACAGATATTGCTTTTAAACTCCACCCATTACAAGACTATTTTTGTGTATTGCTATTGGCGAGTGTTGTATGAACTTTCGTGACATCACAACTTGTATTGCAATTCTATTACGTCATAACACTTCCGGTATTAGATGAGATAGTACTGCGCAACTGCAACGTCAACAACTTACACCTCCAGTGTTATTCTATGTCTTCATAGAATTACACTTTAACTTCAACTTAACCAAGGTAAGTATCGTTAAATTTGGTAATTACATTCCAATGAATTATTGCTCCGTCTGTGAATGTTTCAGTGTCCAATCCACTACCCACTTTCTGCTCATAGACAAACATAAACAGCAGGATCTACTTCTTTTCAAAAGAACCAATGTTCAAGTCTAATACTTTAATGTTTTAATAAAAAGTAAAATCCCCAAAATACTGAACTCCGAGGAAAATTCAAAACGGAAAGTCCATAATCATGTGTCAAATGAATATTCAGTGATTGCATGGACAGTACCAAATGATAAGGCTTAGAACAAATCAAACGCTTTTATCTCGAATCGGACGTGTTGTTATTTCTTTTTTACTGTTGAAATTAGTTGTTAAGTTATATAAATAACTATGAGCTTTGTGAGATGAAATATTTTTGACGGTGACCACGCGATATTCTCTTCGTGGTACCGGTCATTTGTGTTGACGGTGACCGCGCCAGATTCTTTTTGGCGTACTGGTCAATTATTTTTGACGTTGACCACGCGACATTCTTTTCGGCGTACCAGTTATCAGCTTCTTGTGTAATTATATTTTAATATATTACTACGCAGGCCTCATTTTAAATCGAAAATAAATGCAATGAACGGGAGTTTTTCTGTCTTTCAAAGCAAAACAATGTACGAAATAAATTGCAAAATAAAGACAAAACCAAGGCTCCGTGTTGAAGGTCGTACAATGACCTATAGTGGATTACTTTTATAAATTGTTATTTGGATGGAGAGTTGTCTCATTGGCACTCAAACCACATCTTCCTATATCTACAAAAACTGTCGAGTGTCTTCCGATATCCGATGCATGTTTACTGGGCTCGAAACAGGAATTATAACTTGCTGAAGCTCGCATCACACCTGTGTCTAAGCCTTAGTGCAGATATAGCTGATATTTTAAATCACTAAACAGTTATTGTATATATATCACACACATATATCATTTATTGTTTTTGGTTGACATAAACATTCATACTGATTAAAAGACATGACAATGGGGCTAACATTTGTTTAAATAACCACATGATTATTTGAATACGATAAAATTGTTACATACATTCTTATATATACTGTTTTAGAAAATGGAAAACTACATGGTCATTAAAGTGTGTAATCGATCATACCTCACGAAATATTTGTTTTCTGCTCTGAAGTCCTCGCCGGTTATTTACAAACCTTTTTACTTTTGCTTTTATTTTAATATATTTGGATGTTCTGTATATTATTAATGAACAAAACACGGTTTGATTGTAGAGCTAGTAAAACTATGTTATTAAAACGTAACTTACTTGGGAGCTTTGCTTATTAATTTTTTCCATGCGACGTAGAGCACGGCAGAGGAAACAAGGAACGTTCCAGTTGCTTTTGACCAAAACAATACACTCTCGCTGTCCATGTTTATGTCTAACATCTGTGTATACTTTGCACACAGATAGTGTACATAAAAGCGTGTATTTAAATGTTTAGGTATTAAATCCAGATATATTTAGATAATGAATAATTCATTCATTTCCAACTTATTTAAACAGTCTCAAGATTAATAGGATATCACATTGAATTATACAGAAACTTGTGTTGAGTTCGGATAGGGGTATAGGCCCACAGGAACTGGTCTCAGAAAATAAAATCCGATAAAACCTTATATAACACAAGGTACTTAACTCACATATTTCCATTCGGTTGTTGGTATACGAAATAAAGGCATGTTATACGCTTTTGCTTAGATACATTTATTCTTATAAGAAATAAATTCCGACGCATTGTCGATTATACAAAAAAGTTTTTTCATGGAAATATACCTTTGTGATTTGGATATCATCGCTTCCAAAATGTTGTATATTATAAATTTTTCAACAAGAAACATCTCTCCCAAACAGGAATTAAAAACATGATAGAAAATCCATATTTGCCCCTAAGACATATAAAACAACAGGGAAATACGATTAAGAACCTTTATATGACAAAGTTGATGCAATTTTAAATGTACATAAATGGATAAACACCGTCTCATCAACTAGACAACCAACTTAATAGATAGATAGATACATTATTTTCATTAAAGTGTGATCATCCCTTACATTATCTATTAATTTGACAAATTTGATCAACATTCAAAATAATTTGATTACCATCTGATGCTATTGCGCTTGGGGTCGAGCTGCCATTAAAAGTATGAAAGGTGGATAATGAAGACTTCCAAGCAAAAAGGACGAATCCATAACATTGTGAAATGACATCTTTGTCTGTCTCTTTTAATGTTTCATGTTTCGGTATCTTTGTTTAGCTTGATAAGAATTCAGTATTAACTTAATTTTGGATGTAACGCGTCTTCTGATTGCCTAACAGTGTTTTGTTTATTAGCCCTAAGACATCATTTTGTCATGTGACCGTGATGTCATTAACGTTTTTTCATGATTTTCTTCGGCTTAAATTTGAATTTAGAATTAAATTATAAGGAATTACTATAATATTTTTTCTGTCTATTCGAAATAACATAACAAAAATGTGGTGAACACTTTTTAATAACCCGTAGTGTGTTATTCAGTGTGCAACATATTGTTTTTTATGTTATTTCTTCATAGACCGAAAAATAATTAGTCATTCCCTAAATAAATTCATGTAATTCCCAATCATGTTTTGACCGTCTCCTCTGTTTTGTGTCTTTTTGTGGTTGAACAGTCTATGTACTGGATGGTTGAGCGATAACAGTGCTACCTTATTAGTAAAATCACAAAATTTCTTAATACCGAGGAAAATTCAAAAAGGAAGGTATCTTATCAAATGGCAAAAGCTCAATTACATCAAACGAATAAATAACGACTGTCTTATTCCTGACTTGGTACAGACATTTTCGTAAATAGAAAATGGTGTAATAACCTTGGTTTAAAAGCTAGCTGAATCTCTCACTTGTATGACAGTTGCATCAATTGCAACTTGTATTGTAATTATCATTTTTTGTGTTTATGCGTATGTCGTGAACCAAGTCTTCTATGGGATAGGCTTATACAGAAGGCTTTGGAGTTTGACATTTTGTTATCGCTAGATCGTCCCTAACCCCGAACAGTGCTGTAGCAACACAAGATGAGAAATAAAATATTAACACACCTTTTAGTAATTTTGATACTGCAATTGTTGAAATTAAAATAGCAATCATTTGACATGCAAAGTATGCAAATGATTTTCAAAGTTTAATGAACAATGACTAAAGGAACACGACTAAATAATATCTATAGAAATGAGATGTGTGAATGTTAATACACCTGCATACTAAATACTACGGATGTCAACTCGGGATGTCAACGAGTTGACGAGTTGACATCCCTACTCAATACCATTGACTTATCATAAGTTTTCCCCTTTACACATACCTTTCTTTCCTTCATTGGCTAGAGGTATAGGGGAAGGGTATAGGGGCCAGCTGAAGGACGCCTCCGTGTGCGGGAGTTTCTCGTTGCATTGAAGACGTATTGGTGACCTTCTGCTGTTGTCTGTTCTATTGTCGGGTTGTTGTCTCTTTGACACATTCCCCATTCCCATTCTCAATTTTACTTCAAAATAACTAAATAGTTATCAATGGTATTAGGCTTATAATTAGATATGCCAGACACTTTTTTCGTCTACATAAGACGCAACAGTGACGATCAGATCACAATAGAAAGAAAGCCAAACAAGTAGTACATTATTGAAGATCATTGAAGACCCGAAATTCCAAAAAGTTGAGCCAAATACGGCTAAAGTTATCTATCCATGGATTTCGATTTATTCATACTTTTGAAACAGTTAATTACTAAAAATATATTTATATTTTATGTCAAAACTGAAATGATGACTACTGGGCTGGTAATACCATCAGGGACGAAATGTCCACCAGCAGTGGCATCGACCTAGTGGTTGTAATAATTATCAAAGGTACCAGGCTTATAATGTGATACGTCAGACGCGCGTTTCGTCTACATATGACTAATCAGTGACGCTCAGATAAAATAGTGAGAAAGTCAAACAAGGCCTTTTATAGACTACTATGTGGTATGGGCTTTGCTCATTGTTGGAGGCCGTACGGTGACCTATAGTTGTTAATTTCTGTGTCATTTTGGTCTCTTGTGGACAGTTGTCTCATTGGCAATCATACCACATCTTCTTGAAGAGAATAGACTTTTTATATTACGGACTTTTGACTCCAGAACTTAATATATTTTTCGAAAGGTTACCTACTTTTTTAGTTGGACATCCTGTTTCTCGTTCAAGTAAGAGCAACATAAAAAAGTAAAATAAAGCTTATACTCAGTATCATTTAAGGGTTAAATTTACTATTTAAGGTTTTCTATAAAAGACAAAATAGTAGGAAAACATCACACTGTCTCCCAAAATTGCATCAATTATAACCTAACCTAAATCTAAATCTCTGTTAAAACAATTATGTAATCTAGAGTTAAAAGTCGGTAATATCAAAATTGTGGACCCAAAATTCCACAAAAAGTGTGCCAAATACGGATAACGTCATATATGCCCGGAATAAGAAAATCTTTAATATTTCGGATAATCCATCATATTCATACTTTTGCAAACAGAAAATATAAAAATACATTCATTGTTTTATCAACATATACGGTTCATGTTTCGTTTATTTGCCCCCGTTTTAAAAATTTGCATCTTTATAAACAAGACATGATACTTCAAGTAAGTGTTCTAAAACTAAATCTTTCAGTGCTTTTAACAAGTTCCTTATAAACTACTATGAAGGGGCTTATCATAAACTATTGTAATAAAATATATGAAAATATATTGTATATGTAAAAAGTTTTGTCGATGTTTTAGATGAATTGCGTGCTTTTGATGGTCTTTCTGAATCTGTTGACAGTTTTGATTTTTCTATTTTTTACACTACACTCCCAAACTATCTTATCAAACACAAGTTTTCTTATTTAATCAAATTGTCGTTTGGTAAACATGAAAGCAAATATATTTGCTGCAACTCATTTAAAGCCTTCTTCTCTAATGCTCATTGTTAAATATGACCTATAGTTGTTAATTTCTGTGTCATTTGGTCTCTTGTGGAGAGTTATGTCATTGGCAATCATACCACATCTTCTTTATTATATTATGTTTATTTCGATCACGTCGACAAAGAGTAATGATTTGGGCTGTAACTAACATGCATGGTACGGACCTCGATATTTGCATATGTTACAGGGAATAATTGAGGGGAACTAAGTTCAGAAATCAAATTTAAAGGTTGATATAGACTCTATCTAGATAATATTAATACAATATATGGCTGACAAACATTTGTTTACATGATAAATAGAAACTCATGGTAATTGCGATAATTTTGGAAATGAATTTTGTAATTGAAAAAAAAAATCGATTGAGTTTGGCATTTGTGTAATTTAGAATTATCAACAGAAATGTATGATGTTAATCGAGGAAAACTATTTCCTCCGAGTAAGTACCTGGAAATTCCTGTAGACTTTGTGCACTTTGTAAAATAAACATAGCAATTTCAAAACAAAATTCCTTTGTATTAGGAGGTTTCATGCAAAAAAAATATTTATCTGAGTTTTTTTTCAATCTATCAATGATGAAATTTCCTCACAATGTAAGCATATTCTAAGATTCACACTACCCATTACTGTTTATGAGTCTTCGTGAACATTTATTTGAAAGCGCTTTTTGGTTGTATTTGTACTTTAAAGTTCCGTAATAATGTATTAATCAGGTGACGCTGTAGCTTTGGTAGACAAAACGAAAAATCTTATGAACTTTCTATAAATGCCCAAAAGATACGTTTTTTGTGAACCAGATTTACTTCATATATTCAAAATGCAATATAATTTATATGAAAGTATTGGTAATATACAAAAGGTGTTTTGCTTTTCCTGCTATTACGAATTTTTACAACTTGATATGTCATAATTACGACCTTCGAATACTTCAAATTAAACTATTGATAATCATAAGTCATTTCTTCTTTGTATCAAATTGGTCGTAAATATTCATCTGCTCTATGGTGCTTTTACACGTTTTGTGTGTTTTCTTGTTGAATAATCTGTTCAAGCGTACAAAGGGTATTCAAGAACCACATGTCCGAATTAATTGCAATCAGTTTAAACTATTCTATTTATGCTCAAGATGCTTTGTTTGTCGATGATGTATGATCTGGCTTTCAACACATTAGAATGAAGATGGTTATTCCGAAATACTTGGACATTGTCATCGGTAACATGCAATTACATTAATCTATTGCATTCTTTTGCAAAAAGTGCAAATCATGAGCAGGTGATTGGCCATGCTGATGTATTTTTTGACAGTGCCCTTTTTGTTTGAGGGGATGGCGGAGGACAAATGATTCTTTAGTGTTGTTGTTGATAAATACAAAAATCAAACTGTGTATTCTGACTTCTACCTTCAACTACATTGTACTCATCCCGTCTCTCAAATTGAAACAAGCCAGCAAAGTTGCGTTGAACTAGTTATGAAATCATATAAAATGTCTGAATTGATGGTAGTGCATGAACAGTAAGGATTGCTCTTCTAAGGCACGTTCAGATAAGTATAAGAAAGAGGGTTTCTTGTATATTACAGTGTTTGAGTCCGCATGTTTGATTGTTAAAAGAAATTTAATTTCATAACATCGAAGAACATTGTGGGGCACTGTTTTTTTTAAGAGTGCATTCAAAAAGCATTTTAATTTATTTTAGTTATTTTGGCTAAGGTTGACTGTTGTTTTTTTTATCCTTGTGGCTTATAAAGATAAACACATCCTTAATTCAGGAGTCATTTTCGTCACCCCTCCTTTAAGTACCATGTTGTCGTCGAGGTTGGGTTTTTTTCTAAACGGAGTGAGCCCGGTAAGATTTCCAATGGATGTCTAAAGAAAGTGTTTCGATGTTTCTGTCCACATCAACTTGGTTCCGAATAGTTCTAAGAGAAGGTAACAGAGTAAACTATGCAGAATATGGTGACTCAGTGTTATCAGACAGTTACATGTATACATGAAGTTGAATTGGCGACTCATAAATGTATTCAATGTTTTAGACATTTCTCGCCTTTTAGTGCTAAAATATTGAGATCGATTAATGAATATCGTCATTTGGTTCCTGTTGGTGAGTTGTGTCATTGGCAATGAAGCACATCCGTTAATTTGTTTTTATTATTGAATTCTTTTGAGAAAAAAAAATAGTGAAATATTGTATATGTTGGGAATGATTAAAGAATGGGTACTAGTTCATGTCTTTGAGTATGATTTAGTTTATGATCGAGTACAACACAGCTGAATGAGAATGGTTGAGATTGGGATCGATGACTTTTCAGTATTTTGAATAATTAAAAATACCTGAGTGAAATTCAATCCGTCGATATCAACGAACGTACAATGTATGAAGGTAAGGATGAAGCATTTTTTGAATTTGGTCAAAATCTAAGTAAACACGGAAAGCGAAATTTTTAAAAATTATACTGTCATAGTAAAATTACAACAAACATTATTTTTCTTACTCGAAGCGTCAAAATTATATCACTACATTCATTTCAATACAAATGATCTCATCGTCAAAGGATGAAATAATTTTATGTTTTAAATTTTGAGGACTAGATAATGGATCATTATACCTTAATTTACAACCAATCAAATCCATTCACTTCCAAGTTCGTTTTCACCAATTGACAATCATAGTAATAGAAAAGCAAAAAAAATATTTCATATTTACATACCGAATTGTTATGATCTCATACATGTATATACAGAGAAGCTAATACATGTATATACCGAGAAGCTAATACATGTATATACAGAGAAGCTATTCACAAAAATAATTATTTAGTTGGCTCTTTTGTAAATCCATGAGAAATGCATTCGTCCCAGTCAGGCCAGAATGTCTCCTTCATCCTTTGACAATATTCACACAAGTTTCTATATTCTGAAAATAAAAATTAACTTTCATTGCACTTGCATTGATTTTGATGCATTTTATTTGAGACATACTTTTATATTTCATAAATCAATTTTGATAAATTCATATTTCAAAAAATTTTGTACATATTTTTTTGCTTTCGTTCGATTAATTTTCATTGCACTTGACATACTTTTATACGTCATCAATTAATGCACATCTAAAAAGTATTAGCAAAATAATTATGAGCAAATATTGTACATAGTTTTTTAAGTTCTTTCTATTTGCCATTTATGTATGTAACAAAAAAAAAGAAAGAAACCTTATAACTTTACACTGTTTTTAGTGTGTGTTCAAATTAATACATTTCCATAATAAAAAAAAATCTACAGAAAGTCTATATATCTTATAGAACTTTTTTTTATAACGGGCTGTTTGAAATAAAGACAGCTAACCATGTATGATATTAGTATTATAATGCTATCTATGCTATAAGATGAATTCTTTATCTATCCGTACAGAATCCATTTTAAAGAAAAACTTTGAATTCTCAATTAATAGATAGTTCAAAAGTGAGAACAAAAGTAGATATTTGATAAAATGTTTGTGTTCTGTAAGTTTTGAATTCGTCGTACTGATATAGAATGCATATAGATTAAAAAGGGACACGCCATTAGTAAAACGTTCGTATAAATGATAATGATTCA
Organism: Mytilus edulis; assembly: GCF_963676685.1. Classification (NCBI taxonomy): domain Eukaryota; kingdom Metazoa; phylum Mollusca; class Bivalvia; order Mytilida; family Mytilidae; genus Mytilus; species Mytilus edulis. The sequence continues at coordinate 21,475,949 of NC_092345.1, forward strand.
AATAATAAAAGGAAACTGTCAATCATTTTATAAATTGCATCTTTTATTTTATGTGTTTTCTTGGAATGAATGTCATCGTTCGGAAGACACACAAATGATAATAATCATGACATTTTGATATGATACTTACTTTTGATTGCTGATTCTGCTGGACTCCCGAACGATTGCCAGTATGCATTACCAATCATACCAAATACACTACAGTCTGCTTGGCATGGCTTGTCTCCTAGCAGAAATTTTTTATTACCTAAAACAAAAGTTCAAATAACGTAATTTAAAAAAGTTAGAAGCTGCTTTTAATGGTTTGTCATTGAAATTGAGTTCATGTAAGAGTACTTGATTTGTATACAACAGTAAAGAACATGTTTAAAACTGTACGATAATCAAGTTGATCTTATCTAAGGCCTGTGATTTTTTTTTTGATGAAAATAAGTTTTAGCTGATAATTTGTTCTGCATAAATTATATCATTACAAAAACTTTGCTCAAACATTCATTGGTTGCTTTGGTTTAATATGTTATTGATACATATTAATGACAACAATATTACTATCTTATTTGGCAAAATATAATATTGTAGAGCTTATAAAAAAAAAGTAATAGATTCTACATTCAAATTATTTTAGGGTGTCGCAAGCCATATTTGAAATTCATTTGTGCCATATAACAGAACGTTTCATTTGCCAAAGAAACGCAGGTAATTAAGATGAATAAGACATATATTCACCAAAATAAAATAAAGTGGATTTAGCAATTATAGGTAACCATATGACCTTCAACAATGAGAAATAAAAATTCCGTATAGTCGGCTATAAAAGGCCCCGACATAAAAATATGAAAGAATTCAATTGAGAAAACTAACGGCATAATTTGCGAAAAAAAAAAAAAAAATATGAGACATGAACCAACGACGACCACCTAAGATCACTGAGCTCCAGTCTCCTGATTGGGGAAAGGTACAAAAACGTGGTAAATATTATGGCGGGGTTAAACACTATTGTGTGCGCTTTATATTCCTCTAGACTGGGGAAGTTGTTTAACAGCACAACATAAGAACAAACTATCATAAATTGCTTCGCTGAACGCAGCTGGATACGACCGCAGATGTCCAACCCTGCAGAGTTATAGCCAAATAGACAATTGGTTATATGATTTGAATTTATATTCTTTTTTTTTGAATTTGTACAATACACTATGCTGTTGCAAGTTGACCCCTCCCCCTTAAAAAAAATACCCTGTTTTTTTCCTTCTGTGGAATATCCTGTTGAATATTAACCCCCCAAATAAAAATTGTTTGAAGACATTTTCTTTTTAATTTCTGAAATCTGAAATGAGAATAAATAGTCCCCCCACAAATTCTTATTTACTTAGACTGTATTTAAATTGTCTTAGTTGTCCTTTAACCAGAAAAAAAACCTTGTTGTCCACCTATTTTGTCCCTAATTCCTAAATGGTTTGAGCCATAACCCCTCAAAGTCAATCCTAACCATCCCATTGTCGTGTGGAAACTTGTGGTATAATTTCAGAGAAATTCTTACACTTAAACACAAGTTATTGTCTAGAAACTACAAAAATGCTTACTTGGGCCCTCTTTTGCCCCCAATTACTAAACTTTTGGAACCATAACTCCCAAAATCACAACCTTCCTTTTGTGGTTATAAACCTTGTGCTAAAAGGAGTAGGTCCGGTAAGGGCCGATTTTGGCCTCAAATTTCAGGTTCATCTAACGAAAGTTTTTGGACACTTTTTAAACACTTAAGTGTCTATTTCAATTGATTCGATTAGTTTATGTGACAGATTTTAACTGATTTAGTCATTAAAAACGCTCTGATTCAAGCTTAAATATGAACAATCTATCAAATATCCCCAAAAACGTCACTTTTCAGATGGTTTTTGTCAAAAATGAAAGTGGCCGCATCCGTGTTCATCCTCAACCTTTATATATGTTTTGTATTATCATCAAATACAACTTACATTTCAATATTATAAATGAACACGAATGCGGCCACTTTCATTTTAGACGGAAACCGTTTAAAAATTAACAAAAATGCTAAAATTTTGAAGATTTCAGTAATTTAGCATGACTTAATGATGCAAGAACGCGATATTTGTGCATAGTATTGTCAAAAACAGCTCATATTCATGTAGCAGAAGCATTTTACTTTCCAAAATATAGCTTAAAGATTACATTTTCATAATTTTCTAAAACTGCTATATTTTGGGGCCAAAAAGGGGTCTTACTGAACCTACTCCTTTCATAGATTTCTATTTATTTATACTATAGTTATTGTCCGGAAACCATTTGTTTTCGGACGACGACGACAACATGATACCAATACACGACCCTTTTTTTGCGGTCGTATAAAAATCAGTTCAAGAAGGCTAAACTCATCATTTCGATATAAAGCAGAAAACCCTCGAACAAATACACAGACTATCTTAAGTGGCAGTGTATTTATTAATTAATCGTTCCTAACAACAAAAAAAGGACACCAAGTACAGATCTGAGAGAACTTGCAGTTAATAAATAAGCTAGTTCAAATCCAATAACAACTGCATGCAATTGAATAAGTCATGTATCTAAGACTAAAATATCAATCAGTACACATCCAATATCCGATGAATTAAGTGTGAAGACGTCATTAACAGTCAAAGAAAAAAAGGCCCTATGCAATGCCAAAATAAAGGTATGGGACCGATTGTAGTACCATAAAAATGCGTGGTTAGGGTGAAGGTTGGCGCCGATTAAACCGTTTGAACCCGCATCATTTGTTTGCACCTGTCCTAAGTCAGGAACCTGTTGTTCAGTGCATGGTTGTCGTTTGTTGATGAGATTTATAATAGTTTCTCGTTTTAGTTTTATAGATTAGACTGTTTGTTTTCCTGTTCAGTTTTTTTTATCAATCATTTTAGTTCCCTTAGGCTATGATGGTTTACGTTTTATATTATTATAGTGTGTCTTGAAAGGAGAAGAGTCTCATTGGGAATCATACCGAATCTTCTATTTTCTTTATATGTGTATACAAATTATTTTGTATGATTTTGATTTACTGATTACAAAATCAATATATATATATATACCAATAAAAACAATATTCAATGATCTAATTACTGTGTTGAATTGGCAAGAGTCGATTTTCAAAAAAAAAGATTAGAGTTATAACGACTGTATCTGAAGTTCCAAAATGTCTATACTCGGAAATTGCTTTTTTTCTCAGAACCACTACGAAATATTTCTATAGAATGATAGACTGTTATCTCGCAATAATGCTTCAAGATTTTCAAATTCAACACTCTTGCCATGTTTTTCACCCTGGTTCAAAACACTTTTTGTTAATATGCTTTTGACGTGGCTAGGTTTTTATGCATCCAGCCAATTTTTTTGTTGTGATGTAATTTTTTTCAGTTTTTTTTTTTCAGTTTTGCTTATATGTGCTTAATCTATCTTTTTTGTGCCTATTGTCTATGTATATACCCATTTTTGATATTTTCATCTATTATGTCTGTTTTTTTTGTTCACACACTGTTGTCAATATGAAAGAATTTTATTTGACTTGTTATACAATTGAGATGTTTAGCTAGCTATAAAACCAGGTTTTATCCACCATTTTCTACATAAGAGATTCCCTGTACCAAGCTGTTTTCCATTCGTTTGATGTGTTTGAACTAGCTTTTGATTTTGTCATTTGATAAGAGTATTTCCGTTTTGAATTTTCATTTTTGTTATTTTACTTTTGAACCAATTAAATAATTGTTGTTATTTCTTAGGACAGAATGTGAGTGTTACAATATTTTGCTTAATAACGTTATATAATTTTCCCAGGTGAGCAATTCAATACAATGACCCACACTTTACCTATGAAGTCTGATAAAGCTTTTAAATCAAGATCCATAATGTGGTACACCTCGTCTGAACTATGTCGTCCAATACCAACGGCATACGTATCTTTCCTAACTGACCGTCTGATAAAATAAGCAATCAATGTTGGAGTTCTCATAGCTTTACAAGCTGTCCAGTCCTTATCAAATACCCATCTATCCATTGCAAGTGCCCTGTTATAAATGCAATAATTAATAGTCAAATCACTGTTAGTTTTACACTCAGAACCATAAAAAGTCCAAAGAGATACATGTAGTGTCAAGGTAAATTGTAATTTTACATTTATGCTTGACATAAACATAAGTATTTAAAATATGAAGCTTTCATAAATTGAATAAAATTGAGAATGGAAATGGGAGATGTGTCAAAGAGACAACAACCCGACCAAAAAACAGACAACAGCCGAAGGCCACCAATGGGTCTTCAATACAGCGTGAAACTCCCGCACCCGGTGGCGTACTTCAGCTGACCCCTAAACAAACATGTATTATACTAGTTCAATGAGAATGAACGTCATACTCCAAAATATACACAAGGAAATTAAATATAAAAACGTACAAGACTAACAAGGCTAGAGGCTCCTGACTTGGGACAGGAGCAACAATGCAGCGGGGTTAAACATATTTTTTTTTAGATCTCAACCCTCCCCCTATACCTCTAGCCAATGTAGAAAAAACAAACCCACAACAATACGCACAGTAAAACTCACTTCAAAAAAAGGTCCGAGTCCGATGTCTGAATAAGGTAACAAAAAATGAAACTAAACAAAATGACAATGATACATTAATTCACAAAGGTCTACCAGCAGTTACTGACATGCCAGCTCCAGACCTTAATTAAACTCATTGAAAGATTATGTCTTCATCATATGAATATCAAGTACAATCCCTCTCGTTAGGGGTTTAGTATTATATCATCATAAAATATATAAGAAGAACTTAACCCGTATCATGCCAACAACTGGTTTTAGAATAAATGTGTATTTTTCCTATGCAAAGACCCTATGAGTAAACCAATATTAAAGCCAAAATTAAAACCTACTACAGTAAAACTTTTACATATTATTTATTCATATGATTCGACATATTCAATGGCTGTCGTTTGTTGATGTATTATTATATTTGTTTTTCGTCATTTTTTGTACATTTAGGCCGTTAGTTTATTCGTTTGAATTGTTTGACATTTGCCATTCCGGGACCCTTTATAGCTGACTATGCGGTATGGGCTTTGCTAATTGTTGAAGGCCTATAGTTGTTAATTTAGGTGTCATTTGGTCTCTTGTGGAGAGTTGTCTCATTGGCAATCATACCACATCTCCTTTTTTAAATTAAAAGAATAAAAAAACCATATTGATTGGGTGTGAGGATAATTTTTATTAGCAAGTTTGCTGTCCATGAGAAAGCAACTATTTTTTCTGTATATTGACAAATATTGAAAAAAGAATGTGTCCCCAGTACATGGATGCCCCATCCGCACTATCATTTTCTATGTTTAGTGGACCGTGAAAATGGGAGAAAATCTCTAATTTGGATCAAAATTAAAAAGATCATATCATAGGGAACATGTGTACTAAGTTTCAAGTTGATTGGACTACAACTTCATCAAAAACTACCTCGACCAAAAACTTGAACCTGAAGCGGGACAGACGGACGAAATAACGAACAGACGAACAAATGGAATAACGAACGGACAACAGACGGACGCACAGACCATAAAACATAATGCCCATAAATGGGACATACAAAACCCATTAATGTGATGTGACGTTCTTTAGATTCACTGCAATTCACCTCAGCTTGTGGATGATCAGTCCATGAGGAGAAGATCAGCTCAGTAGTCGTTACTTCGGTACTGACATGATTTATTATATACCTTTCCGTTTATAAATTTTGAAATTAAAAAGAAACTAAGATTTCAACTCCCTCAGACAAAGTTGACCTTGAAGTTAGATGGATTTGGTTATTTTTAGGCGTTTTTTGTCATATAACTCTTCAAATGTTTATACATCCACGTCTTTCAAGTATTTGGCTTAATGTATTCCTGGTGAATCCAAAAAAAGCGCCTAAGACGCATCCAATTCTTTAACTTGTTCGTTTTAATTTGTTAGGTATAGGGAACATAAAGTAGTTGTCAGACGCATTCGCAAATTCCTTACAGGTTACAAGTTGTCACTATTATACTAAATGTAACTAAATATGAAGTCATTCTGTTCGGAAAGTACTTGAAACAAATAACTAGAAGCTGTTAAGAGCCTGAATTTAACAGAATTGACATACCAGTATGTGTTTTCTTCTAACATTTTCTGGAAAGCTCTTGCTATTCCTCTTTCCTTTGCTGTGAAGTCTTTATCTAGATCGATTCCTAGTTTATCATTTAAATATTCTATACAAAATTCAGAATCTGCAATCTCCTCTCCATTATATTCAATCCATGGGACTTTTCCTTTCTTGCTGGGAGTATAGAAACTGTGTACATTCTAAAAATAAATACCCAGTGAACAGGAGATATTACAAAACTCCTAAAAGATACCAGGCTTATAATTTTGTACACCAGGCGCGCATTTCGTTTACAAAAGACCAATTACTCAGATAAAAGGCCAAATAAAGAACGAAATCGAAGAGCATTGAGGACCCAAAATTTTGAAAAGTTAATATATATTCTGGGTAAAAAATTCTTAATATGTTGAACGATTCAGCCCTGTCCCAAGTCAGGAGCCTCTAGCTTTCGTTAGTCTTGTTATTTTTAAAAAACATAGTTCATTTATATGTTGTGTACCTCCGGGTACGGGATATTCGCGCTGCATTGAAGATGGAGGCCTTCGACTGTTATCTGCTCTTTGGTCGGGTTGTTGTCTATTTGACATATTCCCCGTTTCCATTCTTAATTTTATTCGTTAATCTATTAATGTTCCCATATCATTGATTACCGATGTCAACACAGAAGTGCTGATTTCTGGACTGATTACACCCCGGGTGTAAACTGTCAGCAGACTTACAATTGTGTATACCATAGATTTTTTTAATGATTTCCCAAAATGTAGTTTTTATCTTGCTTTTTCCTAAATATATAATAAAAAGTATGGGTCACCGGACTTTTTTTCATGCTACAGGTTGTGCCAAATTGTTCGATTTTGTATAAATTATGTATGGAAAATCCAATTTTGTGTGATGAAAAGAAGACTACACCATAGAATATAAAGATGAAACATGAGATGATATCTCTTATAACATCCTTCAGATAAACATGATGAATAAAAGAAAAATCGCGTTACCGGAATTTTTTTCTTGCTAAATATTTAAAAAGGTAAACTCAGAACACTTTCTATTATAAAAATTACTTCATTCGAGTTATTTTCCCCACTCTGATTCTCTCCCCTTATGTTGCGAAATTGTAAAAAAATGAATGAAACAAAAATATTGGTTGTTTTTTTTTTCTTCTTCGGTAAATACATCAGTAAAATATAAAATTTTCTATATTAATACGAAAGAGTTGCACATTAATCACATACTACTCACAAAATTTGCACATTTTATTAAAAATCTAGACCAATGGTTATCTGAGGAAGACACCGAGCCACATTTAATAAGACCGATAGATAATACAACGAACAAACACGTAAAGTATTTTATGTCAAATAATAAAAAAAGCAAAACTTAATTTTTATACATGTATTTAAAAGTTTAAAAGTAGGTAGAGCTCCTGATTATTATATACAGATTTAACATAATTTATATAAATTTTACCTACTTCATAAGGAATGTTTGCCATGCGCAGATAAGTTTCTAATTTGATAGCATACGGTGTCAAACTGGGTGCATATTGACCTCGTCCAATCTGATGAAGTATTACTGTATCGGGTGGGTAATTCTTCCTAAAAATAGTATATGCATGTTGTTTATGCGTGTTGCATTTTTGCATCTTTTTTTTAAGTAAGATACAGAGTGTTGCCTTTAATATCGTAGCAGCTACAACGTGATATTTGACTAGTGACCGTGTAGATAGCCTAGCTGCTATCTAGATCTAGTAGTGGGCTAGCTACACGTTCTGACAGTAGTAATATAAAATCTACGATATTGAACGCAACCCAGGTTAACTAAAACTGTCAACATATGTTTATGTTCAAATTAAAAAAAAAATTGGTTTCGAATTAAAAATATATGACTTCATCACATTATAAAGTATCTGGAGTCCCTTCATATGTTCATATTTAAGAGATTGTACCGTAAAAATCAAAGTTCGGTAAAACATTATATATTTTAACAAATTGCATTGTGTCTTTCTTGTTTACATGAACATTGATACTGATAAAAATACATTTCGAAAGTGCTGAAGTTTGTTTACGTGATCGTTTGAATACAGTAAAATTGCTAAATAAATTACTATTATACATGTTATATGTTATGTTTTATGTTTTATATAAACCGCACATGATTAATATACATGTAGTACGTAAACGTTCGAACCACTTAAAATATTTGTTTTCACTTCAGAAACATCCCCGTGTATATATAAACTTGCTATGAATAATATCTTTCTTGATCATGCTGATGTTCAGTAAATAACGCGCCAAAAAAGATTAACTTTTAGAGCTGATGAAATTATGTGAATAAGAATGTAACTTACTTAGGAGATTTGCCTATTATTTTTTTCCAGGCGAAATAAAGCACTGCTGACGATACCAGGAACGTTCCAGCTGCTTTTGACCAAAACAATACATTCGCGTTCTCCATATTTTCTAATATGTCTATAGCATCTGTGTACACAACTTTGCACGCATAAAGGGTTCATAAAAGTGTGTTTTTTAAATGTCTATCATAGGTAAACAAGTTATTTTTAGATTATGAATTATAATTCAATCATCTTCAACTATTTTAAGACGTAAAGATACTGGTTTAGCGTGCGAATGGTGGTTAGTCTAAGAAACCAGAGTTATATCTCTTACATCGTGCTTCAAATAACAGGTCATAACAGGGTGCAATAACAAATTCGTCTAGCTTTTAAGTTACAATGAAGTAAATGTTTAAATTAATAAAGATGAACATTGTAGACTTTTTGGATTCTACGATCTCGCTATAAAATAGCCGTTGCAAAACTGTCAAATTTTATTTTTTCAACACCTTTGGGTATGAATAACACTGCAAAACACATATAGGCCGCTGTTTGGTTTGTACAGCAAAGTAGTATTTTTAAAAAGAAATTGAAAACAGCTTGACCGGCATTGGTTACATGTAAGTTGTTGAAAAAGTAATAGAAAATAGGACGCAAATAGAGTTAATTTTGGAAAGATTGAGGAAAACACAATACAGGAAAAATCATGATTATCAACATGATCAAGGAACTGCAGGAAACCATTCTAGACCTGAAATGCCGTAGCATGAAAAATAACTTGGTATTCAACGGTCTAACTTATCATCCATCTGAGGACCAACTGAGGACTCTGGAGCAAAGTGGAAATGTACATATAGATTCGGCAAACAACTGGAATGAAAATGAAGCACGCCTGATTGTTGCCAAATTCATCTCTAATAGAAAGAATTGGAACATGTTTTAAAACAAGCATATTGACTTAAACATACAAACTTCGGTATCAACGAGCAATTCCCTCCAACGATAAAAATAAGGCGACGCAAACTGTACCCGATCTTGAAAAATGAATAAAAAATTTAGACAAACAAGCGAGACTTGTTCGTGACAAGGATTGTGCCTGATGTTCATATGATGAAATCATAATCTTTCAGTCAGTTTAATTGAAGTCCGGAGCTGGCATGTCAGTTAACTGCTAGTAGTCTGTTGTTTTTTTATGTATTATTGTCATTTTGTTTATTTTCTTTGGTTACATCTTCTGACATCAGACTCGGATTTCTCTTGAACTGAATTTTAATGTGCGTATTGTTATGCGTTTACTTTACTACATTGGTTAGAGGTATAGGGGAGGGTTGAGATCTCACAAACATGTTTAACCCCGCCGCATTTTTGCGCCTGTCCCAAGTCAGGAGCCTCTGGCCTTAGTTAGTCTTGTATTATTTTAATTTTAGTTTCTTGTGTACAATTTGGAAATTAGTATGGCGTTCATTATCACTGGACTAGTATATATTTGTTTAGGGGACAGCTGAAGGACGCCTCCGGGTGCGGGAATTTCTCGCTACATTGAAGACCTGTTGGTGACCCTCTGCTGTTGTTTTTTATTTGGTCGGGTTGTTGTCTCTTTGACACATTCCCCATTTCCATTCTCAATTTTATACAGCAATGGTCAGGTGTATAACCACCACCTTCGCTAGCCAAGGGTTACGACCCAATCCCCTCATCTCCACTAAGTACTGTCTGATCACAAATGTGACTGGAGAGGAGGGGAGTGGATCGTAACCCTTGGCTAGCGAAGATGACGTTTTAGTGATAAAAAAGATATGAGGTCTAATAGCAGGCCAACTTAATTAAATGCAAACCCTTGGTAGGGGCCTTGGTTGAATAAAGAATAAAAAAGAAAAACTAAATGCTTTTCATCGGGTTAAAATAATTATAAGCATAATAGATCTACCGAGATCAAACAACTTTTTAGCCCTTCTGCTAAAAATGATAAGAAAATACTAAACCAAAATGTATATGTGGTATACATTTTGATGTAAAAAGTATCAAGAAAAATGTCCAGCTGCGCTAAGATCCCACTCGGAATCTGACACAAAAGCCTTTTCGATGCGTCTATTCTGGCCAAACTATACAGATACGTCCGATTTCTATTGGCACATTTTACGATAATTTTTTTTTATCAATATGAACCCGATGCAGGATTTTAAGTAAATAAGTCCAATTAGGAATTTTATTATGTCATAGTGACATCACAACGAATAGAGATTTTCTGACCTGAAATGTCAAGATATAAAATATGATTGTATTCATTTTTAGATAAAAATGAAATAATTTTAAAAGAACGAAAAAATTCAATATTTTTTTTCTATTTCAAAGATTACTATAGCTATAATGTGTCTTTTCAATCTTCTTCTTTAAAAAATATCTTAATCTAATCCATTCACTTCAAGTACATCTGCACCAATTTAAATTAACATCAGAGTAATATGAAAGCAAGAATTTTATTTATGCCCATGTTTTATTAATATACATGTATGTACAAAAAATCTCATTACAAAAACAATAATCATTTCGTTGCTTCTTTTGTATTTCCATGAGTAAAACATTCGTCCCAGTCAGGCCAGAATGTCTCCTTCATCCGTTCACAATAGTCACATAAGTTTTTATACTCTGAAAATAAAATTAGATTTCTAAATTGTTTCTTTTTAATTATTTTTCCTATGATTACTAATGTACTTTATTGAAGACATCCTTTTATATGTCAGCAATATTTGTGTATTTGAGGAAAATGAATATTTTGATAAATAGTTAGTAAACGGATTTCAATATTTTCTCATTTTTCATATTGTTCATTTATATTTGTTACAAAGTTGAAAAAGAAAAAAAAATGAATGAAAATTTTAGTTGGAAGTTTGTTGACAGTGTCAATTTAAGCCAGTATGCATGGTTTTAAAAATCATCTATAGAAAATCTAAAGGGCTTAATGATTTAAGTTTAAGTTGTTATACTAGGTAGTTTGAAAAAGAAAAAAAAGCCAATCAGTATTCATAACATTATTTTCTGTTATAAGAAACATTATCTGAACTAACTAGAATCCATTTTAAAGTGTTACCATTGAATTTACACTCCACAGGGAGATCAAATGTAAGAACAGAAGTGTCCACGCCGTCGTATTCATAAATTATAGATAAAAAAAAGAGAACAAAAACAAAAAAATCAACGTGTTCGTATAAACGTCGTACATTCAAATAAGAATAAAAGAGCTTACCAGTTCATCAATGAAATCTTAGACTTATAATTTTAGGTTTTATTCAATTTAAAATTTTCATTGGGAAGCCACACATACAAAAATAATCATGACATTTGGAAATATGATACTTACTTTTGATTGTCGATTCTACTGGAGTTCCGAACGATTGCCAGTAAGCATTGCTAATAAGACCAAATACACTGCAGTCTGCTTGGCATGGATGTCTCCTAGCAGGAAATTTTTATTACCTAAAACAGAAGAGCAAGTAAAGGTAAAATAAAAGTACAAGCTCCTATTTCTATTCTGCTATGTAAGTTAAAAAGGAGATGAAAGATGTCAAAGGGATATCCAAACTTATAAGTTGAAAATATACCTAAAATGCCATGACAAACACACAAAAAACGAAAACAAAAGAGGCAACACCGTACACAAAATACAACATGGTAAACTGAAGACTGGTCAATGCATACCAGGGGTGATCCCAGGTGCTCCACAAAGTGACTTTTACACAGGTCTTTTCACCACAATCACCCTGATATTGCATATCAAAATGAATTTGATGTATAGCTCAAGTTAAGTAATTAATTAAATTTACTAGCAATCTTAGAGAGTCAAAGTATGGCTATTCTTCAGTAAGTATGTTCCGTTACATTTCTTTCAGCATACGTATTCACGTGCATAATCGAGGAAGTCGGAGAAAAACACGAGTCGCTTTTGAATACGAATTTCATCGTTGCAAATGGCAAATATTTGAACTTGTTCTCTGAACCACTATAATAAATTTTATTGACTACCACCCTCCTCCCCCCAAACCACCTAGAGATCTTTTGACATCCTAGCGTAAAAACGCTGTTTGAACCAATTCAACTATTATAAAGGACTTCGGGAGGTTTTTCTACAAGGGAAATTTCCATAGATTCATTTTCATATTATTTCGATTATTGATAGTAGATAAAGCATGTCAGAAAAAAATTGGCACGTTTCCATGGGACACATGATGCCCCTTCTTGCATATAACGTTATAAAGAGGCATAGCTCTAGAGAGATAAATTGACACCACCAGCATACTGGATCTGTTTTTGTAGTAATAAGCATTGTGTATCAGTTTCATAACATTTTGTTGAGCCAAACTGAAGTTTGAGAGAAAAAAATAAAAATGCAGCAATTTTTCCATTTGTAAAGGGGCAAAACTCTAGAACGGTAATAGTGGCATAAAAATAAAAACAACACCTAAAATTACAAATGTCATGCGTCCGAAGCGCTTCTCATGATGTATAAGAATCGAAACAGTTGAATAGCTATGTAAACAAAATGATCCTGAATATATAATAGCCAAATTCTTTTACATTGTAAGATCAATGTTGTCTGAGGGAGCTGAAATCTTAGTTTCCTAATCGCGTGAGCGATGCAATAAAAAATATTACTCTATGATTAACACTTTACCTAAGAAATTAGATAAAGCCTTGAAATCAAGCTCCATAATATGGTACACCTCATTTGGACTATGTCGTCCCATTCCATGGGCATACGCCATTTTCTTCATTTGTCGTATGATAAATTAACCAGTTAGTGATGGAATTTTTATGACTTTACAAGATGTCCAGTTTTCATCATATATCCATCTATCCAGTACGCATGCCCTGTAATGAATGACAGAACGCAGTCAAAAGATCGGTTGTTTTAATTACATCGGTCAATTCTCTAATCATTACCAAAGAAGAAAAGTCAAAAAGGAATTGTCAAGGTAATTCAAGACCAAGTAAACAAGCGATAGCCTTTCAAAAAGTGCTAAATTCGACTCTTAGCTGATGAAAATGGAAAGAGCTCTCGCTTTGTAGATTAATTCATTTACTAGAATAGCCACGTGCATCAATCAACAAATTTTACCACACACGTGAGGTCACACGTTATGAACTTGTAGTATCGTTTAATTTTAATTATTCACGTCTCGTGATATCTTCCAATCAGGTAGCAAGAAAAATTCACGCCCTTAGTGTCCATCGTTCAATTCTTAATCTCGACTCCTAGGAGTCGAGAATAACTAATATCTATTAAAAAATATTACTCAAACAACAGTATTTTGGAACCTTAAAAACACATTTAATAGTCCACGAAGGGGTGATGATGCCTTTAATCATTTTCTGAGGGTCGACAGACGGTGCAACGAATATGTTTTTATTTTAAAATATTATCTTGTGAACTTTTTAGGGGACGAGGCGATTTTACAACTTTGTTTGGTAATTAACAGTCCTGCTGATTATTTTGGTACTTGGTTCCATCGAGCGATACTCTAGTACTCCTTGACATCCCTATAATTAATGTATAGTTTTGCCTATAAAGCTCGCACAAAGTGAAAATAAAAAAAAATACCACATGTTGTTTTTAACTGTACGTGTATCAAAAGTGTATTCTCAATGTTGAGTACAGAAATAATGGTCACTATCTATATCAAAAGTATGTTATGTTATTCTGACATACATGTACGTGTATATGTCACAAATCAAATATGATTGAATCATTGACTTACCAGTATTTATAAACTAAATGTTTATTCTAAGAAAATAGAGCAAAATCAGGCATTTTCCCGTACTTTTGTTTGTTTTCAGCGACTAGCTAAAAATAAAGCGCATGATGATATTTTTTTTATTGGAAATTAAGGACAAATGTATGAAGATGATATTCTGAAAATATTGTGGGCATGTATTTATAACAAAGATGTTTATTTTAAGAAAATAACAAGAAATCATGAGTTTTCCCGTACTTTTTCAAATTTTAACTAAACTGCTAAAATAACACAATTTGTTGATTGGTTTTATAGAAAAAAAATATTGAAAAATGTAACACTGATATGTCTTCTACTTGTTTTGCCACCAATAAAAATAGTTGTGCACTGTAATTTTTTTTTATAAACCTGTTTCTCAAGCTTTTCACAACTATGCCATACATGGGTATATTTAAAATGAGTATACCGAAATGAGCGCATGAACCCATATTTTTTTTTAACATTATTTTGAACATCTATCTATACTGAATGTAAAAAAACCTGAAAAAGAAGGATTCTATTTATTTTGAGTTGGAGCAGCAATCATCCTTAATTTAAAGTAAAAATTCAAAACACGACCATGGCATTAATTTTTTAAAATATGGCCCAAGGATCTCAAACCTCAAAGCTTAATGGCTTACCACATGGCAAAAAATAAATAAAGTAACTTTCAGAAGTTAAATGGAGTCTTAACAGTCACCGTTTATTCATAACACATGACTGTGAAGTGGTTTCTTGTTGGCTATTAAATATATAATACTGCCTAAAAAGAGTGTATCGAAAGTATGTGTGTTGCATTTTTCCAAAATCCTGAAATTCAATGTTCTTGATCTTGTTATGTAGTATGTGCATATGAAACAATACACAACATATTTAATTTGTATCTATTTTAAACCAAGTTACCCCCCTGATGAAATGGAGGGATTGAAAATGGATAGTACATCGAAGATTATATCTAACTGAAAGTTAATCAGCTCCATTAAGGGAACATGTATGCATTAGTAGCATACAATTAAGTAACGTTAACAAAACTATAATTCGAGGGGACAGCGTAACCACTATGTACCTGTATTTTTTTTTCACGGTTTTAATGCCTTTTAAATTTTTTTCCATTTGAAATATACATATTGGTACTATCATCGTAGTCCGTTTACAATCACTAAATCGATGCCACTACTTGTGGAGATGTTCCCTTCGAGAGTATCATCAGCATAGTATTCACCACTTCTGTGTGATAGTATCACAGATATGATCATAATTATGAATCATTAGCTGTTTACAAAACTTTGATTTATTTCGAAATAGTAAGGCTTATTTACCTCAGGAATATATTACCTTAACAGTATTTGGCAAAACTTTTAGGAATTTTGGGTCCTAAATACTCTTCAACTTCGTACAGTTTGTTTGGTCCTTAGAAACTTCTTTTTATTCGAGCGTCCCTGATGAATCTTTTATAGATTATTATTGTGGCGTTTGCTTTAACATCCAAATATGTAAAATTGAGAAAAGAAACTTGAGATGTGTAAAAGTGACCACAACCCGTCCAAAAAAAAAAAAACACCCAAGAAAGCAGCATAAGGCAAACAATGCAACGGGATGCGTGATTTATGCTAGTCCTAAACGATCCTGTATACGAGTTAACTGAAATTCGACGTTCCACTAAACGCCGAAAAATATAGATGAGCCAAAATTGAATAAAAACATACAAGACTAATGAAGGAAATTCGTGACCATGGACAGCTGCAAAAAAAAAGCAGCAGAGTTAAACAAGTTTTGTGATATCTACCCCTCCCCCTATACCTGTAGCCAATGTTGGATAAAACAACACATAGCAATATGCACAGTAAAAGTTAGTTTAACAGTATTCCGAGTTCGAATTAGAATAGGTAACAGAAGAAACTAAGGCTGCATTTCTTTCTAACCAAAATTTTGTAAACGCTGTGTGGCGTTTGTTTTTGTTTTCTAAACGCTACGGAAGTAGAAACAAATACAATGTACTAGTACAACGTTTATTAGAGATTTCCAATAAAATGACATACGTACCTAACTCGACGTACGCACGTAACGGGACCGGTTATTGATAACCAATTAATTTTGTTAAACGCGTCACTCAAGTTTTAACTAAGTATTCCTAAATTATAAAACCCATTCATAAGAAATTTTATCAATATCAAGTATTTCTAAGATGAGGAAAAACGAAAGAAATTATGATTTTTATATATCACGTGACTAATGAGATTCCCGCCAATACTTCACTGTCATAAGACCACGTATATATACGTATCTTTACCTATCATACGATTCATTTGAGTTGTCTTTCGTGCTTCTCATGACCATGACTTTGTTTTTCCGATATACTTTGCAAAAATTAACGAACCTTTTATTATTTGATATTTGTATTGCTCTTGTTTGTCGTTATCATGGTGTCCCTTCTTCTTTTCGTTTTTTTATAATGTTTTGTAATATCTTATTTCCGTGGGTATTTAATATTAAATAAGTTTGTGTTTTTTGCAATTTCATAAAAAAATGAACTGAAAGTGTTAATTAGAATATGTCTCAGTTAAAGTTGATAACTGGGATTGCATCATACTTTATTCAGCATCATTTCAAACGTTCTCTTCTGTAGTTAATCTCCTTAGTTTACAATCTCCGATTTTTTTTCAACTGGGAAAATGTACGACAACGGGATGAGTATACTTAAAAAAAAACAGGTCTCGTACGTCTTTAAATTTAACTAGTTGACATACACTTTTCTTTCAAATGAAAGTCAACGAACATTAAAAAAAAGAAAAGATTTTAATTGATAATAATGTATGTAAATAAATGTGTACACCAAATCATTACATAGATTGTAATTTGGAAGGTGTACTTGATTCTCAACTGATGAATAATATGCATATAAACATTGGTCACTGTAGATAGTAAACTATCAGTTAATAGTACATAGTAATTGGCTAAAATATCCTTACCCCAAGTATCTCGGATTAAAAGAGGATGGGAATGCTATTTACATACTTGTTACACTTTTGAGACAACAATAATGTCACTTCAGTCTTTACGGGAATAACTCTTACTTATCCAATTAGAAGTGGATTTGTAAGCTATCACATATACTGATTGTATTAACGAAACATTTTAGTTTCAATTTTTGTCTCGCTTTGGAGGAATATGTATAAAAGTGACAAATCTGCGACAGATAACCAGTGACCAAAAAACACTTTATATTCATACTTATATACTAGTACAATGTACATGGGATTGACTGGTAGCAGGCTAGCCTCGAGTACGGGTTCAATTATTTTGTTGGACCCCCTGATCGCATGATTGTCAGACTGTAATTTTCGGCTTCTCCACCAATCATGACGCATTCACGAGTAAGAGCAGGTATTGGTTAACTCGTAGAAAGACAAGTGTGTCTTTATAGTGGTTACGCTCTCTTGTTACCTAGCATATGAAAATGTGACTTTAAGTGTTGGGCATGATGTATAAAAAGGTATTTGCATTTATCATTATCATTTCATCATCCTTAATAAATACATGTAATACTTGTCGCTGGATATAAGACATACAACAGTATCATCATCATAAGTAATATAGCTTGAGGCTAATTCTCCGTCGTAAGTACATATATAGCTTGAGGCTTCTTCGTCGTTAGTATTATAACTTGAGGCTTAATTCTTATCTGATATTTTAGGCAATGTATGTCGAGAACTTATTTTACGCATGCATATCTATGCTACATATAAATGTCCAAGTTAAAGCCAATAAAAATCATTGAAGTATGTTTATCAAATGATCATGTGACAATTAAAACAGTAAGAAAGGAATTGACTCGTGAGACTGAAACGAAGCATCAAAACAGCAATTTATAGTATTTCCAAAATAAACTCCATGTACCGATCTGATATTATCCATAGCTGCTGAATACTATCTTAAAACAACAACAACTTATGAATAGAGAATAATTATCCAGTTTATAGTATTGAACAATTATGTCGTACTGTTACACCATTGTCCTAGTATGGATGTGCCTGTCCAACGTCAGGAGCCTGTGATTCAGTGCTTATCATTTGTTGTTGTTTTTTCGTTCATTTTTTTAACATTAATTTGGCCGTAAGTTTTCTCGTTTTAGTTGTTTTACATTTTTCTTTTTGTGCCGTCTAATAGCTGACTATGAGGTATGGGCTTTGCTCATTGTTGAAAGCCGTACGGTGGCCTACAGTGGTTAAAATTTCTGTGTTATTTGGTATCTTGTGAAAAGTTGTCGCATTGTTTTTGGTACATATCACCAATGAAGTATAAGAAATTCATACACATAGATATAGTCTAAAAAAGCAACACTACATGTCAGTATCCCATTTCTGTGTTAAGTGAGATACTAAATCACGGAAAAAATAAAATTCAGAGTGTAGTCTTAAACTTTTCAATCTCATGCGAGATGTCTAATGTTCAGACAATGTTGTTTTTAAAAAGTATTTATCAAAGTCAAATGACAATGATTTAAGGTTTTTTTTCGTGCAGCACAATTTGTGAATATGGCCGATTCCAAGATATTTGAAAGAGGGTGTAGTTCCCGATAATTGGATTTATGCTGACGATTATACGGTAACAATTTGTATAAATATTGTGGAAAACATGAGACTTTCAAAATTATTTAGCGATCAAAAGGGGGGAGTATTCCCTCTACCCCTGTATCCTCGAATGCACGTTTAGGTATACAAGGACAAAAACCTCGTCCCATACATTAGTATAGGTAAAGACGGAAAAGTACCATTTGATAAATATATCAATGATATGAATTTCTGCCAACATCAAATTATCTTTAATAAAATTATAGAAAATTATATTGAAAAAAATAGTCGAGTACACCTTTTTCATTCGGGTGTGTTGGAATCTACTTTAAACTTAAAACTTGTAAAAACAAAAACAAATAGACAACCTTCTCGCTTTGGAATTCCTTATTTTAATATTTTCATGCTAAATGTTGTCTTTGTATTTTTTTAAATTCATAATTTGAGAATTACTAAAATATGGGTCAAGTGAAATGACAAGAAATGATGGGTGTATTTGATTACAAGTTGCTAACTTACTTAATCCATTATAATATTTGTTTTAATAAAATCTTTCAAAGTTTAATGACAAAATATTCAAAGATTAAACAAAATAGTTGGGTTGATTTTTACATATAGTATATTCCAGCAAAAAATGCGTGTTAAAAGAGCAAAACATTCATGCAGTGGATTCTCCCCTCCGTCATGCTTCAATGCAATAGAACGAAATACGTTGAGTTAGGTCGGTTATGTCGAGTAAAGTCATTTTATTGGAAATCTTTAATAAGTCTTTACTGACCCTGTTTGAAATTTCAGTTATGCATGCACATGTTGTTGGTAAACAGAATTTTTACAAACGTAGAAAAAATATATCGTTTAATCAAGTTCAAGTTAGAAACAAATGTAGCGTTTGTACTAACAACGACGAACGGCAAACTGTAGACGCATCTTGAGCGATTGCATAGTTTGTCAAAGTTTATGTAAACTTTGCAAACGTATGTTAGAAACACATGATCAAAACATGTGCGCGCTTAATCGTGTTAGAAAGAATGCACCCTAAGAAAATGACAACGATGAACATAGATAAAGACAGTAATACTAGCAGTTACTGGCATGCCAGCTCAAACTCAATTAACCGATTGAAAGATTATGTCTTCATCATATGACCACCAAGGTCAATACATCCCGTTAGGGGTTTAGATTTTTTTTAAACAATATTTCATTAAAATACTGGCAAGTGAATCGATATTATTTTAAAAAAAAATGTCATCTTTGATGCCCTGACAACAGTATCATAACTAAATCCATTCTTAATAAGTATATTGGAAGGTTTGGCTGGTATTACTATTGAGGTGAAAGACCATATTTTCATGATTGTTTTTAAAGAAAATTACAATAAAAGATTTGATGCGAAATACCTGAACGTATAAGATGTCTGCACATTGATTTATATTAACAAATAACGTCTTTGTACCGATGACAAAATTTAGTAACTGTTTTTTTGAATTTATTGTATCCTGCCAACTGAAGCTAGAGGAAGGGAAATAAAATCGACAAAACAATCTTCAAAGAAGGGCAATGACTTTTAAATCATATCCGATAACGATCGAAAGTCATGTTGACTTATTTGCAGATCTTGTTTATGTGATTATATTGGTATTTGCTGTTTTCAAATTAACTTCATCTATTATTGTTTTTGTAAAGGATAAAACGGACGAAACAGTTCCTTTAAGGGTAATCATTTCTATAAGGAATCAACTAACGCTTTCGTCCTTTGTGCTGATGTTCAATTTCGCATTAGTTACATACAAGGAACGTTAACAAAATTATAATTCGAAAGGACGTTGTAATCACTATGTATCCGTATAACTATATTATGTTGTTGATGGTTGTGACGTCTGTTGACTAATATCACATTATCTCCTTTTTCCTGCCTAAAAACTTAAACAGAAAAAGTGACCTTATAAGAAAAACAGTTTATATAGATATTCTTTAATAACGCATTATTTTGTACAAATAAAAAAACAGAGTTTAAAGTTATCAAGTATGGGAATATAGAACGGAAAAGTGTTTAGTTTAAAGCAACTTAATATCTCGCAAAACCTTGATTCGCCATATAAGGATATGCCTGAACTGGTGGCGGCATATATTGATATGGTTGAGCTGCTGGCGTCGTATTAGGATATAATTGAGGTGTTGGCATCGTATTGGGATATGATTGAGGTGTTGGCATCGTATTAGGATATGATTGAGCTGATGGTGTCATACTTGGATGTGATTGAGCTGCTGGTGTCATACTTGGATGTGATTGAGCTGTTGGAGTCCTATAGGGATCCGATGGAGCATACTTCCGTATTGCAAGCAGGATTGCAGACATAATGAGAAGAAAACCTGCACCGATTTCGATCCAGTAAGCAAATGACTTGTTTTCTCTAACATATTTTTCATGATTTCCCGTCCACAGTCCGGTCACACCAAATATCATCAAGCCTAAAAAATATGAAATAACATTTAACTGTTAAAGAATAAGGTCGTTTGCATATATTTGCTTCTTACTTAAAAACCTACTCAAATTCTGAAAATCTTAAATTTATTTGACTTCCAAAAAGTCATTCACATGCCCATAAAAGGTATCAGAGATTAGGAATCGAGTTCAAGATTGAATGACAAATTGATGTTTCATTCTTTCTACATGTCATCACTAATTATATAACTAGCCTCTTAGAAAAATCATTGCTCGTTTTTTTTAATGATTTTAAGAAACTGACATTTTCCCAAACACGTTCAATGGAGTTAAAATTGAAAAGGACTCAACATCCATGAATTTTAAGTGCCCTTTATAGCTTGCTGTTTGGTGTGAGCCAAGATCGTCTTGAAGACTGTACTTTGACTTAAAACGGTTCACTTTTACAAATTGTGACTTGGGTGGAGAGTTGTCTCATTGGCACTCATACCACATCTACTAATATCTTTTCCTGACAACCAAAGGTGTGGCAACATTTGATCCTGATAACACATGTAGTAACAAAGATGGTGACGTCATGTACTGTAGAGATTTCTCTAGTGATAAAGTCTTCGTCGTTACATCGGATGGTAAAGAACGTGAGATATACAGCAGTCATGCTCTGGGAGGTGACCGTGGTGTGGCGGTAGATGACCGTGGTAATGTGCATATAGCAGGATTTATATTAAGCAACATACATAGAATATCTGATGACATACATGCTATCGTCCTGACATGATACCGTCCGATGGTATTAATCAACCGACTGATCTATCTTACAATTGTGAAACGAACGAACTATTAGTTGTAAACTACGATGGTAAAGCTATCAGTGTTAATAAAATACAATGAAGACTGCTTACGGACCGCTGACTGTTAATTCGCCTAGTAATTTGAACTGACGATTTGCATTAGATAATATGGGGACGAAGTCCCCAATAACAGTAGAAAATTCAATAAAAAAAAAAATTCGGGAAAATTTCCCGAATTTTTCATTGTACTAATGAACTCAAAATCGTTCAATTTTTTTTATGTCATGTTTTGAAATCCCGGACCTGCGCAGAAATGTACAATATACTTCCTTTTTCCGGTCTCGTTTGTATGAAACTTTGAGTAAAATATATATTTATCAGTCTAGTATAAAATAGGAAGGAACGCGCAATACTTATTTCATTTTTAATAATTCCTTGATATGAAAAAACGTTACCTAATGATAGCGTTTCTTGTTTACATTGCATATGACGTCATAATTTAAATAACGTCACAACTAAAATCCCTAACAACAGAACCAAAATCGGAAACGTTACTGTATTTCCGTGTCTTTTTTTTGGACAAATAATTGAGTTACAAAATAATAATTCATACAGACTTCGTCCCCATTTACAGGTAATGCCTGCCTCATATTAATATGGGGACGAAGTCCCCAATAACAGTAGAAAATTCAATAAAAAAAAAAATTCGGGAAAATTTCCCGAATTTTTCATTGTACTAATGAACTCAAAATCGTTCAATTTTTTTTATGTCATGTTTTGAAATACCGGACCTGTGCAGAAATGTACAATATACTTCCTTTTTCCGGTCTCGCTTGTATGAAACTTTGAGTAAAATATATATTTATCAGTCTAGTATAAAATAGGAAGGAACGCGCAATACTTATTTCATTTTTAATAATTCCTTGATATGAAAAAACGTTACCTAATGATAGCGTTTCTTGTTTACATTGCATATGACGTCATAATTTAAATAACGTCACAACTAAAATCCCTAACAACAGAACCAAAATCGGAAACGTTACTGTATTTCCGTGTCTTTTTTTTGACAAATAATTGAATTACAAAAAAATAATTCATACAGACTTCGTCCCCATTTACAGGTAATGCCTGCCTCATATTAAAATATACTTTTTGTATTTTAATGAAATATTTGCTAATATATCGAAGAAAAAGTTTTAAAATGTTGCATGCAAGTTTTATTTTCCGCTTTACTCGAGATTTGTTTTAATATTTCAAAATTTGACACAACACTAAAGCTTACTTTTTAGTTAACTAGGCCAAGCAGTTTAGTCTAGTAAATAGAAGACCGTTATTGTCAGTCGGTAGTTTAAGAACTTCTTTGACAATAGTTTACCTTTTCTAAGGGTTAGTTTATAATGAGTAGAGTTTGGGAGTACATAGTTAAATTAACTAATTATTTCAGATCTTTAAATTTAGAATCATTCGAAATTTGCGCACCTGATCCAAACACACAAATGTTAGCTTTTCTCGTCATTTTTAGTTCGTCGTCCATTATTAACTAAATAAAAGAGGGACGAAAGATACCAGAGGGACAGTCAAACTCATAACTCGAAAATGAACTGACAACGCCATCGCTAAAAATGAAAAGGACAAACAGACAAACAATAGTGCACATGACACAACAAAGAAAACTAAAGAATAAGCAACACGAATCCCACCAAAAACTAGGGGTGATCTCAGGTGCCCCGGAAGGGTAAGCGGATCCTGCTCCACATGTTGTGAAATTCTCCCAAACCAGCTCACTAATTAGAAAAAAACTTGGAAAAATTTCTATTTTCACATTCAAAATTTAAAGTCAGACGTAGATAATTAATACGGGAAGGCAAAAGGAAAATCAAGATACAAATCATACACTGTACTGGAATGAGAATCTCGAAGGGCTTTGGGATTAAACCTGCGAACACGACAAAATAGGACTGAAATAGAAAGGATGTGTTACGAAAAAGACGTGTGCGAAACCAATTTCTGACATACGTACGATAAGCTTTTAAGCAAAGAAGAATAAAGTTATCAAATGCGCCAACAACCAGTTAATCTTTCGACAGAGAATACCATAAGAGACTTTTGGAAGAAATTTGGCAGATTATGAAAAGCTAATGACAGGTTCTTCAATAACAATGGAAGTATTAGAATAACATCAGAAGGAAATGTGAATAAAGATGTAAACACAGAATAGGATACATGGAAACGAAAGTATGAAGACGTTCAACGTTTGCTTGTTTCATCGACGCAAAAAAGGCTTTTGATTCTGTAAATTGTAGTAGCTACTAATGGAAAGATATTTTTTTAGGGACAGCGAGTATCTTTCAATAGATTTATGACTTTTGAACAGCGGTATACTACCGTTGCCTTTATTTACTTATACATGTTGAATTTCAAATCAGACTGGAGAACACTGCGTATAATTACATCCGGGTCAAGCAAGCAGAACCTAGCTCCATTGACAACATTTTTTAAAAATAATTCGGTTATCTGTAGAAATGTTTTTTTATGTTGACTATTAGAAAAGTAATGTCTTTCAAAAGAAACAAATTGACAAAAACAACCTACCGGGGGAAGACTGCTGCTCCTGTAACAAGTTTAAGGCAAAATTACCGAACTCCTAGGGATATTCAATGTGTCAGAACGGAAGGTCATTTATTAAATGACAAAATCAAAAGCTCAAACACAATAAACGAACGGAAAACAACTGTCATCTTCCTGGCTTGTTACATGCATTTCTTCATGCAGAAAATGGTGGATTAAATCTGGTTTTATAGCAAGCTAAATCTTTCGCTTGTGTGACAGTCGCATAAAATTCCATTGCATTTACAAAATTTGTGAACAAAACGTAAAAACATGCTAGGTAAAAATATCAAACTAGGGGTACAGCAGTCAACATTGTTAAAAACTTAATCACTTTAAAAACAAACATATATGACAAAAAAGAAATTAATGTGAAGTTGATACGGAATATTTATCAACACGGTCTTTGAATATTCCGATGAGTTTTTGTTTTAGAAAATGACGAGATGCCTTTTGACATAAACATGCTTCGTCAATTTTCTGCTCAGGTAAATGATCAATGAATACGAATCTATATAATGTATGTTTTGAAATTAATGAACTAAATATTAGTTACTCAATGTCGAGTGACAAATATTTCATGCATATTGATAACAATAAAAATAATTGCAAAAACTAAAACATATACAGTTATTTACCTCCAACAAAAAATAAAACACGCGAAACAGGATAGGCTTTTTTCCACCCAGGTTCTGTACCTTTACACAGCTTTACTATTATTATTATTATTCCGATTAATGTTAAGAGAGTAGCGCCTATCGCTAGAACTTGGCATGCTCTCTGATACCCTAAAATATAAAAAGAGTTACTTTTAAAAATGTATTTTATATGATAAAATCAAACCCTGAACTTATTGAATATTGCTAGACAACTATTAAGTGTACAATGATTCTTTTCAACTTTGGGTCTTGATTTCTGACATATAATGTGCTATTTATGTTCATTGTCTTTTATACTCCCTCGTTGTCATGTGTACATAACTAGTTTGTTATCTTCAATTATTTGTATCCTAACGGAATCTCCGATATGCAAAATTTAAAATAGAAAAATCTCTCGCAGAAGTAATACTTTGGAAATAAACTCATCATAGATACCAGGATTAAATTTTATATTTACGCCAGACTCATCAGTGACGCTCGAATAAAAAAAATGTTTAAAGGGTCATATAAAGTACGAAGTTGAGCATTGACGACCAATGGAAATGAGTTTCAAAGCAAATTCAAATGGACTTTTTTACGATATAAACATTGGATGTGAACAGATCGAAAAGACCAGAAATACATGCATATAACTCGTTTAAACTTTTCTTCAAACTGTACATAAAAAGAGTACAAATTAAATCTTGTAACGGATATACTTGAAGTAAAATATCAATCTTTATTTTTTAACAAGATCAGCAACAACTTTATAATTGCTATATTTTGATTTAAGATTTCAAATTGTATATAGAAAGATCACTCGACAAGAACAGACAGTTGTAAACGAAACCAATCCAATAAAATAGTTTGAAAATACGGTTGTACGTTAATAGTTCTCAAAGGTACCAAGCTTAAAATTTAATACGCAAGTCGCGCGTTTCGTCTATACAAGACTCATCAGTGACGCTCAGATCAAAACAGTTCTAAAGCCAAACAAGTACAAAGTTGGAGCGCATTGAGGACCGCAAATTCCAAAAAGTAACACGACGTGCTCAATGTCTATGCCCTTGTAAATATGGTTGAACCACCCAACA
Source organism: Mytilus edulis (assembly GCF_963676685.1). Taxonomy (NCBI): domain Eukaryota; kingdom Metazoa; phylum Mollusca; class Bivalvia; order Mytilida; family Mytilidae; genus Mytilus; species Mytilus edulis. Next base: position 21,502,348 of record NC_092345.1, read on the forward strand.
AGCCAACTCCCAGGTACACATGTTGTATCGTTTCAAACATACGTATCTCGATTTAACCAAATATGAACATCACATTCTAAACATTCGTGTTGAAAACAACATTAATGTGACCACAGACGTATATATAAAGAAAAGTAGAGGTGGTATAAAACAACTATCTATAAAGGTTCAAATGACGAAAATAGTAGTTATGTAGGTCATGACACGGCCTTCAACAATGAGAAAACCATATACCTTATTGTCAGCTATAACATAGCACAACGTGAAAAATTGAAACAATTGAAACGAGAAAACTAGCGACGTAAATTATACAATACAATGAACGAAAAAAAACAACAACCGCAAACATGAATGACATTAACCAACAGCAACCACTAAATTACAGGCTCTTGATTTCGAATAGGCATATAATGATTGCGGTAGTGTTAAACTTGTTTGTAAGACCTCAACCTCCCTTCATATTGGACAGTGGCGTTACAGCAACAAAATAAAAATAAACTTTAAAAAGCAATTAAAAATGGCTTAACTCAATAGCTCAAACAAACCGACTTAACTGAACAATAAAAACCAGTAGATACAGTGTATTGATTTTAATCTGAGAGCTAGTTCAAAGCCTGTTAAAACTTATAAATAAATATTGGTTTCCCAAATTAAGGTATCAATCAGTACAATGTTGGATTTTATTGAATTTTTAAATTCTGTCCGTTTGTTTTCTTAACCCTATTTTTTAAGTACATTGTTTCACCACTGTAATATATAAAAATCATGTAAATTATTATTGCAGCATGAAATGTTTTTGGTTCTAAAGACAGTTTTGCAAAGAATCCAGTATTGTCTGACATATCTTGATATTGAAAGGCTACTGTACAATATTTTCAGAACAAAACGTTATAATTTTAATATATAATCTTTGTGTTTTGATTTATATCAATTATATAAATCAAAACACAAAGGTTATTCCTGATTAATTTTTCGAATTATTTTATAATTAAAGGCGTTAAGAAACCTTTGTTGACCCCACAGTTTAAATGTCTATCGTAGGTACGTCATGAACAGTGGTTGTTACAGACAAACGTTCACGTAAATTGTCCCAGTCAATGGATGATTTTGATGGGTCAATCAATGGCCACAGCTACACTGTTTTGAATTTCATACTATGTGTTGTAACTTGTTCGGAATATATAATATATCCCTTTGCTAGATTACAGTTACAAACTAGAAAACGTTTTGTAAAGCTCAAGACATGAATAAAACTATTGAATACGCGAAATAGCAGTAATTGTATCTGATCGCATGTGATGCATGTATCACTTGATAAAACCTCATTTACACTCAGTGGCCGAGTGCTTTAAGTATATACTACTGTAATCACTAGCCAGTCAACACTGAGGTTGTGAATTTAAACCCAGCTCGTGCGGGTGCCCTCGACTATAATCTTTAAGTCATAAGAAACCTCAAATCAAAAATAATAATGCATATGTTTTTTTATAACTCAATGGATAGTTTTCATTATAAAACTTATGTACATATACTTTTTTCTGAAGAAAATTCTTTAATTTATTCATATTTAGAAGAAGTTTACTTTATTTTGATTGCTTCTTTCCAGGAAGTAATTCCCCCGACATATTTTCCGTATTCAAAGTGACCTCAGTGTGACCCATCTCGTAAAAATCCGGTGATCACAATACGCATGGATGTCCTTAAGATAAACTATTATCTGAATTTACATGTTAAACACGTGCTCAATGTCCATGCTTTTTTGTTGATTTTTTGTCGATTGTTGACAAACAGGTGACAATCGTTAAACTTCGGCTTCAAAACACGAACTTTAATTACCTGCCATATTTTCACAACAACATTGACCGATTGAAAAAAAAATTGACGATTGTACGAAATTTACACGAAAAAAAGGATAAATTCGTGCACAGAAGACTAAGTTTATGATGTTTGTATGCATTGGTTCAAGAATTGGAAGAACATTATTTTTCACCGGTCACGCGTTTCTTATGACTTTAAATGACTAGGATCGTCAGTTTTCCTATCGAAGGTCGGTGGTTTTCTCTGGGCACTCCGTCTTCCTCAACTAATACAAACTGGCCGCCACGAAATCACCTAAATGTGGTTCTTAAAAGTGGCGTTAAAACACCAAAAATCAAAATCAAAATCAAATCATTTAAACTCGAAAAAAAACGGACAGTCACACTTTATCGTAACTACCGTGCGGTTCAGAAACAACTTTAAATCATTATCGTCATCGATGGGATGATTTTCTGGGAAGAATATTTTCTAAATGAACACGATGTCTTACAAAAATGTCAAACATAATCTTTCCCAAGACAAAACTGAAAGGAATATCCTGAACCACAAAATGTAGGAAATGGTTGAGTACAAAAGTGTACAGGACTTTTCCATATTACAAAATTACGAGGGTTGAACATCAGGTTAAAATTAATAATGCTCCCCGGTCTCTAAATGTAACAAACGAGCCGTTATGATACACCTATATATAAATATTGTCGTCAATAAAGTAGTAAGGAAAACAGCAATATTTTTTTGAGAAGTAACTAATAACAGCTAATAAGAAAAAGATTCAGTCGAAGGTTAAATATGTCAGTAAACATTCATAATTGTTATATCCATAAAACGTTCGACAAAGTAAGCGATAACTTTTGCTTCAGAAGTAGAATATTTCGTTAAAACAGATTCTTCTTATTAAAAAAAATATTAATGCAAGAGTGCAACTTTCTTTTCTTGTCATGCAGAACAATAATAACTTTTCAGGAACTATTTGACAGGATGCCGAGAATATGGAAAGCTATTTGATAATATAGCATGTTTCTCTATTGTCATAAAAAATCATAATATCTAATAAAATTGATAGATTTAGCTAACAAAGTCCTTATATTTCAATAAGGTAACTTTATTTGTTAATGGAAAATTGGTTTAATGTTAATTAGGCTTAAATTAAAAATTGTTTGCTTTCCCCTCTCTGTGATTAAAGTAAGATAACTCTGGTCAATTTTCCTAACATTCAATCATTATAGGAAGATCTAGATGATATAGTTCTGTTTTCATTTATAGTCTTTTTCATAAAAGTTCTAATTGTGTTGGGTAGGTCCCAATTACAATTTTACACTCTAGCATTCGGCATCAGTTAGAAGCTTCTGGAATAAAATGGTGACTATGGTGTACCGTTTTGTGTTTGTGTTAGGCGTTATTACACTTCTTTAATGTATTTGTCTTAAGGGATCGAGTAAAGCAGATAAGTTACATCAGCTTAATGCTTCATTTGAGTTCTGGCATAATGGTATACACCATACCGATCTTAGAAACACATGCCTTTACGAGTAGAATGACGAATGCTGTTGGACAGTTTTTGATGCATACCACAACTTGAAACAGTGTATTCTTGACAGCACAATTAATGTTTTTCACCGGCATATTGTACCTCAAAAAGTAGGAAAAAAGTTTTTTTAATAATTTCCAGGATATGGCTTTAATAGAGAGCAATTTCATGAATACTGGGAAGATGCTTTTTCTGTGACATATTCACTTGTTTCAGAATATTTCCCCCTAACAAAGGAAAGTTTTATTCTGTAAGTGCCTGTGATCTGTGATTTAGATCAGTTTGTCTCATCGCTCTTAGAAAGTTAGTGATGATGAAGGCAGATTTGACCTTGTTTATTTTGTTACGTATAAACACGGTATGAATACTTACAAATACCAAAAAAAATATTTATAAGATAACAAAATAATTCTTTATATTGGTATATATTAATTTTAAACATTTCAAAACAAATAAAAGAAATTATAGATATACATAAATGTCTTTGATAAACTATTGAAAAATATGAGTATCTAGTACATTACTGATTTTGTAACGATTTTAAATTCAATAAAAAAAACTATATTTATAAGATATAATTATAACCCTGTTCAAGGTAGACAATCAACATATTGACTTTATGAAATTAAACATAGACTCATAGTTCAAAGGAATATAACTCTTGTATACAAATGACACATCGATCGAGTTATTTAGCTGCGAATTCGTGCACCACCTTCAAGGAAGATTCTAAATTATCAATATAACCACAAGTTGTTAATTTATAGATACTGACGACTATTGAATGCTAACCACAGTAAAGAATATTTGTTTGAAATTTTTTAACACTTACTCAGAAAAATGCTCGAACTACTTGACTTTCAAATCTCATAACTAACGTGTTTTCACACTGATATAATATGGTTGTTAAACATTACAAACCTGTAATCGTATAAGACACTATACACCTCGTGTGCTTGCCTATCCAAAAATATATTTATTTCAAGCCTAAATATTTCGACATGTTGTTGACATTAAATAAATTTTAGAATCACAATTTCCGGTTAAGATTTGACTAAATACCAAATTCTTGATATCGTCAGGTAAATATGCTAGATAATATCACAAAATTAATTTATAATTTCAATGTCAATTCCCTGTTACAAGCAATTTTGTAAGCATTTTAATAATTCTAATACATATTTAGGATTCTATGTACACTCAAAACTGTTGACTATTAAAATTAAAAGCAGGGAGTACGCTGTTTGGTATATTGACATCGATTACTATTGTCTTAAAAAATAATGAACAGGACTAGATATTTTTAAATCATCGAATAGTTCACCAATTGCTTAATTATATATTTAACACTAATAATATATTGGTTATATATCAATAATACATTTTGAGTACGTTTGAATCTTATGCAACTTTTGGGTTCATAGACATATCCGAAAACTGGTTGCTAGCGAGTGGCTGCTAGCTTGAGCCTGGTAGCATTACGTACATTACATAGATTTTTTAACAAGTTTCCATTTCTGCAAACTGTCATTTTTTGCGTGGGATTTCCCAAATGGAGGCTTCAAATGGAAATTTTGAAAGGGTGATTTTGTCCACAATTTTAAACAAAACAATTAGTTTTACAATGGATATAGGGTTGAAAAGTATAAAAAATTAACAAAACAACATAAAATATATATTTGAAGGCCCCCTTGAAGATTTTGTAGGACTATATGAGCCATCTTGCACGTAAAACCAACATGGGCATTTTGAAAAGTTGGCAGGTACATGTATTTATTCCTTTGATATAACTCATTCATCTATCTATACTTTTAAACGAGAAGACCTCATTTTGTGTGTCGTTTCTCTTCCTTCCGCAATAAATTAATCATCATGCTTTTGTGTCCTATAGGTACTTTTTTTTATAATTATTCAGTTTGGGTTATTTTTGGAGAAAAACGAAAAAAAACGTCATCCGGATATTGTTTCCGTCATCAGACCGACTTGTGGAGCAGGATCTGCTTACCCTTCCGGAGCACCTGAGATCACCCCTAGTTTTTGGTGGGGTTCGTGTTGTTTATTCTTTGGTTTTCTGTGTTGTGTCATGTGTACTATTGTTTTTCTGTTTGTCTTTTTCATTTTTGGCCATGGCGTTGTCAGTTTGTTTTAGATTTATGAGTTTGACTGTCCCTTTGGTATCTTTCGTCCCTCTTTTAATTCGTAGGCAAGACTTCCGATTTTAAACTTATAATTACTCGGGGACAAGTTTTTCCCCGTTATTCTGCAGACTATTTTAATATACTCTTATAATATATAGAGAATTTCCATATAATAAAGCTGTGACCGCCATGGAGAGGAAGTTTTGAATTGATAATTAAATCAGGATTATAAGATATAAAAAATTAAAATTGGGGACGAAGTCTGTAATTTTTTTTTAATTCAAACATATTGATAAAAGAAACAGAAATACCGTAACGTTTCCGATGTTGGTTCTGTTGTTAGGGATTTAGTTGTGACGTTATTTAAGTTATGACGTCATATTCAATGTAAACAAAGAAAAGCTGTTATCCAGGTAACGTTTTTTTCATATCAAACAATTATTAAAAATGATTGGGTGTTGAGTTCCTTCCTATATTTGTTGATATGTTGATAAATATACATTTTATTCAAAGTCTCATGCAACCAAGACCGGAAACGAGAGAAGACCGGAAACGGAAGTAGATCTGAAAAAAAAGTTAACGATTTTGAGTTCATTAGTACAATGAAAAATTCGGGAAATTTTTCCGATTTTTTTTTTTTTTTTTTTTTATTGATTTTTCTACCGTAATTGGGGACTTCGTCCCCATAATATACGTATGTTCACACTATATAGAAACGCGAAAATTATGGAATTTAACAGAAAACAAAAAAAATAAAGGACTTTGGAAAAATGGGAGAGGGGTTAACATAATTGTCCTGTCTCCAAGTAACTATGACTTTTGATACCTTTTCTGATATCCTCCAGACATAAAATCGTTAACAAAATTTCATCCTACAACAGTTTACATACATGTACTTTCAACCACGCAGGCTAAATGCCCGCGATTTCGCGGGTGTGATCTAGTAATATTAAAGTTCAAGACATGTTTAGGACAACACTAACAATTTCCTAATATGTAATACCTTCTCAAGACGGGTGCGACGGAGCCATATTACCTATTAAAACATAGGCCGCACAACATAAAAAATAAATGAAAATGAATGAATAAAAGGTGAATGAATGAATAAAATAGATGAATGATGTAGAATTTGTAAAACTGATTGAAAGGTTGAATTTAAAGATGAAAAGATTCGGTATGACTACTAATGAAATAACTCTCCACTAGCGACTAAATGAGTTAGACGAGGCAAATAACTATAATAGGTCACCGTACAGTCTTCAAATATGAGAAAAACCCATACCGCATAGTTCGTTGTTAAAGTCACTAATGTAATACAATCGAAACGTGGCTCGATTAATGTATATATATATATATTATAGATTGCCTAACAATGTAATTTTAACACACTATTTAGTATGTAAATATAAGAATGTTTAAAATATTTACAAAATGATGAAAATAAACGCAATATTTCGCTAGACCAACTAGCTTTATCAAGCGTGCATCTATCCAGGTGAAATCGGATGTAGATGATAAGAAACTTTTGCAGCTCAACGTCTGTGTTGCACTGAACTGCCTTCAAAATAAGAAAATTTTGCAGCTCAATGTATATGACCTCTTGCATTTAGCTGCTTTGAAAATAAGAAAATTTTGCAGCTCAATGTACATGTTGCACTTGGATTTAGCTACCTTAAAAATACATAATTGGTAGTTGAAGTTAGCAACGTCCATTGGCCAATATTACGGGATAAAAAGGACGATGCTTTGTTTTAAATTATTCTTTATCTTTCCTGTATCTTTTTTCGTCTTTTTTCGTTAAGACCATCAGGTTCTAAAGTGTGGAGTTGGTGGATCCAAAAGTTTTCTCTTCTCCTTCTCGCCGTGGTGTCCCATTCGGTGTTGACTTCTATAATTTATTTGTGTAATTGAATTAATCTCTGTACTGATTAATCCACACTCCCATAGATTTGTATGTCATGTGTTGCTATTTATAGGCACTTATATATATATTATATATATGTATAAAGAAAACGAACATTAATATTGAATGAATGGGAAAATACTCACAAGGCACACCATCCTTCCATAGATTTTTCACGTCTTTACACGTCAAGTCGTCGTCATCTGATTCTTTGTAACAATATTGCCATAATCCACCATGATAACTATAACCAGCACCAGACTGGCTATACCAGTATGGCAAATAAGATGCTACTCCATGGGCAACAAAGCCAATTAAGGACATCAAAAACCCAACAACAACAAGTCCTCTGTGTTTCCTTCGCTCCATTTGTCAAGAATAACCTGATCAAACTATAGTTGTTGCGTCTACACTACGTTTTCTAAAAACACTCCTTCCTGCTTTCCGTTCTTAGCCCTAGTAATTAGTCCATAGCCCACATTTTTAAAGGTTTGTATAATTACAAGAAAAACAGAGGATCCCGATGGGTATTTAAACCATAAAAAAGGAGTCGTGTGTTGTCATATTTTTGCTAACAAAGCGTGGTTACAAGACATGTATTTTATTCAGAATGTTCAAAACAATAAAGTCAATTATCAAATTAAAAAGGAGAAAGAAAAACATATTTGCCTTATACTTAAATTTTTGAAAAGCGCATTTATTTTTATTCTACCTTCATAACCGATATATTTAATAAGATATTCACAAGGATCAAAATGACACATAATGGTTCCACGTATCTTTGATTAAATCCCTCGTTTTAACCTTGTATTATTTCCTTTTTGTACAAAGTTGACGGCAACTGTAAAATGCGCTTTTTAAATAGTTTTATACAACCGTGTTTGAAATATTTTTGAAAATGAATAAGAAAAAGATTTTTTTTATGATAAAACAATGAATGCATGCCATTAAAATCCACATTACTAGTCAGGTAAATTAAAATTTAATCTATAAAGCATGAAACGGACACATAGAAAACGGCAAAAATACGGTGTAACTTGTAACATTAAATAAGCATAAATTAGAGTTCTTGACCTAAAACTTATACAAATTCAACATATTTTCCTGCATTTTCGTATAATAGATTTTTCGGATTCGGACTCGCACATCACACGAAAATTCATCGCAAAAACAATCAAAAACGATCAGACTGAACACCTGATTTTTTTATGTTACAATCTAAAGAAATGACGTTTTAACGCTATTTTCTGAAAAGGGTCCACGACATAGTCGCTAATCATTTCCATTTCACTGCTCTCAGCATATATTCATTTATATTTACAGAATGTGCATTTGCTGCACTTTTTTGTTCGAAAGAAAACAGAAATATGTTGAACGTAAATATTTAAAGTTATTTGATAAACTAAGTGTCCAGTGTTTTTGTAACGCGCTTGTTTTCTGGGGGAAAATGCCGACGTCGTAAATGGTTTAACTTAAGTAATTTGAAGACGTTACGTTTGTGGACTCAGCTTTGTGCACGCCGTCATAATTATGCGATGAACGTTTAATTAAAGTCATATGAAAGGAGTGAGTGGTGAAAAATAATGTTTATCCAATTCTTGAACCAATGAATGTAAATATCATAAACTTAGTCCTCTGTGCACGATTTTCTCATTTTTTTCGCAAATATATCTTATAATCGTGAATTTTTTTTCTCTCTGTCTATTATGATTTAACAAATATGGCTGCTCATTAAATGCCGTGTTTTGAAGCCGAAGTTTACCGATTGTCACCTTATAGTAAATAAATAACAAAAAGCATGGGTATTGAGCACGTGTTTAACATGTACAAGTAGATATTTGTTTATTTTAATGACAGATCCATGCGTATTGCGATCACCGGATTTTTACGAGGAGGGTTACACTCAGGTCACTATGCATACCGAAAATATGTCGGCGAATTAAAAATAAGTAAGCTTCTTCTAAATGTGGACAAATTAAAGAATTTTCCTCAGAAAAAAGTATATGTACACAAGTTGTACATATCATGAAAACTAGTTATAAAAAACATATGCATATTCTGTTTTAATATGAGGTTTCTTATGACTTTAATTTACAAACTAAACAATGTAGGAACAATTATTAAAATACTTGAATTGACCTCACTTTGGTAATCTTTTCTATTGACAACCTTCAAATATGGAATTCCTAATTTTTGTCTCAATTTAAAGTCAGTTTTGGTCACACGAAGATTTTTAAAGACATTTTAAATACACACTATTTTGTTAAAATTATAAGTATGTAATAAAACTACACTTAAATGTGATGTCATACTTTTTACAGTTACATGCAGGTTGGGTCGAATTTTATAATATATACTCAAAATTTGATTTGATTTGCTTTTTTATTATTTGAAAACTTGATTTGTTTGTTGTTTGTATCATTTGGTCAGATACATATTTTTTTTTGTGTTTTTCAGAATGACACAAAAATTTAAAAAAAAACCCAAAAAACCCTTTTGAATACCTTCTGTACATCAGTTTGCTCTTAATGTGTTTAACAATTATTTAGAAATAATTTATATTCACTAAATGTTCTTGACTTTTGATTGTTTGTTTTGTATAATTTATCTAATCTAAATAAAAACATCTGTGATTTCTTCATAACAAAATGGTACAAACAATTTACCAAGTTGATCATAACTTACAGCCCGTAACAGAGTAGTGATCGAATTCGCGTTTCTTTACCGTCAGAATAAGTTACTTTATCGACAAACAGAGACATAATTTAATTTTCTTCATCGCCGGACAAAATATTTCATGTCCAACGTGTAAGTTTTCATTGTTTAAGTCGAAGTTTTGTTTTTACACAGTAAAACATTTTTTATAATCAACCTCTGTCATTGGCATTTTCATTTTAACGGTAAAGGATTAAATACGGGATCTCCGAATTTTCTATCATTTGTTACGAGGAAATCATTATTCAATCGAACATATGTCTTTGTTCATGACACATATTATGAAATACAAAGCAGTTGAAATGATCAAATACTTTCGAACTGAAGGAAACAAAAATACATAATCTAGAATGTGTGCTCTGTCATAAACAATGGCTTCGTCGTACGAATCGACGATATCATGTTACATGTAACTGATCTTAGCTGTAGAAACAGTTGGTGCGACCTCTATTCTATAGTTAGGACCATTTTATAATAAATACCCTTTTGTACAAGAATACTTTCTTTATAAAAGTATAGATCTGCTGGTTAAGATTTTTTTATAACTTTCATTATTGTGGCGACGCGCAATGAAATTCAGATTAATTTATAAATGAAGTTGTACATAAATTTTTGGTCATAAACACAAATCTTTTAAACAGTTCGACGAGTGTGTCAATGTTACAGTAGTCTGTTTACTGTAAGTTACTAAGCTTGGCCCGATTCATCTGTCATTTATGAAAACTAATTCACCACTTTCTGAGACATTCATTTTTATTTCACCATCAGACATGGAGCTACATTTGTAACCTAAAGGAAAACTCTCAAATTAAAGAAATTTGACATGATATACTGAAACTTTCTTATAATCAATTAAACGACTGCTTTTCTTATATATGTTACGGGCTGTAAACATAAACAATTATTTTGTTATCAACTCTTATAAGGAGTTATTTCCCTTTAAAAATTAACAAAATTTTGAAAATTTGTATTTTGAGAACCGGAAGTCGTAGAGACTTGGGCCGTTCACCAATAATTTTTAGTTCGTGTGACCTTTAATTTGCATCCAAGGTCAAATGAAGCTTGAAACTGAGTACATGGAAATTTGTATGTCTAAATGAAATTTGGATACAGCCCGTAACAGAGAAGTGATCGAATTGATGTTTCTTTACCGTCAAAATTAGCTACGTTATCGACAAACTTAATTGAGTAGTGACCGAACTATTTGTACTTTAACGTTTAAAAGATTGACAATGCTGACAAACTTTCATGTGTCGATAATCATGCAAGTTTAATACCGATAATATTGAAAAAAATTCTAATAATATGAAACAAGATATGTCCATGCACCATTTCGATTGGGCGAAAAGTAGTCATTTCTTCAAAGTCAGAACAGAAAAAAAAGATTTATGGAAGGACGTCTTGATAGTATTATTTCCTTTAAAATGTTACCCAAAACTAAAAGAAATATACTGGTAAACAATTAAAAAGGTGTTTGATAGGAATGAAGTCCTTTATTTTTTCGGACTACAATGTGTACCGTATGTGTGATGGATTTGAATTCAATCAATAACTTTGAAATGTTTTCTCATATGTATACACAAAAGGGAGGACTGGTATTTGTACTTCTGTTAGAATATGTCTTCGTCCGTTTCACATGCCAAATTTTTTTCTAGTACAGTTTAAACGGGAAAATTTTGTTGACAACTTTTTTTTTCATATGACAAAATATTGAGGCAGCAGATTTTTAAAGTCAAAATCAGGGTCAGAAAATTGTTTTCTAAAAACTACCAGGCCCCTTCCTCCATGAAAATTAAATGGTCCGTTGCAAAAATCAAAAATCCCACATGTTCAACTTCCAAATTTGACAAGATTCTATTCTTAACTGTCGGATAATATACTAGGATAACATAGAAAATGTCCTGTATGGGACGATTCTGTACTCATGCTTAACGCGTAGTTGAGTACAAGTGTCCTCGTAGTGAACGCACCCGACTACGCGTGCAGTAAAAAGTGTACTCTTACGTCGAATACCGGGCAGTTTCTTTGTTATATCTGTACTTTATCAAATACATGTACATGTTAATGTTTACTTAATATTAAATAGGTAAAAATTATTGCTGAAAGCCTGTTCAGGGTTTCTTTCTTGTGTATGATTATATAATTTTTCACATGCCTGAACTCATTGACGATAATGTAAGGTGCTCTATTAGAAAAAAAAATGATTTCTAGTTCGGGTATGAAAAAGAAATTTCGCCTTTTCTTGAGCCTGTTTTGTACATTTAGTTTAACAGATATGATCCAAAGGAAATTTTCACATGGAACCTTCGGTAAATAGGAAAATGAAAAACTATGGGGTAATTTACAGAGAGACCACACTCCATCCATGAGAAAAACGGAGGGAATTTAAAAATCTAGAGGTCTCCACAAGGCTTTCAACAAGGGTGGAATCTCACTCCTTCTGAAAAGCTCTAATTTCTCAAGAGATTCTGGAACTATTTCTCTTTTTGTATATCATAAACATTCAATTCGGATTTGAATTTAATTTACCGAAACATTTCCGTACATTTAATCTTAGGACGGTCAGAACATTTTAAGGACGCAACAGATCTAAGTACAATTTAAAGTAGTACATAGATGTGCAATAATTCAGCTTCCTGTACATTTTCATGAAGTTCTAAATTTTGAATGTTGATTTCTTTAAAAAAAACACCGTTTTTTTACAATAAAAATCTCAAAATGTCTGTTAACATTGAAAAAGTTTGACCATGAAAAATCACATATATAAGAAAAGCAGTCGTTTAATTGATTATAAGAAAGTTTCAGTATATCATGTCAAATTTCTTTAATTTGAGAGTTTTCCTTTAGGTTACAAATGTAGCTCCATGTCTGATGGTGAAATAAAAATGAATGTCTCAGAAAGTGGTGAATTAGTTTCCATAAATGACAGATGAATCGGGCCAAGCTTAGTAACTTACAATAAACAGACTACTGTAACATTTACACACTCGTCGAACTGTTTAAAAGATTTGTGTTTATGACCAAAAATTTATGTACAACTTCATTTATAATAAATTAATCTGAATTTCATTGCGCGTCGCCACAATAATGAAAGTTATAAAAAAATCTTAACCAGCAGATCTATACTTCTATAAAGAAAGTATTCTTGTACAAAAGGGTATTTATTATAAAATGGTCCTAACTATAGAATAGATAGTTTACCACAGAAATCTTAAACGGAACCGAAGCTTCGACAATTTTAAACACAGAAGAGATTTGAAAATGAATTTAACTTTAAATAAACACTGAAATAATTTTAATACCTCGAAGGTGTAAAGAATAAACCAACAATCTCAATCTTTAAAAGTCATTTATGTCTTCATTGCACTAACCGACGAGTTCATGTTTACAGTAGAAACAGTGAATGTGACTTCAATAAATTCATTATCATTGTAGTCATGAATATTTATCGCTCATATTAAATTGATAAAGATTTTATCGAGGTCGCACCAACTGTTTCTACAGCTAAGATCAGTTACATGTAACATGATATCGTCGATTCGTACGACGAAGCCATTGTTTATGACAGAGCACACATTCTAGATTATGTATTTTTGTTTCCGTCAGTTCGAAAGTATTTGATCATTTCAACTGCTTTGTATTTCATAATATGTGTCATGAACAAAGACATATGTTCGATTGAATAATGATTTCCTCGTAACAAATGATAGAAATTTCGGAGATCCCGTATTTAATCCTTTACCGTTAAAATGAAAATGCCAATGACAGAGGTTGATTATAAAAAATGTTTTACTGTGTTAAAAAAAACTTCGACTTAAACAATGAAAACTTACACGTTGGACATGAAATATTTTGTCCGGCGATGAAGAAAATTAAATCATGTCTCTGTTTGTCGATAAAGTAACTTATTCTGACGGTAAAGAAACGCGAATTCGATCACTACTCTGTTACGGGCTGTATTAACATTGCCATATGTTCTTGTACATGCTGCCATTTTGAAATCGATTCTATCTCAAAAACTTTTTAAGAAAAATGTAAATGAAAGAAATTGTTTCAAGGGGATATAACTCTCAAAATGGATGATGAAATCCTACGCAGCCTCATACGGTAATACATCATGATGAAATCTACCTATCGTCCAAATAAGATAATGATATCTTCAAAAACAACGAGAGGGGGCCATGTTGAAAAAAACCCAATAAAAGGGAGATTACTTATAAAGGGGATAATGAAATCCTTAACAGGGTCATCTGGTAATACCTCATGATGAGGTCTATCGATGGTCCATATTTGGTTTTTATAACTTCAAAGGAAATGTGGAGAGGCCATGCCAAAAAAAAATGTTGGAAGAAAAAAAAGAAAAAAACTAGTATCTCAATTGTTTGTAAAACAATCGAAAGGTCTTTCCTGTAAACGTGATGTTTTCGAAATGTACTTTGTATGACCTTTCGTTTGATATACGACAAGCATACCTTCTGAAACTTTTCGCTTTTTAACCTTAATGACTCGATCCACCTACATTTTCGAGATCAGCAGTATGATAAATGTAACGTAGACTTGATGATCTTGCATTTGATATGCAACAACACCATGTTCTCGAAAGTTTGATTTTTGCACTTAATAACCCCATTTAACTAATTTTTGGAGGACAGGAATTTGATATTTGAAATGCACACTATGTGACCTTTCATTTGATATACAACAACAGTATCTTAAAAGAAAATTTATTTTTTGCACTCAATGACCTTACCCAACCCATTTTTTTGGGACGTCAATTTGATATTTAAAATGTACGCTTCATGGCTTTCATTTGATATGCGACAACCTAACCATATATTTTTATTGTTTGCACTAAATGATCCACCCTTCCCAGTGGGATAAAAAAAAAGGGGTTAAAAATTTTCATTTTCGAGTAGAGCTCATTAAGACCTTTAATTTGATATATCTAATGAGCCCATTCGGCAAAGAGCCCGAAATGACGCAATATCAATTATATAAATAGAACTTATGAAACTTACAAAGTCAATGCAAAACATGAAAATTTCAATGCATATAACTATGTTAACCTCTTCAATTTCTTAAACATTTTAAGTGGTAAGCTGTTGTTGATTCAGAAATACATGCCTCTGCTCGCAAAATTTCAAACTGCATTATCTCTAAAACGACAATAGATATCTCAAATCTGTTAAATGATAAATGATCTACAGTTGAGGGACAACATTATAGAAAAAAAACAATTTCAAAGTTCATCAAGGTCACGATAAATCATCAAATATATGATGCAATACCAAACTTGAGAACCGGAAGTCGTAGAAACATTGGACTACCACCATTTAACTCCGGACCACTTGACCTTTCAAATATCACAAGGTCATAGTATACTGTGAAGGTCAAGGTGAAATTTCATCATGACCTTTCATTGACCTCAAATTGAAGGTCTTGAGTTACTGATAATTTTTGCAGTTTATATTACGTTGATATATGTGACCTTTAAAAAGATATACACAAAATATTATATTTTTAATAATCATCCCGTTGTAACTTTTGAACAGACGGTCGGACATTTTTGGGGTTATTGTATAAAATGTAGAGCTCGTCGAGAGGAACAATTTATACGCTGTATGTATGCAGCAAAGTCTTATCGTCTTATATGTAAGCTTGAAATTGCAGCGTAATTTTTTTTGGTACTCTGTGACCTTTGACCTTGGGTGCATATTAAAGGTCACACGAATTAAAAATTATTGGTGAAGGTTCCAAGTCTCTATGACTTCTGGTTCTCGAAATAGAATTTTTCAAATATTATTTATAATTTTTAAAGGGAAATAACTCCTTATAAGGCTTAGTTACAAATTAATTGTTTATGTTTATAAACATTGCCATCTGTTCTTGTACATGCTGCCATTTTCAAATCGATTCTATCTCTAATACTTTTAAAGAAAAATGCAAATAAAAGAAATTGCTTCAAGGGGACATAACTTTCAAAGGGGATGATGAAATTTTACGCAGCCTCATATGGTAATACATGATGATGAGATCTAATTATTAATTAGGTAAGCATGGTAAGGTCATGATATCTTAATAAAAACAACGAGGGGGTGCCATGTCGAAAAAAAACAATAAAAGGGAGAGAACTTCTACAGGGGATGATGAAATCCTACACCGCCTCATCTGGTAGTACTTCATGATGAGATCTACCGATGGTCCATATTTGGTCTTGATAACTCCAATAGAAACGGGGGAGGCCATGTAAAAATAATGCTGGAAGTAAAAAAAAACTAAAAAAAAAATAGTATCTCAATTGTTTGTAAAACAATTGAAAGGTCTTTCCTGTAAAAGTTATGTTTTCGTAATGTACTTTGTACGATCTTTCATTCGATATGTGACAACGCCATGTTCTCGAAAGTTTAAATTTTGCACTTAATAACCCCATCCAACTAATTTTTGGAGGTCAGGAATTTGATATTTCAAATGTAAACATCATGACCTTTCATTTGATATATAACAACCTTAAGCCTCGGTCACACCTTACCGGATAGCACGAACGGACGCCTAACGGATGAAAATAAAGGTTGTCCGTTGACAAAATTGTTATCCGTTGGGAGTCCGTTGATGTACTGACCGAATAAAACGGACGTGTAACGGATGCATAACGGACACACACCGGATATGCAACGTACGAGAAACGGAAAGGTAACGGACAGAACGGATGTCGAACGTACATGTACATCCAACGGACGAGTACCGCATATAACGGACACCTAACGGAAGCGTACCGGATAAAACGGATATACGGAAAAATCAAAGGCGACAATAATAAGACATGTAAATCGCATAAATATTCAAAATGTGTCTGTGTAACTGGTTTTGGTTTGTTCTTCAAAATTCCGCCAAAGGGCAGTGTCTGGCCTGAATAGGAACTGCTTGATTGTGAAGACGTGCCTATACTCCAAGTTCGATTATGAATAATAAGAATAAATGAACGTTAAGAAATCTGACATACCAATAATTGGCATTTCTGACGCAAAATTTTCAATTGGTATTTATTCGTTTCAGATCCGTTCATTATCCGTTTTATCCGTTATACGTTCGGTAGAAGTCCGTTTCTCATCCGTTCAACATCCGTTTTATCCGTTAAACGTCCGGTAGAAGTCCGTTGGTGAATTTATCTTCCAGACCTCCAACGGATGTATAATGGACACGTAACGGATACAAAACGGAAACGAAACGGACGAGTACCGTACAAAACGGACGCCTAACGGACGTTCAACCGACATTTTATCCGTTGGACGTCCGTTCAAAGTTTTGAACATGCTCAAAATTTTCCACCGGACAGAACGGACGTCGACAGATAAAACGTACGCTTAACGGACATGCAATGGATATGGACGGACGTCTAACGGATAAGAACGGACGTCTAACGGACATGAACGGATTGAAAAAAAGTTATCCGTTAGGCGTCCGTTCGAGCTATCCGGTAAGGTGTGACCGAGGCTTAAATTTATCTTAAAGAAAATTTATTTTTTGCACTCAATGACCCCATCCAACCAATGTTTTTGGGACGTCAATTTAAAATTTGAAATGTACGCTTTATGTTCTTTCATTTGATATGCGACAACCTTACCATCCGAGAAATTTGAATTTTTGCATTAAATGACCCCACCCTTCCCCCTGGGAATTTAATTAACATCAGAGTAATATGAAAGCAAGAACTTTATGTATGCCAATGTTTTATTAATATACATGTATGTACAAAAAAATCTCATTACAAAAACACTAATCATTTAGTTGCCTGTTTTGTATTTCCATGAGTAATACATTCGTCCCAGTCAGGCCAGAATGTCTCCTTCATCCGTTCACAATAGTCACATAAGTTTTTATACTCTGAAAATTAAAAAAAAAAACAGATTTTCTAAATTGTTTCAGCTGAGTTTAGTTTTTCTATAGTTATCAAAGTACTTTATTGACGAGATCATTTTATATGTCAGCAATATTCGTGTATTTGAGGAAAATGCACATTTTGATAGAGAATTAGTAAACGGTTTGCATTGGTTTTTTTTTCATTTTTTCATATTGTTCATTTATACTTGTAGCAAAAGTGAAGAAAGAAAAAAGAAAAACTAGACTTTCTGCTGCATATTTTTTTTTAGCTGGAAGCTTTTTGACAGTGTCAATATATTTACGCCAGTATGCATATATTCTTATAATTAGTTAAATCCTTAAATGCTTTATAGACAATCTAAAGGGCTATAAGATATAGAACTTTAAGGTTTTTACTAGGTAGTTTGAAATAATAAGTAAAAGTCAATCATTCATGACATTGTTTTCTGTTACAAGATACATTAACTAACCAGAATCCATTTTAAAGTACAAGTAACACTATTAGGTTTACAATCAACAGGGAGGTCAAATATAAGAACAGAAATGTCCCTGTCGTCGTATTCATAAATAGATTATGCTTTAAACTACGTGCTGGTATAAATATCGTACATTAAAAAAAAAATGAAAGTGTTAAACAGTTCATCAGTGGCATTTTATACTTTTTAGAATTTGTTGAATCTAAAATTTTCATTCGGAAGCCACACATACAAGAATGATCAGGACATTTGGGAAATATGATACTTACTTTTGATTGTTGATTCTACTGGAGTTCCGAACGATTGCCAGTAAGCATTACTAAGCAGACCAAATACACTACAATCTGCTTGGCATGGCTTGTCTCCTAGCAGGAATTTTTTATTACCTAAAACAGAATTTAAGTACAAGTAAAGTTAAAATAATGTTACACGCTCCAATTTCTACACTACAATGCCAGTTAAATTCCCGTTCATGAACGTGACCTACCGAATTAGACTATTTACCGGATTTGTTATCACATAAGCAACACGACGGGTGTCACATGTAGAGCAGGATCTGCTTACCCTTCCGGAGCAACTGAGATCACCCCTATTTTTTTGGTGGGGTTCGTGTTGTTTATTCTTTAGTTTTCTATGTTGTGTCATGTGTGCTGTTGTTTGTTTGTCTTTTTTATTTTTAGCCATGGTGTTGTCAGTTTGATTTAGATTTATGAGTTTGACTGTCCCTTTGGTATCTGTCGTCCCTCTTTTTTAAAAGGGAGGCGGCGAAAGATATCAAAGGAACATTCAAACTAATAAGTTGAAAATATACTGAAGATGCCATGGCAAGCACACAAAAAAACGACCAAAAAGAGGCAACACAGTATACAAAATACAACATGGAAAACTGTAGACTGAGCAATGCATACCAGGGGTGATCCCAGGTGCTCCACAAAGTGACTTTTACACAGGTCTTTTCACCACAATCACCCTAATATGGCATATCAAAATGAAATTGATGTATAGCTTAAGTAATAAATTGCATTTACTAGCAATCTTAGAGAGTAAACGTATGGCTACTCTTCAGTAAGTATGTTCCGTCATATTTCTTTAATCATGCGTATTCACGTGCATGATCGAGGAAATTGGAGAAAAAAACGAGAGTCGCTTTTGAATACGAATTTCACAGTTGCAAATGGCAAATATTTGAACTTTGTTCTGAACCACTATAATAGAATTTTATTGACTACCTCCTCCCCCTCAACCACCTACAGATCTTTTGACATCCTAGCGGGAAAACGCTGTTTGGACCAATTCTATTATTATAAAAGGACTTCGGGAGATTTTTCTACAAGGGCAATGTCCATAAATTCATTGTTATATTATTTCAATTATTGATAGTATATAAAGCATGTGAGAAAAAAAATAGGTACGTTTCCATGGGACACAGATAATGCTCCCTTTTGTATGTAACGTTATAAAGGGGCACAACTCTAGACAGATTAAAGTGACACCACCAGAATACTGGATCTGTTTATGTAGTAATAAGCATTGTGTATCAGTTTCATAACATTTTGTTGAGCCAAACTAAAGTTTAAGAAAAACAAAAAAAAAATGCAGCAATTTTCCCATTTGTAAAGGGGCAAAACTCTAGAATGATAATAGTGACGCGCCAAATGAAAACAACACAAGTTACAAATGTCATGCGTCCGAAGCGCTTCTCGTGATGTATAAGAACCGAAACAGTTGAAGAGCTATGAGAACAAAATGGTCCTGAAAATAATAGCCAAATTCATTTACATTGTACCTGAAAGATCAATTTTGTCTGAGGGAGCTGAAATCCTAGTTTCCTAATCACGTGAGCAATGCAATAAATATTACACTTTGATTAACACTTTACCTAAGAAATTAGATAACGCCTTAAAATCAAGCTCCATAATATGGTACACCTCATTTGGATTATGTCGTCCCATTCCATGGGCAAACGCCATTTTCTTCATTTGTCGTCTGATAAAATAACCAGTTAATGACGGAATTTTCATGACTTTACAAGATGTCCAGTTTTCATCATATACCCATCTATCTAGTACGAATGCCCTGTAATGAATGTAAAAACGCAGTCAAAAGATCGGTAGTTTTAAATCGGTCAATCCTAAAACCTTTACAAAAGAAGAAAACTTAAAAAGAAATTTTCAAGGTAGTTTAAAACCTAGTTAATAATTAATATCTATAAAAACAAGAATATGTCCCCAGTACACGAATGTCCCACTCGCACTATGATTTTCTATGTTCATTGGACCGTGAAATTGGGGTAAAAACTCTAATTTGGTATTAAAATTAAAAAGATCATATCATAAGAAACATGTGTACTAAGTTTGAAGTCGATTGGACTTCAACTTCATCAAAACCTATCTTGACCAAAAACTTGAACCTGAAGCGGGACAGACGGACGGACGGACGGACGGACGAACGGACGGACCAGAAAACATAATGCCCCTATACTATCGTAGGTGGGGCATAAAAAAGTATTACTCTAACAACCGTATTTTGGAACCTAAATAACACATTTAATAATCAACAAAAGGGTGATGATGCCTTTCATCATTTTCTGAGGGTCGACAGAGGGTGCAACGAATTTGTTTTTATTCAAACATATTATATTTTTAACTTTTGAGGGGACGAGGCGATTTTTCAACTTTGTTAGGTGATTAACAGTCCTGCTGATGACTTTCGTAATCAAGAATAGGTTCCACCGAGCGATACTCGAGTACTCGTTGACATTCCCATAAGTATTGTATATTTTTGTCTAAAACGAAACGAAAGAATTACAAAAGTCATGTTGTTTTTAACTATACGTGTATTAAAAGTGTATTATCAAGCCATTGAGTTCAAAAATACTGGTCACTTTCTAGTTTAAAAGTATGTTAAGCTATTATGACATACAAGTACGTGTATATGTCACAAAACATATATTATTGATTATTGACATACCAGTATGTGTTTTCTTCTAACATTTTCTGGAAAGCTCTTGCTATTCCCCTGTCCTTTACTGTAAAATCTTTATCTAGATCGATTCCTAGTTTATCATTTAAATATTCTATACAAAATTCAGAATCTGCAATCTCTTCTCCATTGTATTCAATCCACGGCCATTTTCCTTTCTTGCTGGGAGTGAAACCGTGTTCATTCTGAAACAAGCGGCAGTATATAAGAAATATAAAAATATATTTTTATTCAAAAACAAATTACTTGCACATGTATATATATTCACAAGACATATAATATACTAAAGTGACTGTAGTATAAATTTTTTTGCTGTTCCCCCCCCCCCCCCCACCCATTTAAATTGAGTTTGACTCAACAGCACACGGTTAGTGCCTTTTGACTGAGTCTGCATAAGGCACTAATATACGTGAATCAAGCGCAGTCACTATGTCAATTCGCTTATCAAATCTCGTTAAGTATCGTCAAAGAAAACAAATATACTACTTTTTAAACGGTAAAGCTTTTGTGCAGTTTACCTATTTCCTCATGTATATTTTAATATGATCAACTACATGTACCTCTCAATAAAATGAATAGGAAATACTGCTGAGTTTCTGAATTTGGTAATATCGTTAGAATTTATGAAATAATATCATTTTCTTTGTTTGATCATGTTGTTTTGAAAATTTTAATAAAAGAGAAGGTATTCCTGTTTACCATAATTGTGATATAGATCAAGTATGGGTTTACTGTAAAAAATCAGATTAAAACAGTCATATGTATCTTTAAAATACATAACAGATCATACATGTATACCTACTTTATATGGAATCTTTGCCATACGGAGGTAAGTTTCTACTTTAATAGCATATGGTGTCATACTGGGTGCATATGGACCTCGATCAAACTGATGAAGTATTACTGTATCTCGAGGATGATCCTTCCTAAAATTAGAAGAAAAGAACAAATTGAGTATGGAGATTGTTGATTCGGCTCTTTAAACGCGTTCTTCCGAAGAGAAAATACGGTTATTGAAGTGATGAAGTACGGTGGTAATAAATCATATCACGGGTCAAATTCCTAAACCTAATCCTAAATAGCTCATAATTCTAAAAATACAAAAAAAAGTACAAAAAAATAGGTCGCACAAAGCGAACAATACCGATAAAAGGAGACCTTACTAAATATGATGTATGCCTTAATATAAAATCCATGTGAGGTGCTGCTGGAATGTTGCTTCATAATTCACAATTGGAAAGCTGAATTCCCCCGTTTGGTCTTTGTTTAATCTACCGACCCCAATTGTCCATGTCTATTTGCATATTAAGATTTCAGGCAGACTTAACTATATAATTTCGATTGGATAGATGCATTCAACATAGTCATTCAACTATAAATATTTATTGAGGGAACATCATTTTTATAGCGAATCATGAATTCAAATTGCAATGCCAACTTCTTTTTATTTTTTCTGAGAAACACCCGTATGAAATCTATTTCGTATGAATAAGAAACAATCTACAAGATAAAAAGCACAGTTGTTTCCCATGAGAATGCCGATTGTTTGATGAAAAATATGTCCTCAGAACAGTCATAACAAATGTAGTGTCAATAAAAAATGAAACACCTTGATGGTGTCAGTCTTAGATTTAGAATCATATACTTGTTTGGGGTACTATGATTAATCCGTTTCCTGAAACAAGAAATTGGTATCAATGTTGGCATTTTTTAATTGAAACAAAGAGGATGTATTTCTTTCAATTTGTTGTTAAATTTAGAATGAGAATCACCAAAGGACAGAGAAGTCAAGTGCTATTATACTGTTGCAAGACCAGAATCACTAAATGACAGAGAAGTCAAATGCTATTATACTGTTGTAAGAGGAAAGAGACTTAGATCACATAGATATTTGTAATATTTTGGTATCCACATCTGACTCAAATTTCCCAAGAGGTTCCCCCGTTACAATGAATTACAAATATATTGAATTGATGTGAATACTTTTGAAAAAGGTATGATGTAGCGATATAACGTTATTGTGTGGACACTTATGAAATTCCAGTTCCCAATACAGTGAAGCTGCAAAATTTCCCGCTTTTTTGAAAGGCTTCAAACTTCGCGTTTCTTTTTATTCTTATTTTCCCATATTCCATTTTTTATTACCATATACATTTATATCCTACATCCTCACTTGTTTACTCCTATATTCCACCTCCCAATTGTTTACCCCTAAACACTATACAAGAAAAGCGTGACATACCTCTCAAGTGATTTATGATAGAAATCACAAATATGATAGATTTCTAATGTTTATGGTTTCTTTCTCTCTATTCATGGGGTATAGGGGAGGGTTGAGATCTCACAAACATGTTTAACCCCGTCGCAATTTTGCGTCTGTCCCAAGTCAGTAGCCTCTAGCCTTTGTTAGTTTCTTGTGTATAATTCGGAGTTTAGTATGACGTCCATTATCGTTTGAACTGTCGTGAGGAAAGGAGAAAAATAACTGTTTTTATCAAATCTCATATAAGATCATATAATATTGTCGAGTTTTCATTATGTTTGATCATGTTTGTTTTGAAAATGTATTTGCTATAACCAAAATTGGTTTTTTGTCTGATTTGCAAATAAAGAATTATTATTATCACTAAACTAGTACTATACTAGTCCCGTCAAAGAAAAAAAATTATAATAGCCTTTCAAGACGTCATAATTATTTGGACTAGTACTATACATATTTTAAGGGGCAAGCTGAAGGACGCCTCCGGGTGCTGGAGTTTCTCGCTACATTAATTGAAGACCCATTGGTGGCCTTCGGCTGTTGACTGCTCTATGGTCGGGTTGTTGTCGCTTTGACACATTCCTCTTTCTCAATGTTAAAGTTATGTATATAATGTACAGAAATGATTAATATATTAATTGTAGTGCTGATGAAATAATGTGAATATAATGAATGTGACTTACTTGGGAGATTTGCTTCTGATTTTTTTCCATGCGACATAAAGCACGACAGACGAAATCAGTACCGTTCCACTTGCTTTTGCTAAAAACAATACTTCATCACTCTCCATGGCCATGTTTCTCTCTTGCACTATTGATCATCAATTTTGTGTACACAACTTTCGCACACAATTAGAGTACATATAATAGTGTACATTTAAATGTATAGTTAACTTCACCTATTTTTGTGTTTTTCGATCAGATGAATAATTCATATATTTCTGACTTATTTGAACAGGTATCACATTAAATCGTACAGAATGAAATTGGCGTTGCGTTCGAGTGGATTTATACCGAAATAACCAGAGTTATTTCCCTTACCTCATATTTTTTTATTAAACCAATCATGGGCCCTTATCAGGCAAGATACAAAAACATCATACAATGATTATATAAACATTAGTGAAATACACAATATTATAAGTAATACACAAATAATAAATTGATAATATGAGCAATGTAGGATATAATTAAGGTAAGAGACATTGAGTGCAATGAGGTCGATTTAATATTAAAAGAATATGATATAAAGTTTATTAATACGGAAACAAAAAGTAAAAATAGAACCAGGAATATAGTATCTCATTCTGCAGTAGTTCTCCTCATGACCAGTGCACAGCAGTGAGGGACTTTTACATCACAACAATGCAAAGGTCATCAAGGGGAGATCCTTCAGAACTAGCTACAGATACATGAGATTACTCCAATAGTGATTCTCCTCATGAATAATGCACAGCAGCAAGGGTTGACAATGCTACTGGACAATATTCATCAAGGGACGGTGCTCTAGAACTCACTATAGAGAAAATATAAAGTTCAAATTACAAGTAGTAGAGGGAGATAAATCCCATTAAAACTTTTCATATTTCTTAATGAACATGCATAATTCTGATAATAAATTCTCATCTTCATTATTCATTAACCATGTCAGTTTTTGGTTAGGGTCAAGATTTTTAAAATTCTTGCAGCAATTATTTATCATTGTTATCATGTCTTTCCTTTGGTCCGATAAACTATCACAGTTGAAAAGAAAATGTGTTTCATCTTCGACCTCATTACTACAACATCTCTTACATATTCTATTGTGTTGGGGAGTATTACTATATCTACCTCTCTCTATAAGTAAATGGTGAGCAGATATGCTTATATATCTACCTCTCTCTATAAGTAAATGGTGAGCAGATATACTTCGGTCAACATGTCGAGGGAAACGGACAAGCTAATCGAGACAAAAGATAGGCAAACTGTAACAAAGTTACGCACAAATAAATAGATATTTGCCAACACTTTATTATTAAGTGCAAGTTACGTAGTAAATACTGTGGCTTCGATTGCCGATGGGAATGCTATTTTTTTTCTTCTCAAAACTCAATTTAATGCAGCTAGACTAAATTGCCATTAATAGTTACACGTCATATTCTGGAGTAGACTTAACTAAGTAGTAAAACTTGTATTTCATTCGGTTTGTTTTGTTTCTGACCATTAAATAGGCTGAAACTAATTAAATAGCAACAATAAACCCCGCCCTCAACCCAAACTGTTGTGTTTTTGTTTTTGTTTGTTTGTTTTAATTTTTTTTTTTAAATATTTCCAAAAGCGTGTTTATTCCCACATAGGCCACTAGTTTAATTGACAAATTCGTAATTAGCCCTGTAATTCTGGATCAATTTGTACGAGTTTTGTGAAATCTTAAAGTTTTTAAAATCTTGTAATTACATTATATTTTTTTGTAAATCTAAAATGTTTTAACGTGAAATATATATTGTTTATTAAAAGAATAGGTAGCAGGATTCTAACAGTTCATTTTGTTCGTTTTAGATCAAGCATGTTTGGTATTATTTTTCCCTTATCGTCCTGAACATGCATGAAATATTTGTCACTGGACGTTAAGCAACCAACAATCAATCAGTATAAGTATCAGTATAAGTATGATGTTTACAATTATGTTCAAGTCTTTCAGATACAATGCTTTCTCTTCTTTTCGTAGAATGAGTATCTTAGAAAAAAAGTAGCGATAACTAATTTTCAAACAAAATTGTTTTTTCGGTCCTCCATTTCAAATGTTGGAAAAGATTGATTGATTGCATCCAGTGACAAATATTTCAAATATTATGTACGGGAAATTAAATCCATGTTTAATGCAACAGTGATACATAGTTGTTTTAACATGTTCGTCCTTTGATCTCTGTTGGATAATTGTCTCATTGAACATCAAACCTCATTTTCTGATTTGTTTAGACGTTACGCGCGATGTTCGTACATACAAGTGAAACACGACGTCGCGACTTTTTCAGTAAACCAGCTTATCTTTTAAAGAAGTTACACTTTACTAACGTTTATGTTATTGACAAATGATTAATGCGTGTTTGTTTAATTGTTTGTGATCATTACATTCCATTTTATTGGTGTGTACATGGAAACAATAACTAAATAAGTCTTTTAATTCCTTCACTGTTTATAATTTAATATAGCGTTTCGGTATAACAAAAAAAGAAACGCCCCGCTAAATCATCTTCAATTTTTCTTAGAGTTTCAGGGCAAGTAAATGTGTAAAATAAATAGTACATTTGTACTTTGCATTTTCTTCATCCTTTTATAGGGACAGTAATGTTCTCTCTGCAATTAAGTCAGTCATTGTATATTCAGTGTCAGTTGTGTCGTCTTCGTCAGTATGTTTTTCATCAGGTCAAATATCAATATATAAAGGCACGACCTCATTGCTACCATGCAAATGAGTTTTAACTAGTATACATTCGTCGCATGAATAACATAAAATATATATTAGCTTGTCCGGGTGTGAGTAAAATATTAATGTGAAGTTTGTATCCACTAGTAGGTTAAAAGTTTTGAACCGAATCAAGATTTGTTGTGTCTACAAACCTGAATATCCGCTTCCTTCAATAATGAGACTTCGTATCGTTCAGGTTAAAATATGCCAGGGTTTCGGTCAAAACTATATATTTTAAATACAAAATTCAACGGCATGTGGTAGAATAAAAAAAGTCGTATATTTTAACCGTTTTCAAAATCTTTTGAATAATCAGAAAAATGGTTTGTAAGGTTTACGTCAAAATTGAGTCTGAAACGTCGTTTTTACGCAAGTTTGACATTCTAGTAAGACTCCGAAAAATCGACGGTGATTTTAAATTACTAATAGGAAATTGATGTATTTTAGATTTTTTGGAAAATTGAGAATGATAACATTTCGAAAAATCATTTCAATTCGATTTTATCATAGCACGGGTAAGTAAAAAATTGACGTAAATTTGAGCTAAGTTCGTTTTTATGCCAAAAAAATGGAAGTGCGACAACATTGTAAGCCTCTGAAAAATCGCCCATAAATCATCATTTTATATTTTTTAGAATATTTGTCTAAAATTTTTAAGAATTAAGCAAAATAACATTGACTTAGAAATAAAAATTCTAACTTTTTTGAATTCTATATTAATTTTTTTGAACTCTCAAAACTAATCACCCTAAAAATTCCCAGTGGGACAAAATTGCCTTAGTTGTATGGAACACATTTTTTTCTTAGGAATTATAATAACATCATAAAATATTGCGTAAATGACTGAAGAAACATTTTTGTAAGACAATGGAAAAATCCGTTTTTTTTAAATATTTAATGGTTAAGATACAAATCATGGTTCAGTTGTAACAATGATAAACGAAACATGTTACGCGGGACACCCTAAAAAATCCCGTTTTTTTTAATTGAAGCTTGTCGCATATAACATAAAACATAGTTTATACAATTATTTTCTTCGTTTTTCTTTGGAAAACCTTTTATTTTAAAATGCTTACAACAGAAATTTATTTTAAGTTACAAAATTGCAATTTTGAGATCTGTATCTTGCCGAACACGTCAATTTTTTCAATGAGGTACGAACATCGCGCGTAACGTCTCAGTCTTTGGACGGACCAAGATTGCAGTTGTTATATATATATATATATTTATACTGCACCCATTCTATTTGAGCAGTCAAAATGCGTTGACCGTATATTTCTATGTCATATACAGTCACTGACCTGATATCACTTTTCCTCGTGAATATTTAAATAAAAATTGTCGAAATTATATTTAATTATTCATACGACCTCTTCAACCTGTTCTTGTTTCCAATGTAAACAACGATGCGTTTAACGACTCAAACTTGTTTCTTTTACAATTTTTGGGAAAACATATTTCACTTATTAATACTTTTTGTTTGCAACCTATAATAGCATTATGTTTTATGTTTATTGTTGATATATTAGTCTGTAAACAAACGAATTCGTTCACCATTGATTGCGGTTTTCAACAGGTAATGATGTACATTTCATTGTGTTGTATATTTCGCCGCCTGTGTGATATGAGGCCTTTTTAAAGTGGGATTTTCCCCAATATTTAAATCAAATAAATAACATTACCATACTAAACAACAATTGAATTTTGTTTTTTTTTAGATTGCAGTATAAAGACAATAATAGTGCGTTGACTTGACATATATTATTGTCTTTATAGTAATCGTGATTATCGGAAATCATCAGTCCCATAACCAAAAAGAAATGCATTCTCGTACATTATAAACTTTGAATACCCCATTGTACGAAAATTAATCTAAAGCGATTTACTTACCTTCGCACCCACCTAAAACATTGTTAATCTAACAACAGAAAAGGGAAAAGTTTTTAAATATTGCCTGTTCGAAAATTAAATTTTACCATTTATGAAAGAGTAGACGATAATAATTGCTTTTTATATCATAACCAATTTTCTACGGAAATAATTCTGGTTGACCATCCCCCCTTTTCCGGCACTATCTCAAAGCCAATCAGAGAATAAATATTTGTATGACAAATCATTTGTTAATAAACACTTGATTCTTTCAATGTCAAGGAAACAATCATAACATTTTGAAAAAAGATGTTACACAACTTCCTCGAATTAGTTAAGAAATTACAGTATCCACATTAAAAGGTACAAATACTGATCCTAAAAGATCGCATAGTTAACATGCAGAACATGAAGAAAGAAAGAAAGTTTTAGAAATCAATATTATAAAGCTTCCACTAGGGTTAACAGAAACTGTATCTAAAAATGAGAGTAGCAACTCTTTTAATACTGAGAAAATGTTAAAAGCAATTTCAGACTTGGAAATCATACGAGAATATACCACAATTTCATATTTGTATACTGTAACAATTAAAACTGATAGTTGTGTTGAGTCGTCTCATCCTACAGAAGTGAGAGACCTTAGAACAAAAATGAAGCTACATGAAGGTAACAATTATTCTTAAAAAAAAATAAATAGACTGAAATCAGAAAAAAAACAGAACAATTTCTTTCTCCGGAACCAGTTTAATCATATTAGTTCCATTCAGCATAGGCATGGAGTGTTAGACATTTATAACATGAGCAACACGACGGGTAACACATGTGGAGCAGGATCTGCTTACTCTTCCTGAGATCACCCGCAGTTTTTGGCGGTGTTCGTGTTGCTTAGTCTTTAGTTTTATATATTGTGACGTGTGTACTATTATTTGTCTGTTTGTCTCTTTCTTTTGTAGCCATGGCGTTGTTAGTTTATTTTCGATCTATGAGTTTAAATGCCCCTCTGGTATATTTCGCCCCTCTTTTAGAACACTACAGGAATGAAATAAAGTTAATAATATGTTTTTGATGTGGTTCATAAGTGTTTCTCGTTTCTCGTTTTATATAAAGATAATCTGTTGGTTTCCTGATGGCGTGGTTTTACACTGTCGTTTTGGGGCCCTTTATAGATTGCTGTTCGGTGTGAGCCTAGGCTCCGTGTCGAAGGCCGTACTTTGACGAATAATGGTTTACTTTTTACTAATTGTGACTTGGATCGAGAGTTGTCTCATTGCTACTTATACCACACCTTCTTATATCTATTAATTGTATCTTTAAAACTTTTAAAGTTACAATCATAGAAAGCACAATAAGTGCTTTAATTCGGAAATGTTGAGAACAAAGTGTTAAATTATGGAATATATTAAAAGTATCTCAAATACCGATTTGTTCTATTATTTACAAACTGTATCGTGAATACAATAAACGGAGAAACAAACATATCACCAATACAAAAATATTTTTGCAAGCCAATTGGAAAATTTACGCGCAAACAACTCAACACGTTTACTAGGATCTTACAAAAGATAAAGGAATCTCAATAGTAAAATGAGGAGAATTGTTCTACAATTGATTCATCTTCGCAATCCTAGAACAGTGTCCATTGATGCCTGGTACATGTACAAACGACGAAATGTATATACATTTGTACATGTCCATATACTATTATAATGAAAAAACGCAGATAAAATCAAGTAGAATGACATTCGCCACACCTCTAGCGGAAGCAAAACTTATATACTATATATACTCAGCTGGCACCTAAATAAAATAATCATTCAATTGTATAATACGGAAGCCGATAAGGGCCATTCAAAAAAAATAAATTATGTCGTAATTACGACATAGCATGTCGTAATTTCGACATAACATGTCGTTATTACGACATCGCTATGTCGTAATTTCGACATATCATGTCGTAATAACGACATCACTATGTCGTTATAACGACAAAGCTATGTCGTAATAACGACATCGCTATATATTATATAAAAGAATATGTATTATGATTGCCAAGAGACTAAATGACACAGAAATTAACAACTATAGGTCATCATAATGCCCCCAATAATTAGAAAAGCCCCACATAGTCAGCTATAAAAGAGGGAGGAAAGATACCAGAGGGAGAGCCCTCGAAATGCTGTGTGGCAGACAGTGTTATTAATCAATTATTAGCTCCCTTGGTAAAACTCCAAATTTCATATTTAATGTATTTCATTGTTAAATAATTTACATGAAGCTTAATAAGTATATATTTGTTAATTGCATAGATTTTGCTATTTGAATTCATTGGTTAAAGATATTTATTTATATTGTAAAGTTTAATATTTGCATCGTTGCAAAATCTTTGGTTACCTTCTTTGAATAGATTCAGTGAGAAACTTATATATTTTATAGATCCGCTGTTATAATATCGACCGTGTATGTTTGTTGAAACATATTCCTTCCAAGGCAAGCTAAGCTATCCATCTCCCTATAAAACTTCAGGGCCTTTTGTATCAAGGTTGAAATCCAGTCTTTGATTGCACTATTTCTACTTTCAAACGGTGGGCACGATGTTCCTACAACGCCTAGGACTTAAAACAGAAACTTCGAAATTTCATACGCAAAACAAAATAAAAATAAAAATGTTATAAAGCACGAAACAATATTGTAACAAATTCAGTATATGTTTTAAATTATGTTTTTACAGCTCCTGATCATATACTAAGTAATATCTAGTATATTTGAGGATTAAAATAAGAAAGCTATGTGAAAAAAAACGGATGTCCAACGTTACATTTATGAAAAACTGTTTTAACTCTTATGTATAGTGATCCTATTTCTTATTCTCTGATCTTCTTGATTCTTGGCAGGAACAACGACATGTGTTGGTTCTCTGTGCCGTTAAAGCCGTTATTTTGCCAAATTTCATTTGACTCGGTGGCTGCATATTAAGCTGGAATAAGAAAAATGTCCAACGACGTTTTTCATTAACTCAACGACTGAAAGTGAATTTTATAAGTAGATAAAGCAGACAATGAATAAAAAGAGTAAGACAATAATAATATCTAACAAAAGTACAAATATTTGCCTCATGTGAGTTCAAATATTGCTGATTCAATAAAATCTTCTCTACACAGTCGTTTTTCAAACGGTAGCCATTTTGTCCAAGTTGATATTTCATTTTTCAAAGCAGTTAACGCGTATTTTTTATAATTGATAAAAACAAAAGTTAGATACACGAAGAGTAAAAAATGCCAAGATTCTTTTCTTATTACCTACATATTTGGGTCTTAAAGGAATAAAATGCTTCCACACATTACAAAACGGTAGCCAATTTGTCCAAACGTCTGAAAACGTCTAAAATCCTAAAGACGCTAATTTCCGACGTTATATGTGCTAAAGTTTCAATTAAATGTTCATGATAATTAAAACAAATCGTGTTATGAAATTTGGAAAAAGAGGTTGATGATTGCTGCCGAAAAAAAAGAATAGTGCATGTTGCTATAGACTCCGCCCGGGGACATAGGTTCGACACAGGTTAAATTTTGCAATTTTTATTAATCGTTTATAGCTTTTAACGATTTATTTAAAAGAATTGGGAAATGGGGAAAACATCCCATTACATGAACTTCGTCCAACTTTTGCAAAGACAAATTGGAGACACCAAGACAGTCCTCTAAATGTAAAATGCGAATTGAAATTTATGTTACGGAAGTATTCCGAAATAGATCATTTAAAGTCGTCACTTCAGTAAGGTGCAATCACCAATATTAAAAGACTTAATACCAGTTCACGGAATGTTTTACTTCGCGATTTGTCCTGTTATTCATGTTATAACGGTCGTGATGAAAATAATTCCTGTACTAGCGAAGCTGGAACTTTTCGTCAATACAAACTTGTGCATGAAATGAAGGTAATTGAAAGACGAATCCCAAACAGCGACGAAAACCGTTTCATCAAATTAATAAAAACCCGGGATTATATTTGCCGTTTTCGTGGACGATCCAGGAGTAGATTACTATATTTTAGAATGTATATCAGAAGTAAAACGCTATAGATGACTTGGGAAATAAAGCCAAAGTTCAAGTAATTGAAGGGGTGTATTTCGACAACTTATGTGCCAGGGAAAATACAATTCTATTCAAATTTAACCAATGGTAAAATGTTCGATTTACTTGCAGAGTGTCAGATATATTTGTATTGGTTGAATCAAAATATAGAAATTTTACACAATGACAGATGATATGCACCTTGAAAGTTAAACATCCTATGATAAAACAAAAATATGGAAAACCGTATATATGTACTTCCGTCCCATCTTTCCTTCCTACATTACTTGCGACAGTACTGCATTTTTAGTTGAAATAACTTAAAAGGTAAACATTATTAAATCGATTTCCACAACTCGAGGTAATTTTTGATAAAATGACATCACAAAACGAAAAGAACCAGAATCAACCAACAATATAAAAAACCGAATAAAACTTGCAAAAATTAAACGAAGTCAAAAACCCTCTTCGACGCCGCATGTTTTAAAAGTGTAACGTCGTGTTGTAGGAATATCGTTCCAAACGTTTGAAAGTAGAAATAGAGCTATCAATATTTTTATTACAAGAAGCCATGTAGTTTGCGCTTATATAAATGGAGGTGTAATGCTTGGCATGCAATGTCAGTCCTCATAATTTCCACGTCTTAATTGTTTATTTCAAACTTGTCTAGCTTTACAGCCCTTCCACAACAGGTAACATAAAAAACTAAGATGGGATTTAAAAAATATATAAGTTTCTCACTGAAGGTATCCAAAGAAGGTAACCAAAGATTTTACGACGATGCAAATATTAAACTTTACAATATAAATAAAAAATCTTTAACCAATGAATTCAAATAGCAAAAGCTATGCAATTAACAAATATATACTTATTAAGCTTCATGTAAATTATTTAACAATGAAATACATTAAATATGAAATTTGGAGTTTTACCAAGGGAGCTAATAATTAATTAATAACACTGTCTACTACAGGGACTCTTCCTTTGGTATCTTTCCTCCCTCTTTTATAGCTGACTAATCGGGGGCTTTTCTAATTATTGGGGGCATTATGGTGACCTATAATTGTTAATTTCTGTGTCATTTAGTCTCTTGGCAAACATAATACATATTCTTTTATATATAGCGATGTCGTTATTACGACATAGCTTTGTCGTTTTAACGACATATTGATGTCGTTATTACGACATGATATGTCGAAATTACGACATAGCGATGTCGTTATAACGACATGTTATGTCGAAATTACGACAAAGCGATGTCGTAATAACGACATGTTATGTCGAAATTACGACATGCTATGTCGTAATTACGACATAAAATATTTTTTTTGAATGGCCCTTATCGGCTTCCGTAGTATAATATGTCTTTGGTTTATTTTTATTATACGAATGTTAGGTAACACCACATTGTATGCTGTGAGGATCATATTTTTTATTTGTATATGAGAACCGAAAATGGTAAAACGAACCGAAAATAGTAAAAACAAAATGTATTTATCTTAATATTCAGATAATTCTATTAGGAAACTAACTAAACAATAAATACGGTCCAGTGGCGGATCTAGGTAAGGCCGGCCGGGGGGGGGGGGGGGGGATTTCCGTTCTGGGGGTTGGCTTTTTTTTGGACGACCAATGCATTCTAATATTTTTTTTAACCCCCTTTTTATCATGGGTTCTTTTTTATCATGGGTTGGGAAACCCCTGCCCCCTTTTAAATGGCTGCGGTCAAACGAATGTATTGGATGCTATTTATTCTCGCATTTTTAACGGAAGTTTCAGTCGCTTGATCAGAAAATACAATTTATTTATTTCCGACCGTTAATAAAAGTTGCTCTCAAGTAAATTAGAAATTATTGATTTTAACTTGTTTTTCAAACATGTCACTTAATGTTTTATCATGTTGAACAACAATTGGATTTAAATTGCTTTTAGCCTACAATTAAGTATTTAATATACTTTCGTAGACAATAAACTTTCACAAATATTTCTCTGGTTTAAATGGCAGTTGTCAAATCAATATCGCGGTGTGTATTCATTTCAATGTATTGTCCCCTGATATAGATCTCGTTATTAATTCTTTTAATCGCCTCTTTTATAATGTTAATGTTTTTATTTAAAGAAAAAGTATGTATACATAATTAAGGATTAGTCCATTTTTTAAAAATAGGTGTGAAAGTAATCTTAACTTAAACATGTATGCCATAAGGTTCACGTACTAAAATTTCCACAATACAGCTAACTAACCATTTAACAAATATAGAAAACAAATGTATTACTATTAAATATTAGGTATCGTGTAAAAAATATTTAACCTTTAAAATGCTTAATAATAACTAACCACACATGTGTCTGGAATTAGTCAATGGTGATGCTTCTTTTCATGTCTCTAATATTTTACATGAGGGTGGGTCCTTCAATTCTGTATTCTTTAATCCTATAATTCATATTTCTCTATAATTCTTTATATTGGTTTTCATTATTCTCTATTTTTTGTTATCGTAGCACTTCATTGTCCTCTAATCTTTATATTTTACCCTATTTTCTCTTTTATTTACTTTTTGGGTCGATTTTTCTGTACATTTGGCTCATTATTCTGTTTTCTGTAAACCCCATCCCGACTGTGGTACATATAACTTTTAAAAAGAAGAAGATGTGGCATAAGTGCCAATGACGCAACTCTCCACCAGAGACCAACTGACATTAAAGGTTAACAACAGTAATAAAAAAAGGTCACTCTCATTACAGCCTTCAGTAATGAACTAACGCGATGTAAACACCTATAGGGTGCATGCAATAAACTATCACATACAATATAACCTAACAAATTTGTCAAAAATAAAAGGACAGCGAAGTATGTTTAGATAAAAAAAATGTTTAGTCATTTAATTAAGTTGCCACATATGTATCTGAAATTATACAATTCTAGTGCTTCCTAGCTGTACGTCTTAAATATATTTTAACTTTACAAAAGACATTGTACTCTTCAAATATATACAAATCTCAGATAAAAGAATGACATGGTTAATATCTAAAGCATATTATTGTAATAAATTTCAATGAAACCAAGTTATGAAATATATGACACTATTAAAATGACAGGTAAATATGCGTGTAACTCTGTTAATTAACGATGCCAGTATGAAAAAATAGGTGAAACAAACAGTTTGAGAACAATGCATTCAATAATTAAATTACGAATACTTTTAAATGTCGATTTAAATATTTTGAAACTAATGGTAGATTTAATTTCACTAACAGAACGTCTAAAACAGTCACCTTAATCCTATTAAAGTCAAGCGACACAGAAAGAAAATCTCTACCGATCTCCCCTTTCGGAACAATGCCGTGACGTAATGGGTTCGTTTCATAGATACGAAAATCGACCCGGCGTAAAAGGGAAATAGATTAACTAATTCGTTTCATTTTTGTTTTCATTGATATATTTCTGTTAAAAGGGGGAAATGCCGCTACCATCTGATGGAAAGAGTGTCTTAATGACACCGGACCCTTATCACACACCAGGGTAAGTCTTTTTTTTAATTCATTTTAAGATATTTGCAGTGTTTAATCAGTATACAATATGAATGCGCATTTCTGTTTTTGAGTCCGGGTTGCATGTTTCCATAAATTATTTAATGCAGACGGAATTGATCTTCAATACACCTTTTCCCACTTAATTAAGATAACAAAGACAGTCTTAACAAAATCAATTGATAAAAACCTGATAAATGGTAATGATAAGCGATTTATTTCGTTTAAAGAATTTATTTAATGAAAGAAAGTGCAGAAAACAGACATGTCGGATATGAACACGTGTATTACAAATCAAATTTCTATTTTGGTAAAATGTTGCTGATATATTGATGACAATAATATCTTATAATATTAATATTTTGATAATCGAAATTACGACCTTTTTTAAACTTTAGGGGTTCCTATAATTTAGGGTTATGGCTCATGTATGGTTATTGTAAGACAAGAAGATATTCTACTATATTGGGTTATATTTGATGGTAAGGGCTTGTGAAAGAGTTAGGTAGATGCTAAGGTAAGGTATTATATGTTAAAGGATAGTTATTATATAAGTAGTTCATAAAGAATCGGACCCTTAAAATAAATTTTAAAACATGAGTGAATTTGAATGGTCATTTGCTTAAGGAATGATGCCAAGTTTTCTCCCTGGCCATTCTGACCTCACTAGGCAAAACTCAAAACGAAATTCTAACTTTTCGTTATCCATAAAGTTACCATCTTTGCTAGGCACAGAGGGTTTCGATTTGACAAGCTACGAAAAGCGGATCGGATTGTAAACTTTGGGTTTCAAATTTTAAACTTTATAATAGAAGGTCAATACTTTCTTTTCATTTTCGGATTGCCAGGAGAACACGCATATTTGCACAGTAAGGGGGTCATTTTGAAAAAGATCATAAAAAAATATATCATGGGACAATAATTTCAATTTTATTTTAAAACTATCTTATTGTCATAGAAACAAATTAAAACATGTTTGTGACGAACTGAAAAAAAACACCAATTTACCCTCAAATATATAATATATCTACCAGTTGTTGTAAAGTATATAATATAGTGACAAAAAAAAATACAAATTACAACATATTATACAACAAAACTTATAATCTACTGTCCTCAGTTCCATTGAATGCTTTAAAAAGGAACCTGAACTTTGTACCTGTTGAAATTTGATGGATCGACTATTTAATGCTGTGTTGAGCTAGCCTGGCCCAATGGGATAGGCCAGTGAGCTTATGCCAACGCTTGGCGTCGTCTGTCTTCCGTCGTCTGTCGTCGCCATCGTAAAGTTTTTAAAGAATCTTCTCCTCTGAAACAACTAGGCCAAATACCTTCACCCTTTAACTGAATGTTCCTTAGGGTATCTAGTTAATGGATTGTATTCGGGGATTTGATTCATTCAAAAACATGGCGACAATTTCTAAAAATAGAATATTGGGGTTTATTGAAGTTTTTGGCTTTCATCTCAAAAACTAAAGCAGTAAGAGCAAAACTGACAAAGTGAAAGTGTTAAACATGTTTAGAATACCTGACTGTCAAGTAATCTTCAGACCAATTGGACAACTTATTGCTGGGTTACTGTAGAGATACAGATAAAAGAAAATGTGGTATGTGTGCAAATAAGACTACTCTCCATCCAAGATACACTTCGAACACATTAAACTACCAGTCTGTTCTTACTGCCAATGAAATGACGCGTTTTATTACTTTTATTTAATTCGACTTGGGATCAGCCTACAACCTTCCACACTTGAGGTTGGCGAACACGCTTCTACGAAACCACCAAGGCGACGGTACACTCAGTCTCAATGAGTTCTCATACCCCGCCCGAATTAAGAGGTGTAACCTATAAAAATCACTCTTGTTCAATATGTTCAGGAGAAATTGGCGATAACTCTTTCCTGTAAAACCTACTAATTACATAGGAAGAGATTGTCATATTATACAAATAACTATTAGTTGTTTTATTTTCTAGGTATGGTGGATTTTGTCCTCAGTTTAAATACCAAATTGGAAACACATTTGGAAAAACAACGTGTCGATTATTAGGGAATACAAATGTTGCCAGTTCCGGAAAATTGGTTTTGGCAGATATCCGAGCAAGCGCACCAGCCGCTTTATTCTCTGGTAGCAAAGCTGACTTCCGGTCACAATTGCTTCGTTCCAGGACTCAAAGCTGGGGTGACCAGAAACTAGTTGAAAAAATGATTCCAGGTTATACAGGTATAAGACATGTAAAATCTTAAGATACAAATAGAGGAACTATTAAAAAACCACTGAGATAATTTATTAACTGGCACTTTTATTTGTCTTTCTATACATGTACACAAACAATGAAGGCATTTATAATTTGTTAGATGATACTGCTTTTGTTATTTTTCTTTTCGTAAATGGATTTCAACCTTTTCCTTCAATTTTGAGCGATCATGTATTATTTTCTTTATTCGGATATTCGGTGTCCGGGTGATTGTGGGCCCCGCAGCTAAATCGTTTAAAATTGTTTAATACCGTAACGGATTAATCCTATTTCAGTTTTGTTAATTTCACTGTTCTGAATTAGTTTGATTTTTATCGATTTTTTTATCGATTTTACTACATAGCTTATTATAATTATATGTTCTGTGTGATCTTGTTTTATCTTGACAATTTGTGGAACAATGACCTTTCAATTCGGTTTAGGTGTATTACTTGCATTGACTTTTCTACAAAGAAACAATTTGAAAATAATGCTCATTGCTGAAGGCCGTACGATGACCTGAAGTTATTTATATCCTTGATATCCTGTTATTCTTTAATGAATAATTGTCATCTTGTCAACCCTAACACATCACCACTTTTATATAACAGCTTTATGTTTTAAATCAGCAAAACTATACACTTAAACCACAGCTCTGTATTTCTGCATAACTTTTTATGTATGGATTAAGTTTATAGAAGTTTGAAGGTATATATATCTACCCGACACATCTGGATAAAATCAATCTACTAGACGGATTTAATATTAATCCAAAACATATACACAAATATTTAGAAAAAATAAAAAATGATTAAGTATTAAGTTACCATATGTAATGTTAGAATATTTATTAAACCAATGTTTAAAATTATTGATCCTATGTTGAATATGCTTATTCTGAAAGGTTATCAATTTAACATGCAGTGAAGTAATATTTAGGTCGATAGATGATTCTGTTTAATTCATAAAACTACATACTAGTAAATTGTATATGAACACGTTTGTTCCTAAATCCTGCTACTAATATTTCAGCATTGAAGAGGGCGGTACTTTGTATGTAATGATTAATCCTGCTACTAATATTTCAGCATTGAAGAGGGCCGTACTTTGTATGTAATGATTAATCCTGCTACTAATATTTCAGCATTGAAGAGGGCCGTACTTTGTATGTAATGATTAATCCTGCTACTAATATTTCAGCATTGAAGAGGGCCGTACTTTGTATGTAATGATTAATCCTGCTACTAATATTTCAGCATTGAAGAGGGCCGTACTTTGTATGTAATGATTGTGCTGATTGAAGTTATAGGTTCTGAAACATGTATCATGCTTTGTTTGTAGTTGGAATTGTCTGTGAACTAAATCTCGGTAGTTTCGAGTATTCTTAAATTGTTATCTTTGTTTTTAGTTGTTTGTTAGTTTTTTGGTGCGTTAACAAACATGTCATACACCACCAAATTATTTATGTGAGTGTCCCATGTCCGGGGCATCTAATCTAGTAGTTGTTCATAATCACTCTACCTCATATGTTTCTCGTTGTTGTTTGTTTTAGCATACACCATGTCGATTGTTGCCTCTTCTGAGGTGTTTTTTTTTAATTTCTTTCAAGCTTTCTATAGGGTATGCGTTTTTCTCATTGGCGAAGGCACATTTTTATTTGCATCATAGTCATGTGGTTTCTGGCGATTGTCTGTCTACCTACTTAATTTTCTTATTTTTAGTCTCAAACTCTTATTGCTTTACTTTCTCTTCTATGTTTTCAAAGCTAAGCTGGTCGTTGCACGTCTTCGTTGTAAGGTCACGGTTGTCATTGAAAACGTATTTAGTCTGCAGAGTATTTTACGCAATATGAAGGTAGTAAGAAGAGTAATTGTGGGTCATATTTCTGCACTTTATTTGAAATAATGCCATCTGAGTTTAGTACCTTTGGATTTTGGTGGGTTCATGTTGGTTTTTTTTATATTGTTTTTTTTTTTGTGTAGCGTCTTTGTGAGCTGTTTGTCGGTTCCTCGTTTTTTTTAACTACGTTGTCTGTTGTAAGTTTTTCTTTGACTTAAGTTTTAAATTTGATTGCCATTTTCGTACTCCCTCTTTTTTAATTTTTACCGAACAATGAGTAAGTTGTACGACAACCCCATACTAACAGGAAACGAATACGAGCAGCATAATCATGTAATATTTAACAATATAATATTGATAACAAAAC
The DNA here is from genome assembly GCF_963676685.1 of Mytilus edulis. NCBI lineage: Eukaryota > Metazoa > Mollusca > Bivalvia > Mytilida > Mytilidae > Mytilus > Mytilus edulis. The sequence continues at coordinate 21,543,405 of NC_092345.1, forward strand.
AATTCATGATTAAATCTACAACACTTAATGATATTTTTTCAATTAAATTTAGCATCATATCGAATGTAAATTTTTTCAGGATTCATACCACGTAGCGAACATCACTTTGGAAAAAGATATGCAGAGACATGCAAACGTGCAATAGCAGATTTTGAAGTCGACCAAAAAGATTATGATTCAAAATTAAAGGATTTAAAAATAACGGAAGTTATGCAACAAGGGAAAGAAGTCAAAGGTCAAGATGGAAAATCAATGCCGGTAAGTAGATTTTATTTTACAGCCAATGTTGCTTGGAAATTTTGGAATTCTGGAATCACCACAGAAGTTATATATGGATATAAGTGTGTGCAGATGGATTCTGTTTACAGCTAAATATGTACTGTGTAAAACTGCGCTGGAACAAACATCATAAATATAGATTTTTCAAATAATAAGATTTTAAATGGATTGGAGTACAACTAAAACAAATTGCCCATAGTAGCAAACATTACCCTTTTATCAAAGATACTTAAATCAAAATTCAAACGGGTAAACTGACTGATTTCGCCAATATGGTTAGAAGAGGTTGACGATTTCCTGAATGAGCGAAGACATTTTCTACATATAAAGATATCAAGTAATGAAAATGTTTCTATCTGTGACCATTTTGGAAATACTTCAAACGATACATGTATACATTGTACTTCAATTTTGGTAAATTCAACAGTTAAAGTTATTAGTGTACTATTTAAAAGTTGTATAGCGGCTGCATCTGAACAATAGGACTATTTTGAGTTGCGTATTCATTTCGCTTTTATATGTCCGAAGTCTTCAATTGTGTTGAGATTCCTATATCATTTTACTAAGAGAAAACAGAGAAGAAAAAATCGAGTCCAAAAAACACCACATTTTAGTATCAAAAAGTTCTTTTTATAAATACATAGAAATTATTGTTTGATTTTAAATTACAGGCAATTCGTAGCCGATATTTCACACCACTGAAACCAGTAGCATCAGAAGCCAAACCATATATTTCCAAATCAAAACTTCAACATTCAAAATCACCTTTTTATATGGCAAATGGCAACCCACAGAAGTGTTTCATGTCTGGTAAGTACTGGGAATCTTAATGAAAGCAACACGCCATTTCAGAATCTAAAGGATTATGGGAAACATTGTTCGCTCTCCAAAATGAAAATAACGTCAAGTCATTGGTTAAATTCCCATTGTTTAGGACGTTTTAAGCCAATCACAATTTTTTTTTCGTATTCCTGTGAAATAGTACCCATTGAATTATGAAACGGCGAATTACATTTTCATCATTACTTCATTGCACCGTGAATGCGTTATGAATACGAATTTTACAACCAGGAACTGACCAAAAAGAAGGTATATAGATCTATATTAAGGAAAAAATCGTCTCATTTGAATTGAAAAGAGCAGCTTATAAAACTAGCAAATAACATTTATAAGCGAATATGATCAAAAGATAAGTCAGAAATCAGTAATGACATTTTAAAATTTTGTCTGTAATGCGTATTTGCATTAGCTCTTCAAAATTCTTGTTTTAAGAAAATCAAAAACTGTAAAAAAAAATACCACAATTTCTTATCTTATAATTCATGTTTAGATACGAGAAACAACCTCATCTATTAAGACTTTTTGCCACCGTGTCTTGCTTTTCAACTTCGGACTTTATATCGTATTTTCCTTTTTTTATTCGAGCGTTTCTGATGAGTATGTTGTAGACGAAACGCGTTTCTGACGTACAAAAAAAGTTTCGTTTATTCGATAGTTCTTGTTTTCATGTACAGAGAACCAAAATCAACATTCAAATGCTAATTTTTGGAAAAATATGTCAGCTGTCATAGTAACATCATAAATACTGCACTGGAATATCTATATAGATTATAACTTGACCTTTTTCATATCGTCCCCTTGATGCAATGCTTTTGACCATTTGCTTTTTTTTTTTAGAAAACAATCATGTGAAACGTAACGATATCAATGCGCAATTTCTTTTCATTATCAAATGGCCATTGTATATAGCCATTGATCCTTTGAATTTTCTGGTTTTATTACTCAAATCAAGTTTTAAATCCTTACAAATGTATTCTGTTTCTTCTAATTAAAATATGAAGCGCTTTTATACATTGATGAGACCCCTTTCCAGAGGATAAATACAATGTACCTCTAAACTTCTGATTTTGTTAAATAACATAAACTGTTTAACTTTTACAGCAGCCATATTTGATATTTTAATTGTATGATTAAAAATTTAATACACCTTCATAAGTGGATTACATTTAACGACAGCTATAGCATTTTTAACACAGTATTTAAATAACGACAATTTAAGCAACGTACTTATTATATTATTATTTTTAATCAAATGCCATTTTAACAACTTATTAGTACCAACTACAAGTTGAACAACTTTCCTCTTTTCAAACATTATATAATAAGACATATAGTATTCTCCATGTAAGAAAAGTTAATTATGGTAAATAATAACCGGTGAAATAATAACTGCAATCATCCTTTTTGGCTGGGAAATAAGAATAATAGAAACAATAGTATATATAATGATATTAATGAAATGAGATACAATATAGTTCAATTTATATTTTCAAAGGATATACCGGGTTTGTTCCACGTAGCAGAGGTCAACTTGGAATGGGTTATCCAATCATAACAAATCTTGCATTGAACGAATTTACAGACGATATAGTACGAGCCAAATCATTAGATGGTTCAGAAACGAGAATGGTTACTTTTAAAGAGACGACAAGACCCAAATCAGATGGCAAACCAATATACCCAATCGAAACAGGACTAGTACCACACTACACTGGACATATACCAGGTATGTACATATACATCAAAATTTAATACAAAAAAAGTTGGGCCATTGACATAAAATAATTAGATATAACATTATGATAAAACACTGTCGTGGCAAGAACTTTGAAATTGGAAATTAAATTTTAGTCGAAGCCTTAGAGCACATTTATTTGAAATTAAGCTTTCATATGGAATCGGGGGCTAAACACTACCAACTGTCTTTGATTTGTAAAAACTATGGCTTCCTTAACACTTGTTTAGTATACGGCAGTTTATAATGGTTTATAGGATTGGTATAAAGTAAGTTCCCTTCTAAGTTTGATACTTTTTCGAACTGCAATTTCGGAGTAATCATGGCACTTTTATTTAACTTTCAGTTTAATGACAATTTTTCACATGTTACTTTTTAGCTCGAGTATGGTTTGTTCTATTGTCCCTCATTCACTGCAGGCGCTATAAAGTGTGAAAATCCTATTATATTTTATCCGACCTATAAAGCGATTTTAACATAAATAATCTTTAATTTATAACTATACAATAAATTTCCTGTTTTGTTCTCGTTCTTATTTAAACATGGTTAATTGTAACTTTAACTTTGTTCTCGTTCTTCTTTAAACATGGTTAATTGTAACTTTAACTTTGTTCTCGTTCTTCTTTAAACATGGTAATTTGTAACTAGTGCTTGTTCTTCTTTAAACATGGTAAATTGTAACCTTTGTTGCAGACGGCATATGACAGATTTTAAATACATGTTTAAACGTTGTTTTTTGTCGGTCCATTAGAATGGAGATAACAATAACTCTAACGCGTCGCAGTTAACTTAATTTGCGACCATCAAATCCCCAATTGATGCTGTCGGAGCTTAATATACAATACAGTTATCTCCTAATTGTAACCTTCGTGCTTGTTCTGCTTTAAACATGGTAACTTTTAACCTTTGTCTTGTTCTTCTTTAAACATGGTAACTTGTAACCTTTGTTCTTGTTCTTCTTTAAACATGGTAACTTTTAACCTTTGTTCTTGTTCTTCTTTATAAATGATTAAATTATAACCTCTGTGTTTGTTTACAGGTCAAAAATTCAGGTATGGTGGAACTTTCGGACACAGTACTGAAAATGCATTGAAAGTCCCCAAAGAATTAACGATGTCAGCTTGAATATGGAACAATCATGAGAGTGAAAGACTGTGAAGGAGATAAGAATAAACAAGAAAACCCTTATTCAAATATCTGTGATACCCAGCAGTATTATGTACATAATTTTTTGGCTTATTTCAATTGTGTTATTGCGTCATCTGTATTTATCATTTGTGTTTCCTAAGTCAACCAAGACGAACATGAACTACATGTATTTCGTTGAATAAATTCGGAGGAAAACACTTAAGTGCTACCATAAAGTATTATACCCGTTGTTTTTGATAAATCAAAGCAACATTGATATATTTTAATTGATACGTTTATTACAATCGGCATTGCTAGTGTTTAGAATTTGCTCAATTTTTTTTTATAAGTTTGTATTGTTATTGTCCTATGTAAGCTGCGATAATGTTATACGCTTTAAGTCGAATTTGATAAATCAAGAATAAACACACACATGAAAGTACACCAAACTCCAAATAATTTTTTTGTATCCATGTTTGTTTTTTTATCTGTTAAAACATTGTATGTATAACAAATTTGGAACACTGTCAAGACGATAAAAGAATATTTTTTTTTTATAAATGTTCAGTTTATTTTTTGCAGAGCAGCTTACAAGAAAACATATGGCACATCATAATTTGTGTTCTTCCTTCCAAATTGTGTTCCCTTGCCTACTTACCCTTAACTATGACTATATAAATGTTGGCATTATATAGATATATTGGTGTATATCATACAAGTATCATATTTCGATTTGTTCATGCTTAAAAATAAAATAACTTAAACTTGTTTGTGCACATTCTTGATTCAGCCATTGAATTATATGTATGCTGTTTTGAGATTGTCGTTTACTGATGTTGTTGATAAGTGTTTCTCTTATTTCGTTATATATATTAGACCGTTGTTTTTCCTGTTTGAGTTGGTTAACAATAGCCTTTCTGGGGCTCTTTGCAGCTTGTATAAAGGTTCCTAGTTGAAAACCGTACTTTGACCTATAGTTGTTTACTTTTAACACTTTGTGACTTGGATGGAGATTTGTCTCACTGGCACTCATACCACATCTTCTAACTTATATTTTATTAGAAGTTTGAAATATGATGTATTAATAATAGAACAGAGGCGAAAAATATTAACAAAGGGATCATATTCAAACTCATAGTTTTCTCCTGAAAGAAAATGCACTATTATAAACTTTTTTTAAACTTCAACCAAAAAAAGACAGTCTCATTTGAAACTTAAAAGAAGAAAGAAAAACAATCATATAGATATTGAGGTGTCATTCGTGTGAACAATAGTTAATTTAATATTATCAGAATACAGGAAGGTTGACCCGTTTTCTACAATCATTACTTTACAGTATTCTCCATTTATGAAAAAATCCCTTACCATGAGCATCAATTTGTTTTGTGATATTTTATGATTTGAAGCTAAGAATTTTAATGTTATTTCTCGTTTTGTTGCATGGTGATTCTATACAGTATAGTAATTAAACGATTTGGTATGCAACAACTACCCACCGGAGACCATATGTCGTATATGGATGTAAGCGACTATAGGATATCGTAATGGCTACAACAATGAGCAAAACTCATACCATATAGTAAGCTATAAAAACCAACACAAAGTGAAAAATAATTCAAACGGAGAACCTACAGCCTTATCCGTGTACAAAAAATAAACGTAAGAACAAAACCAATAAGCAGTAACCAACAAAAAACACTAAATTACGAAAGGTTTGTCCGGCTCATTGCTCTAAATTGTTTCTTCTCGTACTGTTAAGTAAAGGAAGGAATCATTTTAGATTTAGTTATAACTTAAATTCCAGGACCTGTAGGAATTTAATTCATTGTGGCTTGTTTTCAGTAACTGTGATCACTCTATGATATGGTTTTGTGTATTACTGGTGGGTGTTTTTTTTTAACTCTTTTTTTTCTTGTTATATATTTTACCGGATTGACAATTACTGAAAAATTATTACACCAGGGTTTTCGATATCACAAACTAGTCAAAACATTTACTAAATTTTATCATCGGTATAAAGACATCATTCGTAAATATAGCTCAACATGCAGACTTGTAATACGTTCAGGTATTTCACATCCAATTTTTTATGGTAATATTCTTTATAAAGCACAAAGGTGTCAGTATTCACCTCAGAAACTTACAAAACCTTTGAATAGACTTATTAAGAAGGGATATAATTACGATACTGTTGTCAAGTCATTAAAGATTGCATATTTTGGCGTTAATATTGAGTCACTGATAAGGTCTTTGCATCGGAACTAAACACATTTATTCTAAAAAACAGTTGTTGGCATGACACGGGTTATGTTCTTCTCATATATGTTATGATGGTATGATACTAAACCCCTAACGGGAAGGATTGTGCCTGATGTTCATATGATGAAATCATAATCTTTCAGTCAGTTTAATTGAAGTCTGGAGCTGGCATGTCAGTTAACTGCTAGTAGTCTGTTGTTATTTATGTATTATTGTCATTTTGTTTATTTTCTTTGGTTACATCTTCTGACATCAGACTCGGATTTCTCTTGAACTGAATTTTAATGTGCGTATTGTTATGCGTTTACTTTACTACATTGGTTAGAGTTATAGGGGGAGGGTTGAGATCTCACAAACATGTTTAACCCCGCCGCATTTTTGCGCCTGTCCCAAGTCAGGAGCCTCTGGCCTTTGTTAGTCTTGTATTATTTTAATTTTAGTTTCTTGTGTACAATTTGGAAATTAGTATGGCGTTCATTATCACTGGACTAGTATATATTTGTTTAGGGGCCAGCTGAAGGACGCCTCCGGGTGCGGGAATTTCTCGCTACATTGAAGACCTGTTGGTGACCCTCTGCTGTTGTTTTTTATTTGGTCGGGTTGTTGTCTCTTTGACACATTCCCCATTTCCATTCTCAATTTTATTTTTTACAGAGTTTGTCTTTAGTGCCGTGTGGAGGCAGTAGAGTGCCTCCCCGTGCTTCAGGTTTATGCTCTTATAATATACTAGATTATGGAGTGTGTGTCCGAGCGAGAACTGCTCTAATTCATTACTTCAGGAATATTTATCAAAAAGTAGTATTTCAATATTCAGCCCCATTCTACTATTTAATACTGATAGCGTTTGACATTTTTAGCCGAACAAATTTATCCATTTTATATAACTTTAATTATTGTATGCTGGTTCATATTCTGGACGCCAATCTTTGCTCCTTTATTATATAATTCACTAACAAAACAATTATGAAGCTTAGAAATGGAAAATTACTAAATACTAAACTTGTTCAAAGGGTATCAACACGTCTCAATCTTCAAAATCGGTTATCTAAAAATACTACCATCGCTAACATTTTTAACAATAAAAATCGTGGTTACCCAAGTTCTATCGATAAGTGTCATGCCAAAAAATGACTTACATGTCCCCGTCTTTCCACCAACAATACGGTAAGGTCCACGTTTAATGGTCGCACATTTTCTTTAAATTTTGAAACTGATATAACTTGAAAAACAAACAGTATTATTTATTTACTCACATGAAACAAACCGGGGTGTGGTATTCAGTACGTAGGAGAAACTGGACGATATTTATCTAAACGTACTCAAGAACATCTTATTAAAATTAAGTATGTCAATAAAGGCTTTGATTTTGTAAATATTGCCGGTATATTTAACGACCATTCTGTTAAAGAACAAATTCCTGGATATTTTGACAATACTGAGCTACCTCTTATTTGTTATATTTACAAGAAATCTACCCGGAAATTTGTGTTTAATTATAGTCAATTGTGTAAAGATGTTAATATCAGTGAAAATACACCTACTTCATGTAATTGCAGTAATTCCGAATATATTTATGGACCCATTTCCCATGTTATTACAGGAGATCTTAACATCGTTCAAGACCGAGAGTTAAAATCATTCCTCAGTAAAGGACCTAAATATCGTCCCCCGTCAATTATTAATTGGAATGAGTGTCGTAATATCATCCACGACTCACTCCATACTTACTGTATGAAATGGATAAAACGGGAAAAAGCTGACAAAAAATCTTTGGACTCTTTTTTTAATTCAGTAATAAAGATAGTTGATATACGTATTCAACATTTTAAAGAACATTTTACTATAAACAATAACCACAATAAACCTATTTCTCGTATCAAACATAAACTAAAAGAACTAGCCAAGGAATTTGTTTTTGTCCCGGCAGATAAAGCTGCTAATAATGTTATTATTGTTTGACGTAAATTTTACATTGAGGTTCTGAAAAAGGAAATCACCAATTCACCAACATTCCAACTGACTCCATTTTCAGAAATCGAAATCTGTAACAAACATAAACTTTTAGCCACCGCTTTACAAGCAGAGCCAAATACAATGAAAGTCCCAACTATGTATTGGCTTCCGAAGCTACACAAAACCCCTTACAAATATAGATTTATTTCGTCTTCAAGCCATTGTTCAACTACTAAATTGTCTATTCTTCTTACCAGCACACTTGGTACAATTAAAAACCTGATAATAAATTGTTCAAATAAGGCCTTCGAAAATAGTGGAATAAATTACTTTTGGAGTGTCAAGAACTCGTTGGAAGTACTTGATAAATTGCATGCTTATATTGGTGATTTTGAATCTGTTCAAAGTTTTGATTTTTCTACCCTGTATACCACATTGCCTCACATTCTCATTAAGAAAAAATTCACACACCTAATTAAATGGGCATTCAAAAAATCAGAATGTGAATATATATGTTCAAACTCTTTTAGGACATTTTTTAGTAGCAATAAACAAAAAAACTATGTTAATTGGACATGCTTTGATACTATATATGCCCTTGAATTTTTACTAGATAACATTTTTGTTCGCTTTGGAGATTCCGTATATCGTCAGATTATCGGAATTCCAATGGGGACTAACTGTGCACCACTTATTGCGGACCTGTTTTTGTATTGTTATGAGTTACAATTTATGACAAAAATAAGCAAAGACCCATCGAAACAACATCTGATAAACAAATTTAATAATACTTTTAGATATTTGGATGATATTTTGGCTCTCAATAATGACGACTTCAGTATGTATATTAATGAAATTTATCCTGTTGAACTTACTTTAAATAAAGCTAATACTAACAATGACCACTGCCCTTTTCTCGATCTTGATATCTATATCACTAATGGAAAGCTGAATACTAAAATTTATGATAAAAGGGATGATTTTTCATTTCCTCTTGTTAATTATCCGTTTATAGATGGTGACGTTCCCTTGTCACCATCTTACGGTGTTTATATATCTCAACTTGTACGATTCGCTCGTGTATGTAACAATGTTTTCGATTTTAACGAGAGAAATTTATGTATTACTGAAAAATTATTACACCAGGGTTTTCGATATCACAAACTAGTCAAAACATTTACTAAATTTTATCATCGGTATAAAGACATCATTCGTAAATATAGCTCAACATGCAGACTTCTAATACGTTCAGGTATTTCACATCCAATTTTTTATGGTAATATTCTTTATAAAGCACAAAGGTGTCAGTATTCACCTCAGAAACTTACAAAACCTTTGAATAGACTTATTAAGAAGGGATATAATTACGATACTGTTGTCAAGTCATTAAAGATTGCATATTTTGGCGTTAATATTGAGTCACTGATAAGGTCTTTGCATCGGAACTAAACACATTTATTCTAAAAAACAGTTGTTGGCATGACACGGGTTATGTTCTTCTTATATATGTTATGATGGTATGATACTAAACCCCTAACGGGAAGGATTGTGCCTGATGTTCATATTATGAAATCATAATCTTTCAGTCAGTTTAATTGAAGTCTGGAGCTGGCATGTCAGTTAACTGCTAGTAGTCTGTTGTTATTTATGTATTATTGTCATTTTGTTTATTTTCTTTGGTTACATCTTCTGACATCAGACTCGGATTTCTCTTGAACTGAATTTTAATGTGCGTATTGTTATGCGTTTACTTTACTACATTGGTTAGAGTTATAGGGGGACGGTTGAGATCTCACAAACATGTTTAACCCCGCCGCATTTTTGCGCCTGTCCCAAGTCAGGAGCCTCTGGCCTTTGTTAGTCTTGTATTATTTTAATTTTAGTTTCTTGTGTACAATTTGGAAATTAGTATGGCGTTCATTATCACTGGACTAGTATATATTTGTTTAGGGGCCAGCTGAAGGACGCCTCCGGGTGCGGGAATTTCTCGCTACATTGAAGACCTGTTGGTGACCCTCTGCTGTTGTTTTTTATTTGGTCGGGTTGTTGTCTTTTTGACACATTCCCCATTTCCATTCTCAATTTTATTCATATCGAAGGTCGGTGGTTCTGTTCTCTTTGAGTATTCCGGCTTCCTCCGCTAACAATCCTGACCGCCTCGAAATAGCATACTAATGCTGGAAAATAGCGTTAAATACCAACCAATCAACTCAAAAATATATTTTACCGTTTTAATACATGTATAGACATTTTCCTGAACTTACTAGATCTAAATAAATTCTATCAAAGTCACAAGTTCGAGTATGAAAATAGGTAGATGTGAAATGATTGTCAATGAGACAACTATCCTCCAATGTTCAAATAAAATGGATATAAGCAAAAATAAAACACCGTAATTATTCATCAATGATGAGAAAATCCCATACCGTATACATTGTAGTCGGCTATGAATGGCCACGACAAGTGCCCATTTCAAATCAGTAACAGTCAATGTCTTTTGTCATATCTCGTTATGTTTTTGTCATTTTGGAAAATTGGAAGTTTAGAAAAAAATTAAAATCACAAAAGTACAGTACGGAAAGTCCCTAATCAAATGGCAAAATCAAATGAAAAAAACACATCATACGAATGGAAAACTGTCATATTCCTGACTTGGTACAGGCATTTTCAAATGTAGAAAGTAGTGGATTGAACCTGGTTTTATAGCGCTAAACCTCGTGAGACTATCAGTTGCACATACATGTACAGTTTACTATTTCCTGCAAAAAAAACCCAGGATAGGTTTTGTTTGGTGAACTTATCCCGCTTTGTTCCTTTTACAATTAATATTGTATTAGAGTAGGAACAAACTTATTAATAAGATTAATCTATCACCATAATTATAAACACTATCATAACCTCCCCCCCCCCCCCGACGGAAGAAAAAGAAATAACATGAAAGAAAAAATTGTCTGAGGACACGAATGCACCCGCTCATGCTTCGAACACATGACAATTGGACGGAAGGATTCTGAAGAACGAAAAGACGGAAAGGGTAATATTAGATGCCTCTGTCACATACGGCGGGGTCATACAAATACATGTATATGTTTGTCTGCTGCAGCAAATAAATATTTGAAGGCAATATCTTTTTAAAAAAAAACAATTCGTCAAAATTGAAACGAAGGACATTTTTATCCTAGTTAGGCATTTATTGTCTTTAATTATTTCCATTAATTGCACCAAAAATATGACATAACTAGTTGTGCATGAAATTGAACATATAAACATTAAAAGCTGAGGGTATTAATTTCTTACTACCCAACATGCATGGAACAATCATGACCTTGCTATTAAAATATTATAATGTTGTAGGTCGTCTTCGTCTTTTGACATGACGGAACGCATTTCAGTTCTAGCACTTTCATGACTTGTTGTTGATCTGTTGCGCTTGCGTATAACAATTTTCTTTCCCGGTTTTGGCTGAGGATCAAGTTCCTGTAAAGTATCAGTAAATTTTAAATTAATGTCTTTCCATATAAAAGATAAAATTAATATCTTAATAGAATTTACTTAGAATGACAATTAAATTTACTTAAAATTATAATAGAATTTATCTTATATCATAATACAATTTACTGAAAACCATTAACACTGTCAGTGTCTATGTTATATGTGATGCTAACCGTCTCGGTTGTATATAGTGGTATCGAGTGCTAGAGATCGTAGCCGAGGTTAGAACATATGCCGTATGAAACATACATGTAAGACCTGCCAATTTATATTTGCTTGTTTTGCACCAAGCACGTGGCATTTAGGAGTAAGAGCAAAGATTGGTAAGCTCGGTGTCAGAATAAGTTGATATATCTGCTTGGTGTCAGAATAAGGTGATATATCTTCTTGCTGACTTTTACCTTGATAAGTATCACATTATAAATATCCGGCTCAGCGTGTAGGTCCAAAACCGAGCAGGGTTTATATTCATTTCACATAATCCTGTTCTTGACCTGAATATGCATTTCACTTGTCAACTATCCATCCATTCTTCCCATGATACAAATGATTGACAACAAACAGGGGCAAAACAATATTTTCCGTTTTATAACCTTGAAGTATAGCATACAAAATGTTGTATTCAAATATTGAGTACAAAAATGTACCCTAAAACCTCTACGATTACCCGTATATATCAATTTACCTTTGTTAATATATTGTACAACATTAAATTTTACTAACTGAATTGTATTATTACCTGTACAGGAAGTCGCCGCAATTGAGCCACTTGAGGTCCTTTTCTTGGATTATCTTTGCATAACCAGTCTCGAACTCGTGATTCAAGAAATGAAAGTGAGGCATCTTCGTCCTCATCATCGAATGAAACCATTGCATGTCTTTCGGGTAATGACTTAGTCATCTCTTTCTCATCATCGAAAACGTCTTCTTCTGTCTCGTTATCGTTTGATGGTTTCACTGCACTCTGAATGCGTCTGAACGATCTGGCACTTTTCCCTGCTGCTGATATTTTTGAATTGTCATGTCTTGCATCCTCTTCGGCGTTTTCCATTATAAGTTCTATATCTTTAGTAGCACCCGCCATTTGAGCAGCCATGATTAAAGACTGAGGTAAACTTATTGCATGCATATGCTCGTTTCGGCCATTTTGTTTTCTTTTGTTTTTGTTCTGTGATTTTTGTTTAGACTTTTCTCTCACTCGAATCATATAAAACACACTTCCGGGTCCATCAATGTCAACTAAAGGACCCGTATGATTAAAGAATTGTCTTTCGGCTGCTAAAACAGAATCTTCATCTCGCGTGGATTTTTCAGGGGGAGCTTTGGGGTTATTTATGAGGTTAACTTTATTCTTTAAATGATGGAGCAAAGGTACTTCTTCGCCACTTCCTAATAGTGTAATCCGGGTATTTATTTTAATTTCCAACATTTGCTTCATTGCATCTATAGTCCTCTGGTGTTTTTTGGTAAAAAGTCTCTCATAATGTTTCATCTCTAGTACAAGCACATCAGTCTTTTCAGTACAAATAGCTGTCTGTACATAAGTATCCAAATCTAGAAGAACCTCCATTTCACCTGTAAATATAAAATACAACTGGAAACATATGTTAATCACACATTTTCATCAAGATACAAACTAAAAAATAACTCTTTAATTACATATACATGTAGCTGAGAGGGAGATAGATCAAAATCGTTATCAACCGAGGCAATTAATTTGGTGAATTCGATCTAGATCTGTGTTTGTGGATACTACGTAATATAAGGTGTAAGATTCATAACAATTAGTTGAGACAAACAAAAGTTGGAAAACAGTAACTATTTCAGGACGAACGTACGAACGTTCGGACAGACAGACAGACAAGGATAAACCCCAATGTAAAGGATCTTAAGGGTAAACTTACCCACAGTTTTTGGTGGGGTTTGTGTAGCTTAGGTTTTATTTTTCTATGTTGTGTTCGTGTACTATTGTTTGTCTATTTCTTTTGTAGGCATGGCGTTGTCAGTTTGTTTTTGATCTATGAGTTTGGATGTCTCTCTGGTATCTTTCGCCAATTGTCAATGACCCAGTCGATAAGCAGTTAGGTTATAGCTTTAAAATGTCATATGTTTCTAAAATTGCTTTGTATTACTTACCAATGCTCTCATTTTTGGCAAGGTAACACATTTTTGTATTTTTAGTATGATCTTTCTTTTTCACACAAGCTGTATATTGAGGATCTGTTGGAGGTCTACTTCTATCCAGTTTCTTTAAAAACCTTTAAAAGCAAAACATATTTTATTTTGTCCTTGCTTTGTGAATAAAATATCTTTCATTCGATTAAACATCATTAAACTAATGATGAACCGTAAACTATGAATTGAAATAAACTAAGCTTACAAGCATCCAGTCAAACAAATGCAATATTAAATTGTTAAATTGTCTATTAAATTTATATATACTAGAACACACCCGCAAAATCGCATATACAGCTTAATTGTGAACTGTTGTAGGATGTTTTTTTGTAAAAGATATTATTTATCGGGAGAATTTCATAAAAGGTATCAAAAGCCCTCTCCTTTTTTCCAACGTCCGATATTTGTTTCCTTTCTGTTAAATTCAATCATTTTCGTGTTTCTGGCTTCAGACCACAATTATTCCTCTTATTTGCTACAATGCAGCTTTATGGTAAAAGTCAAATTAAATTTAAAATTTGCACCGCTTCAAACATGAAATAAATGTAACTGCTTATATATATATATATATATATATATATATATATATATATATATATATATATATATATATATATATATATAGACCATTATAAGCCTAATAAAATACGCTTCTAGAACAATCCATCAGTGTTTTTGCTTTGAGAGAGCCTTATTAACATGCGAATGGTAGGATAACAATCTTGTATAAATGACTTAGACTGACTTTGAGGGGTGGTCGGAGGGGTCCTGATCCCGAAATCCCGGGCTTAAAAAACAGGACATCCCAAGTTGCCGAATTTAAAGAAATTCATATCCCGAAATCCCGAAATCGAAAAATATATACCGTATCCCGTAAGGATCAATCCCTAAATCCCGAGCTTAAAAACACCCAATCCCGATGTCATGAAAAAGGTCCTGCCTCCCTCTTATCTCTACCTTACTTTCATTTTTCCAAAATCACTACCTTCACTTTCAACAATAAATTTGTGTGCCCCGTCTAAGGGCATTATTTTTTCTAGTCTGTGCATCCGTGCGTTCGTTCGTCCGTCCGTCCGTCTGTCCCGCTTCAGATAAAAGTTTTTTGTCGATTTAGTTTTTGTAGTTTAAGTCCAACCAATTCGAAACTTAGTAAATATAGTGCCGATGTGGCATCCGTGTATTATGGACACATTCTTGTTTCCACATGTTTTACTTATATAAATATATATGCAACTGGTATGACCCCTTAAATAGTAAACATTTAAAAGAAAACAGTAGACAGAACACAGAGTCTCTATATATTAAATTAGTATAATCGTCGTTTTCATGTAGATCAACGCGAAAAATAATTGTCCTCTCTAAGGAGGTACAATAGCTGTGGTTCTTGCGATCTAAACATCATGATATGGAGAACGCTGTGATTGGCTTATTAATTTTTCATTTTTGTTATCTATCATACGATTGGTTGTACTTGTGCATGTTTCAAACCGGAATTCTTATCTATGACCAAAAGTCAGTCTGATGACGGAATCAATATCCGGACTCCTTTTGTTGTTTTTCTCCAAAAATAACTCAATCTGAATAATCATAAGAATGGATGACAAATGCGACTATGCATGTTACCTAAAGAACATTGAGGCATGATAATTACTTTATCGTGGAAGGAAGAGAAGCGACACACAAAATGAGGTCACATCATCACATTATGATCAAAAATGTTATTTCCGAGTAGAATATTAATTAACAAAACCTTCAGATAACTGTTTTAACAATCTTGTTTCAGTCAAAACACTGCTATAAATTGAAATATAGTTAAA
Source organism: Mytilus edulis (assembly GCF_963676685.1). Taxonomy (NCBI): domain Eukaryota; kingdom Metazoa; phylum Mollusca; class Bivalvia; order Mytilida; family Mytilidae; genus Mytilus; species Mytilus edulis. The sequence goes on from NC_092345.1 coordinate 21,559,083, forward strand.
ATCTGAGTAGACTACTTACTTTTCATTTTCATCCAAAGCGTCCATAAAAACTTTAGGGTATTGGAATACATGTTGTGATGTATCTGTCAACATCTCTACTTGACCACTTAAAAAACAAAAGCCAAGCATAAAGCACATATTTAAACACTAAAGAGAATATTAAACAAAACATATATCCATTTTTTTTTGTTATTCATATCAAGGATTTGCAAATCCTTGTTCATATATAATATTATTAGTTTACTTACATAGTGTGCTAGTGACCTAATACGGTATATATGGAGTCAGTAAATTCCATATGGGGTGAGAGCGAAGTATTAGGTCACTAGCACACTATGTAACGAATTTATCTTACCGACTATCTCAACGTGTGAAATTTAGATCTATCAAAATGAGCAAGTCTTCAATATTGTTTGCATTAAGGAACTACTACCATTGATCTTACAAAAACAGATACCAACAATAACAACTAAATTGTTAGGTTTAAATGTGTTTTATGAATTTATTTCAATCTTAATCATCAATTTCTTCGTCTCTTGAAACCTTTACATAACACCACTACTAACCGTGTGTGAAATAAGCCCCGTCTCCCTACTACCTTATATGGAATATAAAGGGACATAACGCCACTACTAACCGTGTATGAGATAAGCCCCGCCTCCTTACTAACCTAATATAAATATACACGGTCTCCAGGAGGGCGCTTTTAACCAACCACCTTCCAAGAAAGGTATAGGAGGTAATATTATATGTTATTCAGGTCTCAGACAGGGTATATACTGTGACATTCCCGGCTTAGAGTTTATATCCCCTGAGCCGAAGGCGAAGGGGATGTAAGCCCTAAGCCGGGAATGTCACAGTATATACTCTTTCTGAGACCTGAATTACACATATATTACGGATTACCCCTGACTTAATGTTATTTTCCAGTGCAGGTATTTGTTGACAACACATATATATTGAAAAACCCAACCTGATATGTTCGGCATACGTGAAGGATTTTCTAATTTACTGTGAACATAATTTTATCGTGTATGTAATAATTTATAGTAACGCTTTTAACATTAAATTTAAGTATTAAAAGTGTAAAATGCGTGATTTTGTATCAAAAATGTATTATTGACTGAAGCACGTCATTATTTTCCCTCTGTGAGCCTCTGACAGTCTAGTAGCTTTTGACTACATCACATAGTAACCGGTGTTATGATGGCATTTTTGAGGTTCCAATTGGGGATAAAAACGTCGTATATACCCCGGCAGTTTCCTGAATATATACTGACATCGCTGTGTTGTTATCCAATCACAAACCTCGACACATTTGTAATCCGTAATATCTATAATACCAAAATTACGAGGTCCAATTTGTCAGCCGTTATCACGTAAAAACGACGAATCACAGAATTCAACTTTATATATAACTAATATAGTACAAAGGTGTAGATCAAAAATTACACCACTCCAGGCCCTTTTGTTTTCCACGTAATTAATATTGCCAATAATTAAGAAGTTCCGGGTCGAGTCCGCTACCGATACCAATAGTATATTCACCTGTTACCTATTACCTTATCTGTACGTTCCGCATCTGACAGGCGCACCACCAAACGTTGTATTCAGGATTAATGATCATTAATATGCTATATACACGGGTCATAACCACAGGGTTGACAAATTGTCAAATTGTTACCTATTGTAGTATTTTAATCAGTAAGACTTTCTAAGATAACAATACGAATACTAAAAATCTGGACTAAAAATAAGGCGTATAGGTACAGTTTTCAATTTGTTAGTGGACATGACGTAAAACAGCAAAGCAAAGAATTCAACTTTATTTATAACTTATATAGGACAATGCTGTTGATTAAAAAATACTCCATTCCCGGACCTTTTGTTTTCCAAATAATTGATATTATTGTTTCAGTTCGACGGGTACAAACAGAAAGACTTGAAAGCAGAGAAAAACTGTGTATCTTATAATCGGCATGACTTTATCAGATGACAATACTAATACTAAAATAAGGCTTGCGCATAGTTATATACTTTAATTCAGTCACGGACCCGTGATATCACGGGTGTGTTCTAGTAAATATATATATTTATTGGTATTCAAATATTTTGAATCATGATATGTCAGACAAAAACATGTACCGATAATTTCGTATTAAAATAGCCGGTTTATAAAATGTTATAAAATAGCGATGTACAGAGTTCCGAGTCAAAACATTTATTTTTCAATGAAATTCGGAATTCGATTACTTTATTTGATTAAACAAATGTATATATTTCTTTGTTGAGATTTTTAATTCGAAGTACGTAACGTATAAATTACGTTTTTCAATTGGTGTTTATCATGCTGCTCGATCGTTTTGTAGATTCCGTGTAACTGCGTTGATACAAAGAGCACAACTTATTTGCGACGTCACAATGAATTAGTAGCAATTATCGACGACGTCCTAATGCATAGAGGAGACGTTATAGAAAAACTCTGAGTAGAAAAAAGTACCTTCATCAGGAAATCTCAAACCCGGATATTTTAAAGCTTCAGATGAATAAAACGGTTTAGCCGAAGCAGTTGAAGAGTATATATAATGAAAAATAACCTAAAATTATTATAGCCAAATCGTTCTAAGGAAAAAGGAGTAGGTCCGGTAAGGACCGATTTTGGCCTCAAATTTCAGATTCATCTGAAGAAAGAGTTTGACCACTTTATAAACACTTAAGTGTCTATTTCATTTGATTCAATTAATTTTATGTGAAGATTTTAACTAATTTAATCATTACAAACGTTCCGATTCAAGATTAAATATGAAAAATCTAGCAAATATGCTGAAAAATGTCACTTTTCAGATGTTTTTTTTTTCAAAAATGAAAATGGCCGCATCCGTGTTCATCCTCAACCTTTATATATACAAGTACACACCCGTGATATCGCGGGTCCGTGACTGAATTGAAGTGTATAACTATGCCTAAGACTTATTTTAGTAATTAGTATTGTCATCTGATAAAGTCATGTCGATTATAAGACACAAAGTTTTCTCTGCTTTCAAATCTTTCTGTTTGAACCCGTCGACCTGGAACTTATCAATTATTGGTAATATTAATTATTTGGAAAACAAAAGGTCCTGGCTATCCAGGAATGGAGTATTTTTTTAATCAACAGCATTGTCCTATATTAGTTATCTTAGAAAGTCTTGCTGATTGCTGAATAAAACTACAATAGGGAACAATTTGACAATGATTGAATTTAGTGTGTCAGCCCTTTGATTATGACCCGTGTATATAGCAAAATCCCAAATACACCGTTTGGTGGTGCGCCTGTCAAATGCGGAACGTACAGATAAGGTAATAGCTAACAGGTGAATATACTATTGGTATCGGTATCGGATTCGACCCGGAACTTGTTAATTATTGGCAATATTAATTATGTGGAAAACAAAAGGGTATGGAGTGGTGTAATTTTTAATCTACACCATTGTCCTATATTAGTTATATATAGAGTTGAACTCTTTGATTTGTCGTTTTTACCCGATGACGGCTGACAAATTGGACCTCGTAATTTTAGTATTATAGATGTATGTTATGTATTATCATCAAATACAACTTACATTCCAATATTTAGGATGAACACGAATGCGGCCACTTTCGTTTTACACGGAAACCGTCTAAAATTTAACTAAAATGCTAGAATTATGAAGATTTCAGTTATTGAGCACGACTTATTGATGCTAGTACCCGATTAATGTGCATTGTATTGTCAAAAACAGCCCATATTTATGAAGCGGAAGCATTCTACTATCCATTAAATAACTAGAAGTTTTCATTTTAACAATTTTGTAAAACTGCTATATTTTGGGTCCAAAAAGGGGTCTTACTGGACTTACTCCTTAGTCCGAGGGAATGAAACCTTAGCATCATAGGTCTTCTTTCTAATATCATAAAACGCTAAACTCTCAAAGGAAGGCGACAAAGACCAGAAAATGCACGATAGAAATTTTATAGGAATTTCTGTGTAAGGATATCGTAAAATATAAGCCGAACCTATTAGGTTACATTAATAATGTAAGACATTTTAGCTCGTTGGCTGCTCTCGCTTGCCAAAAAGTTCACATTGTCACGCAGCTAAACATTTACGATCTTTAAAATTTTTAGAAAAGCCGATAATGTTTACGTCACTTATGTCGCTTCGTGTATCAATGCATTTTTTTTCTCTTAGAGCATTGGAACAGGTTGTACTAGAGGCTGCATCCAAATCCAAATATTTTTACACAGAAATTTTACACAATATATTACTATGTCCTTTAAGCACCTGCCCTTGGAAGCTCCTGCATTTGGATAACTACATATTAATCTTATTTATGTGCTTCAGCCACAAGGAGGACTATAATATAGTAATTCTTTTTTTAAGTATTAGTTTATGCTTGTGTTGTAAAATGTGTAAATTTTTTCAGATTTCTGTGAAGAGGCTTGAGTGTCCTTTATGCACCTGCCCTTTGTGACTCCTGCATATGAACAGCAATACTATTTGCTCATATGCATCAGCCACGAGGAAGGACTTAACTCGAGTTTTTCTCTCTCTTTTTTTCTATAATGGATGTGATGCTGCTTCTGGTACATGGTCAATAATCACTAAACATACAGGTTTTGATATGTGACTACATATATTATCATATACTTAGGACTAAATAACATATGATTTTTACCGTATGATAATAGCATTAAATTAAAGCATTTTCCATATTTTTCGAATTGGTGCTTAGCGGCTGATATGAAAAGTTTATCACATGCTTCGATTGTTATCACATGCCTTTCCGTAACGTTATCACATGGCATTCCGGTGATACTCGGCAAATTCCGGAAAATACACCTCAATGCTACGTTTTCAGTGAAAAACATTACAAAGTAGTGTACAAAACAATTAATTGAATACTGGAAAGTATATTGTGTAAAATAATTAAATTAAAAGAAAAAAAGAAAAAAATATTAAATAAATGCATTTTTTTAGGTTTTTCTGAAACATAATTTAGAAAGTTACTTTAAAAAAGTTGACTTTTCCAAACAATGTTCATTATGTATATTGTTGAATTATTTTTTTGTCGATTCGTCCATATTAAAATGTGTTGTTTTTTTTTTCTCTGTTGAGGCATATGATAGAAAGATTTCATATTGAATGTATCGAATTTTCACGGGGTCTGACGTCTGTGAATTTTTTACTCTTTCAACTTCTTTTCGGGAACCACGTAAAAGGTTCAATATATGAATCTGTTATTTTTCTCTACTGTTGAAGCATATGATAAAAAGATCATAACATGTCAATTTCATATCGGCTCTTGGGCTGATATTGAACCTAGGGCTGATAATACATGCGATATGAAAAATGCCATGTAATAATCTGATATTATCAATTCAATTTATATTTCATGTTTTTTTGTCAAAAGTATTTCTATTTTTTATTTTTGTTTATTGTCTATTGCAATTGTGTGATAAAAAATTAATGTACTGATTATGCCTGTAATGGGTCCACTATTGGAAATAAAATATATCTTATCTTATCTTATAAATAGGTATAGATACTTAGCATTAGTAAAGAACGACATGTGTTCTTCCAGTACATTAAAGTAAATGCATACGTTTTATCCTAAAATAGTCGCAAAACAATCAGAACGTGTTAATTTGCTTTGATATAAAATCGACAGATCCACTTACCTTATTATGAAATAAATATTAGTCAAAGGATCTCCCTGTCGCACGAGGGCGCTTTCATAAGGAAACGATTCTTTGTACAAAGCCATGGCTAGTTGTTTCTTATATCTCGGAGCCCAGGTGGAAAAAAGAGGACTGTCTTTAATGAATGCAGCCTTCTCTTCAAACTCTCGGGCAAGAACATCCTTTACTGCCCGATTGTAAAGTGCCCTGTCTACCATTAGTAAATCTGTTTTCTCTTCAGAAATAATTGAGGCTGTTCGGATGCAGTCATCTGACATGAGAGCAACCTCTCCGAATGGAACTCCAGGTCCTGTTTAAGAAATAATTAAAACAGAGATTACATACCCGATAGTGTCATCGTGTTTGTACAGTTACATGTAAGAAGCTGTAAAAGATGTGATAATTAATATTTGATGAATTCATCCATAATCAATGCAAGGAAAAGCACATCCTAACAAAGATAAAACCAAACTTAAAGATATAGAACTCACACGAAAATGTGCATTTTCCAACAACTTCTGAGTCTTCATTCATACATGTATTTAATTATTTCTCAATGTAACACATATATATCCGTGTAACAAATATGCATACGTATGTGGAAATTAGTCGTGTTTGTGGTTAAAAAGCTCTATCACCTTAGCAACGAGCAGATGCTTTATTATCGTAATTGGTTCTCGGATTTTATTGCTAATTTTCTTTCACTATAATCGGTACAAAATCACAGAAACACAAATAACTGTACTTATTTATTCAACGAGATTGTTTGTTAGCGTTTTTAATTCCACTAAATTAAGAATTTTAAGGATTTTTAGTATTATACAGCATGACATTCAACCATAAAACCCTATAGGATTTGCTTTGTCATTCGATAGACTTAATTTCGGACATAGTTACCATGTATAATGTGGATTCGTTTATTTTCGCGTCCTGAGAAAAACTTGCATTTTCGTGGGATAGAGAAAAAAAGGGGGAAATTTCATTTCGTTGTTTTGCAAAAGTCTGCATATTTTCCTATAGAAAATTCGTTTGTCGTTTGAATTCTTGATTCTTCTCTTCCCAGGACATAGAAGACAATTGGTATCCAATGAATAGTAATGAATTCACAGTACTAACCAAGAGGACACACATAGTTTCCCAACTTGGACCTGTCGAGTGCACCGTCTGCTGTTCTACTGCCAACAAGGGCAAGGGCATTGGTATCATCGCTGTCGTCATCAATTTTATCCTTGTTAATGATGTAGATACCAATCTTCCCACAGAGTATTATATAGAAGCTGTAATTTAGAAAACTATATATATATATGACATATATATTATAGATATCATCAAGACATTATTTAAGACATTCAATATACTGTCTTACCCAATGCTGGTGTAAAATCTATCTTGTTTGCTTTTGATAAATTGATAAATAGATTAATAAGGTTGATTGATTGATTAATTACTGGTAGCTATTTGATGAAGAAAAAAGATACTGTAAGATTCTTTATAAATAGACAATAACTGTTTAGTGTCTTTAAATATCAGCTGTATTTGTACAAGGCTAGGAAACAAGGTGTATGCGAGCTTTTAGCGAGCTACTACACCTGTTTCGAGCCGAGTACAAATACAGCTGATAAAAACACTAAACAGTTACTGTCTATATCCTGCAATTAACTCTGTATATTGTTTGTGTTTTGAAAGAGTTTTGCATTTATTTTCGATTTGAAATCCCTTGAGGCCCGTGTAGTAATACGATACAGTAATCACACATTCAGCTGAAGACGGGTTCGCAAACAAAAAGAATCTAAAATGGTCAACAATAATACGTCGCTCAAGGTGAATAATTATCTATTTTAACATAACAACTGATTCCAACAGTGACAAAAATTACAAAACATTGTCCAATTTAAAACAGGAGTGTACGAGTTGTCCTACGCTTCAGACTCGACATTCATTAAACATGCATGCTGAAATTGACATGGTTGTTTTTGTAACACAGTCATACACATTCAAGTTTTAAAATCGATAGTTGTCATCGTTGGAAAGACTGCTGTTCATGTGTGTATGTTATCAGAAAATTGGTGTGATTCTTACGTCGTATCACATAAGCAACACGACGGGTGCCACATGTGGAGCAGGATCTGCTTACCCTTCCGGAGCACCTGAGATCACCCCTGGTTTTTGGTGGGGTTCCTGTTGTTTATTCTTTGGTTTTCTATGTTGTGTCATGTGTACATGTACTATTGTTTGTCTGTTTGTCTTTTTCATTATTACCCATGGCGTTGTCAGTTTATTTTAGATTTATGAGTTTGACTGTCCCTTTGGTATCTTTCGTCCCTCTTTTATAGCTCTAAAGAAATGTTTAAAAACAAACAGAACGTAAAACAGAAATCGTTAATTTGCAATTAATACGTCATTGGAATGCGACTGCAATACACATTCTGAGGTCACGCAGGTTCATGCAATACTCAGCCCGGTAGTGGGCGGAGCTTTAAAGCGATATCTGTATAGTATACGGATACAGCATAAGGATATCTATAGGGTTGTATAATTGCAGGATATAAATCCGCTGCATTTGCATGCACCTATCCTAAGTTAAGAACCTGTTGTTCAGTGGATGTCGTTTGTTGATGTGGTTCATAAACTTGTGTTTCTCGTTTTTTTTATAATAAAGATAAGACTATTGGTTTTCCTGTTTGAAGTGTTTTACGCTAGTCCTTTGGGGATCTTTATAGCTTGCTGTTCGGTGTGATCCAAGGCTCCTTGTTGTAGGCCGTACTTGACCTTTTAATTTTTACGTTTTACATGTTGGGACTTAGAAGGAGAGTTGTCTCATTATTCTGATTCCAATTCTATTAAACTTTTGCTCTTGTAGCACTAGATTTAATTTTATAATAGTCTACATTTGGCTTAGAGCGTTCCCGGTGAAGGTAAATTTATAAAAGTTTCGGACTCGTACAATTTATAAAAGCTATTTTCATTATAACTTCAATGAAAAATATGAATAAAACAATGAAACTTTCACAGTCTGTTGAATGAGAGTGTTGGTGTGTACTTACCAGTCTCCAAACTCTCCTTGTTTTATAATTACTTCATCTTTCTCATACGTCACGTGACCACAATTTCTCACAATATCTTTGAGGTAGTCTGAAGAAAAACAATGCATAATTTTTAACGATCAATTATTTTAAATTACACGTGCCTAATATTTATAAAAGAAATACATATAAATTAGTTGCATATGTCGGATTACTTTTATGTCCTACATTACGATTGAAAATAGCATTGAAATACATTATCTAATTATAGTGCACAAGTTGTTCCCATCATATGTTCCTTTAGTTCCTATAATCCTAAATTTATTACAATAAAATCATTGTTCTAGACACTCGATTAATCTCTAAGACTTACCATGATAACATTCCAATAATGGGGATCTTAATGGGGTTAACAAAAAAGAGAATAATGAGCAAAAAGTGCACAACAACAAAAAAAAGGATAACAATTGGGTGCTTAATTATAAAGTGTAGAAAATAATGGACAACATATATAATAAGTCGTCCAGATACAAACCTTTAATGAAGATTTAAACATCTGATTCTACTTAATTGGAAGAATATTTTGAGGACTTGCGCAACCTCATGTTTTGTCGTGTTTTTAGCCAGTGATTGTTAAATCCTATTGAAATTTTTTTGAAGCAATATGGCAGATGGTGTTGATTTTCTTTTTTTCAAGTTAAATAATTAGTAAACGGTGAATTGTATTGTGAATTGAATACCAAATCATGAAATTCGCAAATAATCATCTTTTTAAAATTTAAATAATGACAATTTATGGGAAAATGTCTCATTGAAAAAAGTATGCAAACAGACCGGGTAATTAAATTGATATCAATATGTAGGCGCTATTGTAAATTAAGTTTATTTTGGCGTTAAAGTACATTGATTTACTCGTATCAATAATATTGATGTATGGTACATTGAGCCCATATCAATTAATGAATTTCATTATGAATGTCAACATCTCTTACTTTGCGATGCAATCAGTAAATCTCTCTTATACCACAGACAACCAATCCTTTACTAGAATAAAACACGCTTAAGTTATGAGTGCGATTTTTTTAATCTATTGTCACACTTTACATTTTACCTTGCAACATGAACACAATCATGGAGTTGACGCAAGCGTTCTTTAACGTGTAGAGCACGGCATCCTTTCTACACAAGGTATATGATTGAATGTCATGAGTGCGTAAATGCGTATTCTGACAAACGAGTACTGCAAATCAACATTTCTTCGAAATACCATAGGACTCAAAACATTTAGGTGACAAATTTTCAAACATTCAATTTTACAGAAAAAGAAGTACTAAAAAATAAAAATGGTATAACAAACATTTTCACTATAGTAGAAATTGTTACAACTTTTACCCTTGTATTGTTCTTCTTCGTCGATTTTTTTTTATAAAGGAGAAGGGAGGAAAAGTCAACACACTTACCCCCAAAAAAGCAACCACCCTAGTCATGCGTGTATATTACTATACATCACTGTTACATTATACATGTACAGCTTTTTGACATGTGTGTATGACTGAGTCTAATCAAATACGAGCTTCTGTTAAAAATGTCATAATTGTGAAATGTGATATATTTGAATTAAGTTATTCTAACTGTAGACTCTCACATTAAAATAACAGAAAAAAATTTGAAATTCAAATGAATCAAATCACATTTTAATACCATATTTGTAAATGAAAAGAGACCACCCCAAGTTAATTGGATTTATCAAATAAACAAGAATACATCGTTAATGAACAAGAATTAATCAAATTAGACCCCTCAGCTAACTTTTCTTCAGTTGTATCATTAAATATAAATCTTGTAAATCAATATGTAAACATTTTCAAAATATCATCATTATAATGTATTTGTACTCATAAATCTCGAATAGATTTGTCAACAAACTGTCTACCTTAACGGTTACACGGTGTTCAATATTATTAGGTGCTATACACGTAAAGCTGTTTTTGTCGTCAAACAAAGTTAATTGTGACAAAAACACGTACTTTGTCGAATGGTTGTATTCAAGGATGTACTTGGGTGACGTTTAGTATTTTTTTTCAAATGTTCGGACTCCTTGGTTTTGTTCTTACGATACAGGGTAAAATATTTTGCCCCATAACATGGTGTCGCCCATTTCTATTTTCATATAAGACTTCAATATCTCATAAAAGGCCATTTACCACAATTTAAGCAGATTCTAGATTTTTTTTTCTTTTGATTTGAGATTCATATAATACGAATGCAATTCGCCAAATGTAACGTACAAGTGAGAGTAAGCCTTTTCCCTCGAGTTTGAAATATTAGAAATCTCCAAAAAGAGCCATACCTATCAATATACATGTATTAGTTTAACTAAATAAATGCTCTTCTTACTTATAGTACTGTATCAATTTTATATTCTAGATTTTGTTTTAATTTCACCTCAGTACATTCTTAATGCACGTTTTGGTAGTGAATTTCTTACTATAATTTGACTGTGTTTAAGCAGTCGTAAAACAGATAGTTATACTTATCATTTCCCAATTGTTTTCCTTTGAACACTATTGATTGTACTGCTACATTGGTTTAACTTGAAAATCCATACATCAACTTTTTGATCGAGTTAAGTCATTTCAGTTATTTATAGTGTGTCTTTTGAATTTGAAATGTTAAAAACTTCTGTTTCAGGTTAGGGTGAAGGCTGGCGCCTTAAAAGTTTAAACTTGCTGCATTTGTTTAAAACATGTCCTAAGTCAGGAGCCCCTTGTTCAGTGATTGCCGTTTGTTGATATGGTTCATTATTGTTTCTTGTTTTTCTTTTTTTATACAGATTAGACTGTTTGTTTTCCTGTTTGGATAATTTTTTCACTAGTCATTTTTGGGCCCTTTATAGCCTGCTGTTCGCGGTTCGGTGTGTGGCAAGGATTGGGTTGAAGGCCGTACTTCAGTGACCTATGATTGTTAACTTTTTATACATTGTGACTTGGATGCAGACTTGTCTAATTGGCACTCGAAACACATCTTCTTATTCATATCATGCATCAGTATTAGATAATAAAATTGAGAATGGAAATGGGGAATGTGTCAAAGAGACAACAACCCGACCACAGAACAGACAACAGAAGGTCACCGATAGGTCTTCAATGCATTTTTACCCATAGAGTTCCGTGATGTTTAAAGAAGTGCCTATAATTAATCTATAATTCAAGCTTTGCAAAATTTCATCTTTAAAACTACAATAGAGAGAGAGAAAAACAATGTGGAGTAGACAAGATATAAAAAAAAAGTATTATAGTTGCAAAATCGTCACTTGACTCCTTGTTGGAGTTGTAATCATAGTTGCCCCCAAATGACAATGCCTTCCTTTTTTTTTTTTTTTTTGCACATTTGGACATTTTCTAAAGTAATATATCTATAATGAGTAGATATAGAAATCAACAAGAAAGATTCCCTGATTTAGAACTATAAATCGACAAACAAAACCAATTGCAGTCTCAACACTGAAGAGTCTCACTGATTTGAAAGTACTTCTGGAATGAGTTTTTGTAATAAAAAAATGCAAAACCGTTTTTTTTTTTGTTTCTCGTAGTTTAACAGAAAGGCAAAATGTAGCGATTCGTCTTAAATGTTCTTCCGAGTCGAAGCGAGAGACAAATCTTTGCAAATATTTAAGTTTTCAGTCAACAGATGAGACACTGCATGGTTTAATATATAGTTATTTCTGGTTGTTGTATCTATGAATCTTTAATGAAATTGTGCAATAGGTATCGGGACGTGTCTTACATTTGAATTTCGTATTAGGAATCTATCACATGTGATCCTTATAACAATGTCTTCCCATTATTAAATCTAGATATCGACTGTTTTTAGATATAACAAAATAAAAACATTCGTAATTTAAAGGGTTTTACCGAACTTTCAAGATAAATAATTCATTCATACATAAAATATTATTGGTTTATAGTATAAGATCCTAAAAGATGAAAGAACAGTCTCCGGGACAAGTTTGCAATTCCGCTGAGTGCAAAAGTTGTCACCTTAATTTTTGGAGTTAAGTCAAAACAAAGTTGATAACTTGGTTGGTATTGGTTCCCTGATATTTGTCCTAAAATTTTTTGGATCTAGCACCACTGTTGAAAAAGTTATGCCCCTTTTTTCAACAATTTCCTCAGAGGAAAAGTACTTTTCCTCAAGGGAAATCAAATTTCCCTGAAGGAAAAAGATTTTTCCTCAAGGGAAAAAGATTTCCCTTAGGGAATTTGCTGCATAATTATTTCCTTTGAGGAAATTCTATTTCCTTTGAGGAAATTCTATTTCCTTAGAGGAAATTCTTTTTCCTTTGAGGAAATTTGCAGCTTCCAATTTTCCTTGGAGGAAATACTTTTTCCTGTGAGGAAATTTGTAGCTTCAAATTTTCCTTGGAGGAAATACTTTTTCCTGTGAGGAAATTTTTGACAAACACTTTTCCTTGGAGGAAAATTCAAGACAACAAATTTCCTCTAAGGAAATCATTGATCTTCAAATTTCCTCTAGGGAAATTTCTGAACATCAAATTTCCCTTAACCATGTTAACATGCTTAAGGAAATGTTTTTCCTCTATGGAAATTTCATAACAGTACAAACAGTATTAGTATATTTTCTCCTAGACTGAATTATTGATACAAAAGATAATTAAAACTTTAATACTGTAATACAAATTTTCATGGTGAGTATTAAACATACAAAAACAAAAGGCTGACTGTTTAGCATGTTTAAGACAATACAATAATAAGCAAAATGCTATGAATATCATACCATTTGTGATGTTATTAATATTGTGCTCATATTTGCATATTAAATAAAATAAACACTTTTCATGTCAAATTAACTTGTCTTCTGTTTCAGCTGCTGTGTATTCGACCCCCTACATAACAGTTCAGTGCATAAATAATTCAATCCACAAGACATCTTCCTTCAATTGGTTGAATAAATTTTGGAAACGTATGTTCTTCAAACATCTTCTTTGTATATTTGATATGATGGAGCCATGTACATGAATTGATAAAGCAGGTGTTTATTTCGACAACAAACATGACAAAGATACTATTTTTTTTCTTAATTTCTCCATAATCCATCAGTTAATATGAATGTAGGTTGTTACATTTTACACAATTGTGTTCTTTGATAGTACTCCATTTTGTTTATAGCAATTTTGTAGGATTTTTTCTATTTCTTTTTCCAGAAAAACACACAGTTGAGTTCATTTCACATTAATAATCCAATTAGCACATTATGTAGAAAAGTATTAACAATTAAGTTTCCTCTTCAGTATAGACCTGCAGGACCTGTTGATGATCATAAAAACCAAGATATCTGACCTATAAATACACAAAATAAAAAAAAAATGTTATAAATGGAGAAAAAAACAGCAATATAAATAAGCTTATTTTATCATGTTTTAATGAACATTTTGAGAAACTTTCATTTGATATTCTTACTTGTCATGCTTATGAGTTCTCTTATTTCAGTGCTTTGTGTCCAAGATTTAATATTCGTTGTTTAGTGCCTTGCAGTGATATTTAAAGTTGAGCCACTTGCAATAGTTGTTATAGAATGTTCATATGTTGTGTTAATATTTGAACCACTGTCCTATATTATGGTCAGGTTGAGTGCTCACAGACATGAGGCCTAAATTAATATATTGTTTGTTTCCCTAATCCCTATTCTGACAAGCCAGGTGTGGGTAGGTAGGTAGGTAAATAATTTTATTTTTCCCAAAAGCCTGAATATTATCGGATGATCATGATGATCCGGCAAGCCCGAAAATCAGAAATGAATAAAATAATATTTGGCTTAGTTTTGACAATAAAATTTTATGAGTAGGGCCATTTTTGCAGGGTCGGTCAGGATTGGAGAAACAAACAATATTTTATATTAGGCATGATTTTTTTTTATTAATTGTTATTGACTTTGAACATGTTGAACTAAATTGGATTGTTTAAATCTTTATATGTTGAGATCTTTAATGGATGACCTATAAAGGAAGTGTTTTCTCATTATTGAAGGCAGGCCCATGATTGGCCTTTAATTTCTTGCATCCGCTTCATTGAACTCTGGTGGATAAGTCACTCATTTACCATACCACATTTTCTTATTTTTATATGAGTCATCATTCAAAGGCAATTTCTTTTATTACTGTAATTCAGAAATTATCGAAACTTTTTAGTAATGCGAATAATGTGACTGGGTGAGTATCTCAAAAATAAGAAATCATATTTTGATAACAGAAACATATATATATATATATATATATCATGTAACTATATAGATCTTTATGCAGATTTTTTTTGTAATCACAATAAGTTTTCCCTTCCCTGAAAAATCTGAATTTACAGTATATAGAAGTGGTCTTACCATTTAGGCCTTGTTGTATTCTGTTTATCTTGTTTTGCGCTCATTTCTATTGTAACTGTTTATATTTTTCATCATTTTTCTATATTTCTTGTCCTATAAAACATAAAAAGGGTAAAAACTATTATAAAACATCAGTTTGTGTTTTTCTTTATATTCAGTTATATTTAAAAAGAATGGAATATTTGTGCTATTTCATTTCACAAACTTTTGGTCAGTCATGACTTTCAAAGACTTTCACCCTGATCAATAGTTTAAAAAACAAACATTCCCATACTTTTTCTTTGTGTTCGTACTAATTTTTCATTTGACAACAGAGACATGATTCAACTATTCTTCTAAAATTTGTTTCGCTTGACTACGTTAAACTCTGAAATATTGTTAACAGTATAATCTGTATGTCAATGTATGTGTCTCACTTGTCAAAATTTCAAATTAATATATAAATCAGATAAAAATGCTATGCATGGCTCAGCTTGATACAAACGTACAGGTTGAACCCAGAACAGTTGGGGCAAGTATGGACACAACATTCAAGCTCAATACAACTCTGAATTTTAAATTTGGATTGTGATTCAATAGTTGATGCAGCATAGGTTTCTGACACAGAATGAATGCGGTCCAAGTAGTTAAAAATTTTAAATTGACAATTAACCTCTAAAATGGTCCAATATTCAAAATCTCAATACATGGTTAGATGCAGCATATCAACATGATCAAAGAACCCCAATAATTCATTTTTTGGTGAAATCAAATAAAGTTAAATTTTGGACCTTTTAGAACTCAATGTGGACCAATTTGATAATGGGTCAAAATATCAAAAATCTTAATGAATGGTTAGATTCAGCATATCAAAGAGCCCCATATAATCAATTTTTGTTGAAATCAAACAGAGTAAAATTTTGGACCCCGATTTGGATCAACTTGAATTTGGGCCCATAATAAAAAAATCTAAGTAAATATTCAGATTCAGCATATTAATCTGAACACCAAGGATTTAAATATTGTTAAAATCAAAATAAGTTTAATTTTGGACCCTTTGGACCTTAAGGTAGACCAATTTAAACAGGACCAAAAAACTAGGAATCTAAATACACAGTAAGATTTGGCATATCAAAGAACTCCAATAATTCAATTTTCTATAAAATCAAACAAAGTTTAATATTGGCCCCTATTGGCCCCTAATTCATGTAATTCCTAAACTCTGAACAAAACTCTGGTCACAAACCTTGTGTTTGAATTTCATAGATTTCTATTACTTGTACTAAAGTTATTAAGCGAAAACTAAATGTCCTGGGACAACGACGACTACATGATAAAATTGAGAATGGAAAAAGGGAATGTGTCAAAGAGACAACAACCTGACCATAGATTTGAGGGTTGGAATCCTTTTCTTTTACCGAGCAATGCATTTGAATGGGAGATATAGTTGGAACCCCCCTTTGCTCTTGGTTGGGACCCCCCTTTTAAAATGGCTGGATCCGCCCCTGAGAAGCATTATAGAAAAATCTATAAGCTTAGCTTTAACTCAAAATAAGGATAATTTTATTTTTAAAGGGCAGGCACAGATCCAGAGGGGGGTTCAAGGGATTGGAACCCCCCTTTTTTTGGATAATCAATGCATTTGAATAGGGACATGTAATTGGACCCCCCCCCCCTTTCCCCTTTTGACCTGGGTTAGAATCCCACCCCCACCCCTTTTTAAAATGACTGGATCCGCCCCTTAAGGGTCTATAGTTAAGTTTGACAACATCAGACGAAATAATACTTTATCCAAAAAAAATGCCACATTTCATCCAATTTAATTTCATCCCTTACTTGCTACATGTATTTCATCCATAATATTTAATTAAAGAAATAAATTTGGGAGAAGTATGATTTTAATTCATTTGTAATTTGCAAGTTATTAACTATCCAAACTAGAGACCTAATAGAGTAGATATACTTGACTAATTTAAATCAAACTTGGGGTGACTGGGAACAAAGATTTAAGGGAATAGATGACAGTTTACCTACAATGACCTAGTTTCATAGCAATAGCATACATTAATAAAGACTACATGGTCATTCTTATGTTTAAACGTGGTTTAAACTTTGGGTGTT
Organism: Mytilus edulis; assembly: GCF_963676685.1. Lineage (NCBI taxonomy): Eukaryota > Metazoa > Mollusca > Bivalvia > Mytilida > Mytilidae > Mytilus > Mytilus edulis. The sequence goes on from NC_092345.1 coordinate 21,576,302, forward strand.
CATTTTTTAATGTTCAACATGTTTAAAGCTAACAATTTCAACTACATACATGTATCAAGATTTGATCCTACATTATTTAAATATTGAAAAAAATAGCTTTTAAATTTGGATCTATATATAATTGTGAATGTCACAAGGATGTATTTTAATGTAAAGCATCTGAAAAATCATTAGGCGTCTCATATTTATTTCAGTTCTTCAAAAGGCAAATTTATATGAGCTTATGCTGAAAATAGAGATTTCTTATTAAGGAGAAATCCCTGCCCCCCTTTTTGTGTGAAAAATTTTGTTGATTATATAGGGAATCACAGAAACATGACTGAGGCAAGCATCCCCCATCTGAACCCCCCCCCCCCCCCCCCATGAATATGTTTTTTTAGCTTGTGTAGGTGTACGTCAGTAAGGAGGCAACCATTTGATTTGTAGGCCGGGTGAAAAATGTGATTAATCTTGCTTTGTAAACTTGTGCTATAAATAAAAATTACCAATCCATTAAAAAATCCGTGAGCCCAATCTCATCCAGTGAAATAGATTATAGTCTGTTTTCGAATGGAAGTAAGTTAGTAGTCCAGATAATTATGACGCAGTGCAAGGCATTTTTTCTAAGGAGAAGTGTAGAATGGGGGAATGGAACCAATAAATTGATCGGATCCGAAATGTTCTTCCCAGTAAAGGAGCACCTATTATTTTGTAGGTAATTATTATTAGTGTCGGTGGTCTCACAAGTAAATCAGAGTAAATATTGCATGCACATTAAAATTAGCAGAGAAGAGACAATTATCAACTTGTGTATTATTCATTTTCTCGCAGTTATTTACGGTAAATCAGCTATATAGACATAGGAAGATGTGGTGTATGTATATATATATATCCGAAAACAGGTGTTCGGTTCTAGTACTATAGTGGATATAGTATATGACTTTTAAATAACAATTATCAATTATATCTGTATTCTGTGGCGGGTCGAAGGGGATGGAATCCGGGGTTGGCCTCCCCTAGCATTTTGTGAGCAATCATTGCATAAATGATAATCTCGGGAATCCTCTCAAGTTCCTATATACAAGGTGATAGGACGTTCCGTTGGAATAGGTTACCTGTGCATCAGCACTGGGGTAAAGCTGATGACCGTAACTGCATTCACGGTCATCCCAAGATGTCGGATGAAAAATTAGGTCAGTTTCTGTATTGTCTGTTAAAGTGTTTCTATATCATTTTCTTTACAAATCATACATTATAACGATGTAAATTTATAAAAGAATCACTCGAAAATCACTAATTACTTCCGAGAAATGTGCATGAAACGGGAAATTCGATTTGAAAAAATCGTTAAGATGACCGTAAATCATAATCAAAATATTTTCAAGATGACCGTAACATAAAACAAGGATGACCGTGATTGGTAAAAAGATGACCGTAACTTGTAAAGGATGACCGTAATTTGTAAAGACTGACTGTAATTTATATAGGACGACCGTAACTTTTATAGGATGACCATCAATTCTAAGAAATATCCGTATTGTATTCAAAGCTTTTTTGTTGAGTTTGTCGATCTCAATAGGGGCTCGGTTAGCGGATATAAATATGTTTCATAAATTTCTTTTTTTTAAACTATAATATAATTGGCCATATTTAGGATTTATAACAATGATAGTAAATTGCATATTTCTCGTAAACAATGAAATATTTATTGATATCGACATTAAAATTTTAACACAAATTGACAGCGATACGACGAAAATTTGAAGAAACATGAATGTGTCCCTAGTACACGGATGCCTCATCTACACTATCATTTTCAATGTTTAGTGGACTATGAAAATGGGATAAAACTGTAATTTTGCATTAGAATTAAAAAGATCATACCATAGGGAAAATGTGTACTAAGTTTCAATTTTATTTAACTTGAAGCTGGACAAACGGACAAACAAACAGACGAACGGACGAACGTACGCACAGACCAGAAAAACATAATGCCAATAAATGGAGCATTAAAAACATTAATAATACATACGAATATTTGGTAATCGAGCCCATGTGTATGGTTTCAGAGGAAGCAGATTAAAATCTTAATTTGTCTTGATATATGCAGGCGGAAACACTTTTGAAATAGAACAAAAGAATAGAAGCTCTGTGTTTATCGACAAAGCGATAAATGTTAGGTGTAATGTTTGATATAGTAACAAAATTTTAAAAAGTTAATAGAAACAAATAAAACGACAGTTTTCTTATTTTAAAAACACCTTTTGCATAAGTTTTCAATGTATCTATTACATAGTAATGCAAAACAATAAGATATCAAGTCGACGACATGGTTCTTATTGGGGCCTTTTATAGCTGACTATGCGGTATGGGCTTTGCTCATTGTTGAAGGCCTTACGGTTACCTATAGTTGTTAATGTTTGTGTCATTTTGGTCTTTTCTGGATAGTTGTCTCATTGGCAATAATACCACATCTTCTTTTTTATATACAGTATCTATAAAATGCATAACCTCCGATTTTTTTTTATCACGGATGGAGAACATATCAATCTTTTAGTTCAGAAATTTTTGTGTCTGCCCTTCCATTATGTGAATCAAGAAAAGATTCCCCAAAACAGGTAACGATTGTATCGAAAAGAGAAAAATCGAGTGCACCTTGTTATGTTGGGGCATGTTTGGGGTGTATATTTGTCTTTAAAACGTACAAAGCAAGAGTATTTTATATAGCATCTCGCTTCAGATTCTATCATTATTATATATCAAAGCTACAGGTTGACTTTATAACGTAAAAAAATGACAGTACGATAAGATGAAATATATGGGTCAAGTGAGATACCTATCTAATGTAATCACAAAAACAGAGTAGGTGTGTTCGAATAGCTATTTTTTCTAAAAGTACTTGACGACAGTCTTTTAATTTGGATGATGAAAATGGATATCTTCGAAAAAATATGATTTTCTTGTGTGTGATAACTACGGTTTATAATCTTCAACCACTGAAAATGTTTAGTCTGCCCTTCCACGAAATATTAAATTAGAATTTTTTTTAATGCAATTTTCAAAAATTCCATCTGACATTCGAACAGACAATATTTTTAAGTTGAATCAATGCAGACAAGATCATTAACTAATGCTCATTAGCTAGTATATACATTTGTCTTTTAAAATATAACTGACATATAACGATCGATCGTAATGGTGCTATGTGGATAAATTTATCAGTTTTCAAGAGCAAAATTGGCAAAGCGTCATCTCTACAATGGCTTCCATTTCTACGATTGTGAGCATGAACTGGTGTAATGGGGAGATAATTTTGAAGAAGTAGAATCCTGACTGTATGAATAACATTTCTTTATATATACAAATTGACAACGTTCCGCCTTGTGATACGCTTTTCGTACAATACTATTTTAAGGATCTACTTTGCTGGAGCTCACCTTCACTAGTTTATTCGAATGATATTTTCAAAATATTTCTGTTATTTTATTTGCACGACAAAATGAAAGACGATATAATATCAATGGGTGTACATGCAATTTTTTGGCATTTTTAAAAATGTGTATTTATTATATGTCATTAAAAGGAATCCCAGAAACAAAAACAAAAAATCTTTTGTCGAGCAGTTGAAGGCTCTGCACCGCATTTTTTTTTATTATGCTTGTAAGGTGTCATTTTATCGCGCTTTTGTAGCATGTTTTCCCTTCCTGTTCATTTGCATGTCTTTTGGCAAATTCATTTTAAAAATTAAACCCTCTACTGTAAAAAAGATACATATGGTAATCTTTGCATTTGAAGCACGTCTTATTTTCTTCTACCTATAGGATAAAACTCTCATATTAATATGTGTATACCAACACGATTAATCATTTGATACAAAAAGATAGTTATATAAATACGGATATTTCTTAGAATTGAGGGTCATCCTTTAAAAGTTACGGTCATCATTTACAAATTACGGTCATCTTAAAAGCAGTTACGGTCAGCCTTGTTATGAATCGCTGATTCTGTTACGGTCATCTCGATTGTGATTTACGGTCATCTTGGCGATTTTTTCAAATCGAATTTCCCTTTTCATGCACATTTCTCAGAAGTAATTAGTGATTTCCGAGTGATTCTTTTATAAATTTACATCGTTTTAATGTATGATTTGTAAAGAAAATGATATAGAAACACTTTAACAGACAATACAGAAACTGACCTAATTTTTCATCCGACATCTTGGGATGACCGTGAATGCAGTTACGGTCATCAGCTTTACCCCAGTGATCAGGAAAAGTTTTAAGGCATAGCGTGAAAAGGTAACCTATTCCAACGGAACCGAACGTCCTATCACCTTGTATATAGGAACCTTAAAAATATGTGAATAGGTCGGGGAAAACTCTCTTTTGACACTTAGGTATTGCACTGTTGCATTACACACCAATCAAAACGCAAACAATATGGGAAAAGATAACATTTTAACCTACACAATATATGAATAAGGTATACACTTTTGAAATCTAAATTATATGAAAAGGGTGGGGTAAGCGTAGAAAACCAGCGGCAACGACACCCCTTATTTAATGGAGACATGTAGTTGGAACCCCCTTTATCATGGCTGGATCCGCCCATGATTTTACATGTAAATCAAGCCCCGGGTATTTGTTGGCATAACGGTAACCACGAAAGGGGGGGGGGGCTAATTAAAAGCACGAGGAATTATAAATATACAATTCAACAGGGGTAGAGTGCATCGAGGAATGGGAATTAAAATTGTCTCTTCACGATGATCGAAAAAAGTATCTTGCACGTTATTTTCATCATCTTGTCTGAAACACTCTGAATAATGAGCTTCAAGGCGAAAACAAGGCATGTGAAATACTAATAACATACACTTCTTTTTTTATACGTTGTATGGACAAACCCATAAATCTCTCAACAAAAATTGCTTGATTCATGTGATATCAAATAAATTACAGCGCGGAAAGGTAACTTTAATTTAATATCAAAACTAAATTTTTGTTATATTTTTCAATAAATTTATAAATCTTAATTAGGCATGCGTTGCGTGAGTTCCATTTCATGAGACCTACACAGATTTCTATAAAACAAATCAAAAATTATAAATACAGTTTTTCAATTCTTTCCGGCATAGATTAAAAAAAAATATGTATATAATCTATATACGATTTGGTTGAATTATTTCACTTCATTTTAATGATAAATCCTTTAGTTCTTAAATTTTTAATTAAAATGAATTTATCATTTTGATATCTAACGATAAACTTTTTAAATTGAAGTGACATGGTCAGTAACCTAATTAGTTGCATGGCTGATTACCATCTTACAGGTGACCCAGTAATTTTCCATATGACAGTAGCGTGTACCCTCGGGGTTATATCGGGGTGTGTATAACTTATTTTCTGGGGAACATCCTGTCCACGTGTAGTACTTAGCATATATTGCAACAGATGACATTAAACAAATTTTCTTTGTAGCATCGGAGGCAATTTCATGTTCGACCACACAAAATATTTCACAAAAAAGATATGATAAAATCAAAAGAAAAAGATAAAGAAATATTAACAAATAAAGGTGGAATTGAGTAAACGGGGATTCGTGTTTTTATGAGCTTATTTTCAGTGGACAACAACAAATGGAAGTTTTTAACGACCTTGTGTGACCTATAGTTGTTAATGTTTGTGTCATTTTGGTCTTTTGTGGATAGTTGTCTCATTGGCAATCATACCACATCTTTTTGACTGGCTATATACATGATATAATATATAGAGCACTTACACGGTCGGTCCAGTGGACATATTTCATACTAGATAACTTATACAGTAATTCTTTTTATATATATGAAAATTATTGTCCGATCTGATACACGTACCTATAATGTACAGAATTTTGAACAGCTTCAAATATATGGGGTCCGTAGAAACACCGCAAAGGACCTCCTTAGTGCACTAAGAACAAACATGTGCACTAAGGACCTACTTCTTTCATAATTTTAAATTATATTTTTTCTAATGTTTTCTCGACACGTGCCTCAAAAAGTTGATTGTCACCTTTAGTATAATCGATAGCAATTCATGTTCGCTCAACCTTGGCCCGTGAATAATCTACTAGAATACTGATTAAACATGTATATGGTATTTCAAATTGTTCTCTATTTTTTTTTTCATTTGTTTGTTTTTGCCGTATTTATTCTGTCTGCTATATTTTTTACTTCTAAATTAATAGCGTATTTTCAACTCTTTTCAGTTTGGGATTTTTCATCCTTTTAATTTTAAAAAGACAAATAATTGTGAACACTTCACGGAAAAGTGAGGATTGATATTTGGTTGCTTAACGTCCAGTTGCCAATACTTCATTCATTTTTCTAATGTTAAGAACTATGCCATTTATCAATATTTCGATTTGAGCGTTACTGATGAGTCTTGTGTAGACGAAACGCGCGTCTGGCGTACTAAATTATAATCCTGGTACTTTTGATAACTATCACAGCAATGTTTTAAACATGTTTAGGAAAGGAACATATTTCTGATTCGATGTTTATATACAAATGCATTTCAAGTATAAATATGTATAGGTTGATGTTTAGTCCCTTCGATGTTTTAGACTGTAAATAAATTATGACCAATTTATTTCTGACATCTTCTTCATTTTAACTTTTGTGGATAGGTGTTTCATTGACAGCCGTACCACATCTCCTTTCGCTTATTTTTGTTGTATATATTTTTTAATTCACTTTCCTTGTCTTTTAAAATATAAAGTAAGTAAGTAAGTAAGTAAATTGTTTATTATAGTGACATGTGTAAATCAGCATAAATTTGTACAAAATATAATTACATATATAATACACCCGGCCCAATGGACCAATAAGTCACCTTTTACTGTTAGTTCAATATAAATGTTCTAATATCACGTGTCAATTGCCAATTTAAATTTAAATACAGATAATTATAGATTAAGAATTAACGATTGTAAAAGTTCATATATTATTCAACTAATGTTTGTGAAAAAGTTTAAGAATGTTAACTAGAGTAAACTGTTTGTTTTCTACGGAAAAGTGACGCTGCTAAGTATTTAGCTATTTTCCTTGGATGGTTCACCATTAGAAATGTTAATTTTCCCTGCTCATCTAGTTGCGTAAAGTCAGGCACCATTAATATCTCGCTAAAAACAGTTTGTCTGATATCATTATAAAATGTGCAGTTTATAAGAAAATGTAGCTCACTTTCAACATTTTGAGAATTACAAAATCGGCATAGTCTGTTTTCTACTGGTTCCCCAATATATCTACCAGTCTCAATTCTGATCGGTAATAATCCGCATCTAAACTGGGCTAGCACAGATCGCTCGTGTTTCGTAAGATTTAGTTTTACATAGTGCTCTAGTTCGAAGTTTGTTTTAAAGTTTAAGTAAGATCGTAGCTTTGGTTTATTTATCAAGGACTCTCTCCATATATCACTGTAATAAGTTCGTACAATTTGTTCAAAAGATTTTAAATCCACCATTGTTCTACTTTCGTAATAATGTAACATATTAAGTTTAGTGAAAATATCTTTAGTGTCACTACACCAATTGTTTGTGCAACGATCTGATCATCATAATCCATATTGAACACCACTTTCGTTAATCGGTCGTCTTCAAACGATAAAAGCATATTCCAGTATCGAATAATGTTCACCCAATGCCGAAACTGACTTGGTATCCATCCAGTATCCCCATACAGTGCTAGAATTGGTGCAAATCTGTGAACGCCTAAGTAATATCGAATTGCTCTGTTCTGTACGTTGTCTATTGATTGGAACTTCCTATATATTTATTCCATTATTTTTATTTGATGCCGAAAATAAGAATACGAAGTTATTTGTTAAATGCTATAAATAAGCGAAGTAAAACAACCGTTAATAATTATGTATATGAGCATTATATCTATTTATAAAATATTTTAAATACAAGCAGACATACCATTTGTGACACCAATTTCATTTATTTCCAAATCTTAAAATCATACATTTCCGTTCTTTAGCGTTTCTTAATAATGGCAGAACGGGCTTAAGAGTCATATGATTAAGTTAACTAAATAATTTAGTTTTCCCACATCATTAGCGGATTTAGGGGGTTAAAGCGAGCCCCCCCCCCCCACCCCCGGTTGAAAATCTTAAAATATTTTTTGTATTAACCATTTCTTGTTTTAATTTTATCTTTACTATAATTTGAATATCTAGCACTGAATAGGGTGACACGTTGTCGCCACACTTCTTTAAATATACACAAGTCATAATAACATTGGCCAGAGGGTAACTTGATAATTAGAGGACCAAAGGATTCAATTAAGACAATCCAAGGCTGCTATCTCTATATTTTATTATATATATATCTTTATTAGCCTCCCTTAGAGTGATACAACAATTACAAAACGGGTAGATACGATCTGTAATCAAATAATTAACCTTATAAAATTAATACTTAAAATTTTATTTAGAGTAACCATATGCCGGATGAACAAAAAGTGTGCCATTTATTGAAAAACATATGGTTTGGTATAACATGAAAACTTCTCTAGTGTTTTAAACATTTCTCACATAACCCCTCCCCCAAACCCCCACTTCAAGCTCTGGATCCGCGCCTGCCCATAGTGCTTATTACATTATAAAATAAAATGGTATTCATCTTCAATTGTTGAAATAAAGATGAATTGTTAAAAAAAAAAAGCATTGACACCAGTTAAAGTTATCGTTCATAGAAGACAGTTATGATTTATTCTATAATTCTCTTTTTTAAACGTTATATAATTTTACCTCTTGGAGTTTTTCTATATGTTACTTCTGTAATCGGATTTTGAAGAACCCCATGGACACCACATACTCTCAAATGTCTTTCAAGGAATAATGATAGTATGTAAACTCTTGTGTTGTTAGTAAGGAAATGAAATATCAAAAGCATTTGTTTCTCAATTTTTATCTCAAAATAGGGTTCTTTAAATAAAAAAAAAAGCTTGCATAGCAATTTCCTTAAAAACTAAATATATATAACAAAGGCAAAGTTTTAAAACACAAAATTTATTTTTTATTTTTCTTTCATAAACTTGAATTTATACCACGCTAAACCGTTAGGTTAACAACCATTGATTAATCAATAAGTAACGATCAAAAGACAATTGTTTATTGGATTAGGTTGATTGAACATGATGATTCGGGAATCTGCAATAAACCGTTGGTCACGTGGCGAGTGGCAGGCGTTGATTAAAATAAAGTCATTTAACTTCAAAATTACAAAATCTATTGATACCTAACTTTATAGATTTGAGGTATTTAATCATATCCTCTTATATTCATGTTCGCTGTGATCTTACAACATCGTTTTAGTGTCCTTAATGCAAAAACTTTCTTCTTAGTGCACTAAGAAGTCTTTTGCGGTATTTCTACACACCGAAATATATGGCCTTATTATTGGTAATATACCATATTAGTGTCACTAATGGCTTAACGTGTTACCAAATTAAAAAGAAGAAATAGGCTCAAAACCGCATTTTTAACTTTAGATTTTTTTTCAATCCCAAAATAGAGAAGAGGTCCGGTATACAGACTTATTAAAAAGTCCAGATGAGAAGTTTAACTTGCTTTTCTATTCCCGGCACTTTTAACTTAACACATGCAAAAAAAAAATTCAATACCTGGTTACAGTTGCGCATTGACAAATTATAATCTTTCGATTAAATGATCTTAAATCTATATGGTCTTTATTTTAAAAGTTATAAAATCTAAATGTAAAGTGATCTAAAATGTTCAATATAAATGAGTATTTTCGCTGTGAAATGAATCTAAGGTCGTCTAAAAGTGTATACATGTGTATTTGACCCGACTACTGACTACATAGTAAACTATTCATTATGTACCTATAAGGGGGGTCTGAGCGGGACTCGGGATTGTCGAGGCGTATTTTTTGTAAACGTGACACATGAAAGTCAAATTATGAGGGAGGGTAGGAGGGGTACTGATCCCGAAATCCCGAGCTTAAAAACACGAAATCCCGAAATCCCGGGCTTAAAAAACACGAAATCCAGAGGTCCCGAAATTCGAAAAAAGAATTATCGTATCCCGAAAGGGTCAATCCCGAAATCCAGAGCTTAAAAACACCCGATCCCGCAGTCCCGATAAAGGTCCTATCCTCCCTCAAATTATTGTGCCGTGAAAACGCGAAATGAAGTTTAGCGGGACATGGGAAATTACAAAAATAGCAGAATTGTTCACTTACATAGTGTACGCGGGATGGCATCATGCGAGAATCTAAAAAAATAAGTAGTAACTAAGCGGGATCCGTGAACAGAACCCCCAATGAGACCCCCATTAGTTGTGGCTTATTTTGGTCTTTTTAGTTAGTTTCTTTCCCCTACATTACTTGACCGTTTTTGTAAAACAACAGCACTCGAGGTCTGACAGTATTTTACCAAGAAATGCACAAAATATTCAAAAAGAAGGCCTAGAAAATTTAAATATTGGTATGCACACATACTCCCCTATCAGCACAGACAATTATATTTTTGTAAAGGCGCCAAACTCGTTTCTAATATTTATAATAGAACCGAAAAGAAAATGGAAATGGAAATGGGGAATGTATCAAAGAGATAACAACATGACCAAAGAGCAGATAACAGCCATAGGTCACCGATGGGTCTTCATTGCAACGAGAAAATCCCGCAACCTGAGACTGGGGTGGATCTAGTCATATAAAGGAGGGGTTCCTAACCCAGGACAATTTTTTTTGGGGGTGGGGGGGGGGTGTCCAACTACATGTCCCCATTCAAATGCATTGATCGTCCAATAAAGAAAGGGGGTTCCAACATGTCCAACCTTCAGCCCCCCCCTGGATCCGTGCCTGTGAGGCATGCTTTAGCTTGCCATTAAACAAAAATGTATACTAGTTGAGTGATAATGGAAATGGACATCATACTAAACTCTTCAATATAAAAAAAAGAAACTAAAATAAAAATCATACAAAGGTCACAAAGGCCATAACTTCTGGCTCCTGAATTAGGAAAAGTGCAAAATGTGCAGTGAGGATAAAAGCCTTTACTGTAAATTCCTGAAATTACAATAAAATAAATCATCTCACATCTTTGTGCATTTCTTGAAATTGGTCATATTAATAAATGCATGCAATATTTTCAGAAAATTTCAATATATAGGCTTTTAAAAGTCAATCTTGTGCATGATTATCAATGATTATACTCGCACAATTAACACATGTGGTTCTCAAAACTCAGAGGTGTCTATGCTATTTATGACAACATTTTAATCAAGTATAAATTTACAAAATATGTTTAGAACTATATGATTTTTAGGTTTTTAAGCATAGATATAGTAGGTCAGGATCTGCGAACTCTCACTGACTGACTGAGCACATGAATTCAACACTAGTTTTTGGTGATGTTGGTGTTGCTTAGTGTTTTGTTTTGTTTTTCGTTTCTGCATCTTATGTTTTGCCTTGGCATTGTCAGTTTCTCTTTCATTGCCTTTGGTTTTTTTTGTTATGTTAAATAACAAGTCACAAGAGAGAAAAAACAAAAAAAATATGTGAAAAAATGGCTTAGTTCAGTATATATTAAGGACAGAGATAACAAATAGCTAAATAAGAAAAAAGAAAAAAGAAAATTCCTTTTCTATGTACAGTCAATTGTCTGATAATCTAGAAGATAGCCTGATTTGCTCTTAATTCTCCTGAATTCTAGCAGGTACTTTATTCCAACTTTTTTAATTCCAACAAACCATACATGTCTTAGATAGTCTTGGAATTAGAATACATTAATCATAAAATTTTCATAATACTTTGGTGAATTATCTATTGATATAATCATGATAATTAAGCTCCTTTTTAATTTTTAGGGATTTTAAATTTTTAATTTAAAGTTAGGGATTTTATTCATAAAAGCGGGGATTTTTCCAGTACGTATACTATTGATAATGCTTTGAGCAATTTTCATGAAACTTGGTGAATTATTTTTGTATAACATAAACATGATAATTTTCCTTTTAATTTAAAAAAAAATCTGATTTATGTCATTGTACTATCATGACTTGGGATTAGGATAGTCTCAAGAATGCTTTCACAAATTTTTATGAAACTTTGGTGAATTGTTTTTATATCTTTACAAACTCCCTTTTTATTGTTATGACCCAAAGTGGAGGGGGCATAATGTTTAACACTTGTCAGATTGTTTGTCCGTCTGTCCCAAAGTTGTTTTTTGTTCTCTTACAGTACTTTAGTTTGCCTCAACCAAATTCAATTAAACTTTTACAAAAGCTTGTTATCACAATTCTCATATCAAGTTTGAATTTTGGTGATGTCAGTGTTACTGTACTAGAGTATCAGAGTTATGCCCCTTTAGAAATGGGGAAAATATGCTGAATTTTTGGTTTCCTGTTCTCTAAAATTTAGTTTGTCTCAACCAAATGTTATGAAATCAATACACAATGCTTATCATCACAAAATACAGATTAAGTTTGAATTTTGGTAGTGTCTCTTTTACTAAATTCTATAGTTATGTTCTTTAAAAATGGAAAAAAATGTTTCGGCCTTCTAACAAGTTTCCCTCAACCAAATTTTATTAAACTTTAAAAAAATACTTTTTATCACAATTTTAATCAGATCAATTTCAAATTTTGGTAGTAAAACTTTTACCGTTCTTCAGTTATGTTCCTTTAAAACTTTGAATAATATGCAAGCTGGAGTATCATTCCCTATTTATCATGTATATTTTTTTATAAGATGCAGAGTTAAGGAACTTTAGTTGTTGCAAAGTTATTTTAAAATTGTCCATTTTTAAAAACTTTGAAAGGTTTTAGAAATTTATGGATTTGTTAAAAAAATCACAGCCTTAAACTTATAGTCACTTGAGATATATATCTATAAATGGAGCCAAATTATATACATGTTTTATGTCAATAAATACCACTGTTTGTGCATGTTTTTTTTTTTTTTGGAGGGCAGGGGTCTTATTTGCACAGTGCTCATAGTTTTTTAGTCGATCATTAAAATTCATTTAAAGCTTAAAGACCAGCTACATGTATAAGGGCAAGAAGCTTATCAAGCACTCATGGTTTAGATTTTTATTAAACACACATTAATATACATAATGTACATTAAACAGAAAAAAATATTGATGCAAGATGTCATTCAACTTTTACTCTTTTATGTATAGGACAGGAACTATAGAAGATACAGAGAAATTATATACAGCAGAAATGATAGGCAATGTAAAATTTGCAGAAGCCAACTAAACCTAAATGGTAAGGCACCTTTTAATTTTAAAAAAGTTATTGAACTTGAAAGATGATTACTAGTATCATGATTACTATAAAAATTAAAAGATGTGGTATATTAAATATGAAAACTATCATGGCTTTGAGAAAGCAATTGTAGGCCTGTTACGACCTTCAATAATGAGAAAATCCATACCCTATACTATAGTCAAAGTAGGCAGCTATAAAAGACCTAAAGATGAAACATTGAAACAATCCAAACTGTAAAACTAATCATGGTAATTGCCTAGTTTATAACAAAATAAATTACAAAAAATAAATATGACCGGTATGAAACAACAACAACAACAACCACTAAATTTTAGTGTCAGACTAAACTGACAAAAGCTACAGGCTCTGAACTTTGGACAGGCACAATAGGAATATGGCAAGGTTATATAAAAATAAGATGTGGTATGATTGCCAATAAGACAACTCTCCACCAGACAACCAATGATGTAAATTTCCTGCAAACAGGGACTTGACTTCTGTAAATCAACTAATTTTTCGTGAATACTTTATTTGGCATTTTATACTTTCTAGTCTACATCGCAGTTATTTATTTTTCTCGAGTTCAAGTTTACTTAATGTATTTTAATAAGGAAAGATACACATGAAAAACATTTATTGCTGTTTCTCTCTCCATTTATAACATTTTATTTGTTTATTTTGTGTATTTATAGGTGATCAGACATCTTGGTTTTCATGATCAATAGGTCATTACTGAAGAGGAAACTTATAGTTGAAATTTATTTACATAGTGCATAATTGGATTAATTTGAAATGGAATGTGTGCTTTCCTGCAAAAAAGAAATAGGAAATTTCAACATTATCACATGATAATGACCATAAACAAAATGGAGTTCTATCATAGATACACAAAAACACTATTGCATAAAAGCAACAACATATCTTAATCAAAAGAAAGGAGAATGCTGAACAAATACTATTTTGTTGTTGAAAAAAGGAACACCAGTTTTATCCACTCATTTACATCGCTCCCTCATATCAAATATACAGAAGAAGATCATTGAAGAACAATTTGCAAAAATGATTTCTCTTAGAATTGAAGGGAATTGTTTAGTGAATGGAATAATGTATTCACTGAATTCTTACGTAGTGGATTGAATAACTGTACACAAGCTGAAACAGAAGAAATTCTAATTTAAAATAACACGAAAAGTGTTTATTTTATTATTTAATCTGCAAATATATAAACAAATTCTTTAGAACACCACAAATGGTATGACATTCAAATTGGTTGCTTATTAATGTATCGCATTGAAACAATTACAAAGAAAATAGAAGCATTTGCTCCAAAAAAAATTATAAATCAAAGTTAAATTTATAAAAAAAGTATAAACAATACCTAGATCAAAACAGTCAGACTGTATTATTTTCAATGTCATTAAAATGTTGAGTCAAACATTTATTAAAGTTTTAAATATCATTTGCATCAATTATACAGTCTTGTTATTATTATATTCATACTGTTTGTATACATGGTGTAGTGAAGAAATGTTCAACAAGTAAAAATAAGGGAAAACATTTCCTTAAGGGAAATTTGATCTTCAGAAATTTCCTCAGAGGAAATTTGAAGAACAATGATTTCCCTAGAGGAAATTTGTTGTCTTGAATTTTCCTCCAAGGAAAAGTGTTTGTCAAAAATTTCCTCACAGGAAAAAGTATTTCCTCCAAGGAAAATTTGAAGCTACAAATTTCCTCACAGGAAAAAGTATTTCCTCCAAGGAAAATTTGAAGCTGCAAATTTCCTCAAAGGAAAAAGAATTTCCTCTAAGGAAAAAGAATTTCCTCTAAGGAAATAGAATTTCCTCAAAGGAAATAATTATGCAGCAAATTCCCTAAGGGAAATCTTTTTCCCTTGAGGAAAAAACAATTTCCCTTGAGGAAAAATCTTTTTCCTTCAGGGAAATTTGATTTCCCTTGAGGAAAATTACTTTTCCTCTGAGGAAATTGTTGAAAAAAGGGGCATAACTTTTTCAACAGTGGTGTTTGTCAAACATTTCCTCACAGGAAAAAGTATTTCCTCCAAGGAAAATTTGAAGCTACAAATTTCCTCACAGGAAAAAGTATTTCCTCCAAGGAAAATTTGAAGCTGCAAATTTCCTCAAAGGAAAAAGAATTTCCTCTAAGGAAAAAGAATTTCCTCTAAGGAAAAAGAATTTCCTCTAAGGAAATAGAATTTCCTCAAAGGAAATAATTATGCAGCAAATTCCCTAAGGGAAATCTTTTTCCCTTGAGGAAAAAACAATTTCCCTTGAGGAAAAATCTTTTTCCTTCAGGGAAATTTGATTTCCCTTGAGGAAAATTACTTTTCCTCTGAGGAAATTGTTGAAAAAAGGGGCATAACTTTTTCAACAGTGGTGCTAGATCCAAAAAATTTTAGGACAAATATCAGGGAACCAATATCAACCAAGTTATCAACTTTGTTTTGACTTAACTCCAAAAATTAAGGTGACAACTTTTGCACTCAGCGGAATTGCAAACTTGTCCCGGAGACTGTTAAAGACTAAATATCAATAAGTCAATACCACATCATTTCTTGCGTTTGAAATTGAAATTAAATCTCACTTCAAGTACAGTTATTGATGCAATTAAACGGGGTTTAGTGCAGTCTTATCATTTCTACCTCGATACACTGGTTTAGTTACTTCCTTTCAATTCGAAATAAATACCCAATAAAATTGGAATGAAAATATGGAATGTGCCAAAGATACAACAACCCGACCATAGAACAGAACGCACAGCCGAATGCCACCAATGGACCTTCAATACAGCGACAAATCCCGAATCCAAAGATGGTCCCTCAACAAAAATATGTATACTAATTAATTAAGTTTATCATATAAGGATAAACTGTTTTAATAAAAGTTTAACTCCATTTTCCGGAATCAATCCTAATTGATTCTTAATTTAATCACATCAATAATACGTCATTTCGTGACGTCATTCATGCGTTATTCAAACAAGTGCAAAACTGCCAACATAGCTAACGAAAATTTTCAGCAGCAACATGAAGCCACCAAAAAGACTAAGAAAACCTAAGGGGATTGCCGGGAAATCACCAAATAAAAAGAAGAAACACAAGGGACCCTACCAGAACCAGCGGGAGTAACGGACAAGGAGACGGTACCATTTCAGGTCGATATAGGCAGCATTTCTGTGGCCAGTGGTAGTGACCAACCTAACCTTGCGCCAGTTGACCAAACCCCAGGACAACATATGGCTTATGTGATGGCCGGAAATGACCAACACCAAGTACCTAGACAACCTACTACCGGTATGTTTAACAATACAGGTTTAAGTGATTGTAATAGGGGTTATGCACAGGGTCTTAATTTAGAGATCGTACACGAAAGTGTAACACCAATGTACACATCAAGTGTGTTTGACTCTGTAGGTGCCCATATTCCGGTAAAAATTAAGGAAAAGATTTGGGCTGGAGAATATATTGATTTAAATATTTTACTTAAATCTGCAAAAGATTTAGCCACAGATTCCCAGTTAAATGGCGATCTTTCAGTAAAAGGGGGGTTATTAACTATAACTCCACAAAGACAGAGCACCATTACAAATTTGCACGTATGGACATCTGCATTCATCATCTTTATGGATATAGTGCTAGAAAAATGGCCCAATAAAGGGCAAGAGTTTCTGAAATACATGTTTAACGTTCGACTAGCTTCATCTAGAGGGTATGGCTCAGGTTGGGCTATATATGATGAACAATACCGCCTTCGTAAGGCAAGATGTCCACAATCGTCTTGGGCAGAGCTAGACATGGAGCTGTGGGTTATGTACGTCTCTACTCCTCCAAGATTTGCTCATTCAGATACTAATTCTTTTGGGGGTCATAAGGGTTCACAGTATGTCCAAAATACTAAACCAGAACAGGTACAAAGACCCACGGCAGCATGCAAGGGTTACAACTTCGGTAGATGTACTTATGGGGCAGCATGTAAATTTGAACATAAATGTTTCAGGTGCTCTGGAAACCACCCTATTGGGGCCTGCAAAAAGAGGTAAGGATTACGAGTTGTACTCTTTGGGATACTCCCCTATTTGTGTGAATGAAGTAGAAGAATCTTTAAAATTTTATCCGTATAAGGTAATAGCAAACGAACTTATACATGGTCTTCGATTTGGTTTTAAATTACAATATTCCGGTTCACGTTTACCTGTTAATGCAAACAATTCAAAAAGTGTGACTATTCATGCAGATCTTGTTAGAAAAAAAATAAATAAAGAGATTACTCTAGGTAGAATGGCCGGTCCTTTTGACCACCCACCTTTGCCAACTCTACGCATTTCTCCTATATTTTTGGCCGAAAAGAAGAACGGGGACTACCGTTTAATTCATAATCTTTCCTATCCCCTACATAACTCTGTGAATGACTTTATAGATGAGAAATATTGCTCTGTGCAGTATTCGGGTATTGACGACGCTGTTCATTTGGTCCAAAATATAGGAATAGCCGGAAAACTTTCAAAGTCCGACGTTAAAAGTGCATTTCGTTTATTAAGGGTTTCACCTTCTGATTTTGACCAGTTGGGTTTCATTTTTGATGGTAAATATTATTTTGATCGTTGTTTACCACAGGGAGCCTCAATCAGCTGTTCGCTCTTTGAAAAGTTCTCAACAGCGCTTCATTGGGTTACGGAACTTACCAGTGGAAATTCAAATATATACTTCATTACCTAGACGATTTCCTTTTTGGAGGTGAAGCAAATAGTCCAACTTGTCAGGAAACACTTGAAACGTTCAAGAAAATTTGTTCAGATTGGGGGGTTCCATTAGCCGAAGACAAAACCGTTCAACCCACAGAAATTTTGACCTTTTTAGGTATTGAATTTGATACCTTAAAAATGGAAATGAGGCTCCCTGGGGAAAAACTGACTAACTTAAAACAAACTTTGCAGCTGTTTCTACATTCAAAAAAGGTAACCTTGCGCCAGTTACAGTCCCTGATAGGTTTGTTAAACTTTGCATGCCAAGTTATCGCCCCTGGAAGGGCTTTTTGCCGAAGATTGATTGATGCTACTTGTAACATAAGAAAACCACACCACAGGGTACGGGTATCATGTAATATGCGCGAGGACATTAAAGTTTGGACCTCTTTTTTAGAGCAATATAATGGAGTCACGGTCATGATTGATAGTTTATGGACTTCCAATGATATGCTTGAACTGTTTACAGACAGTGCCGGGGGTCAAAACAAAGGTTTTGGCATTTACTTTCAGGGGAAATGGGCACAAAGTTGTTGGCCAAAAGAATGGGCAGAGCATGATTTATTGAAGGACATTACTTACTTGGAACTTTTCCCAGTTGTTATATCACTTCATATATGGGGAGTACATCTTAAAAACAAACGAATCCTTTTCTATGTGGATAATCAGGCCGTTGTTACTATCATAAATAAGAGAACTTCGAAGTCGAATCGAGTTATGTCCCTTATGAGGAATCTAGTTTTTTCCACATTAAAATATAATATCGTTTTAAAAGCAGAACACATTCCTGGTAAAATTAATACCATAGCCGATTCATTATCCCGTTGTGATTTTCAGCGTTTCAGACACCTTTGCCCAGAAGCAGATCAGTACAAGACAGCAATTCCAGACCATCTTTGGACGTTTTAGAAATTGAATTAAATCATCTCCTTACCAGTTCTATGGCACAAAAAACCTGGAAAACATACAATACGGCAGTCGAATCCTTTAAAAATTTTCGATCAGCATACAACTTACATGATATTTGGCCAGCTCCGCTTAGCGATTTAATATTTTACATTGCCTTCCTTTCATTCAAGGGTCTGTCAGCCTCTACTGTCTTAACATATATGTCAGGAATAAGTTATCAACATAAGATTCAAGATTTAACAGATAGTACAAAATCCTTTTTAGTAGGGAAAACATTAGAAGGTTTAAAAAGGTCAAATCCAAAAAAACCCGATTTGCGGGTACCAATTTCAATTGATTTGTTACGAAAATTAATCAGGTCACTTCAACATGTCTGTTTTTCGTCGTATGAATCCGTCATGTTTGCTTCAGCTTTTAGTCTAAGTTTTTTCGCTTTACTTCGCGTGGGTGAGATAGCTGCGGAAAGTAAAACTGATTTAGGGGCACATGTTATACAAATATCTGACGTTTCAGTTGTCAAATTTGATCACAAAGAAGAGCTTCGTCTGTGTATACGTAGTTCCAAAACAGATCAACTACACTCATCTTTAACTTTGATTATTAGTGAGCAAATCGACAAATCTCTGTGTCCCATTCACTTACTAAAGCAATTTTTACAAATTCGATATCCTTCATCCGGGAGTAATTTATACATACATTTTGATGGATCAAGTCTCACTCGTTATCAATTTTCGTCTATTTTACAAAAGAGTTTGTCATTCTCCGAAATCAATGGACATTTCAGAGCACATTCTTTCAGAATCGGGGGAGCAACTGAAGCAAAAAGGCTAGGAGTAGATGACGAAACATTAAAGAAATGGGGTCGTTGGACATCGGATGCTTACACAAAATACATCCGTTTGAACATTTAAAATTATAGGTTATACTTTTTAAAACGCAATAGCTTATTGAAATAATACATACATCAATTGTAGGTGTCAAAACAATTTGGTTAATAGGATCATCTATAGTATATTGGGCCAATAAAGAAGCTTCGTCTAGACCTGGGGGACTTCACCTTGGCCTACAGAATACAGGTGCTCATATGATTTGGATTGGTCAAAGGGGTATGAAGTGGGGTGATTTAAATACAGTCTTTGAACAAAGGTTGCTTAACCGCCCCCTTCCGAGTTTCCTTGTTATTCAACTTGGGTCTAATGATTTGGGTATATCGACATCAGAGAAATTATTCAGTGATATAGAATGTGACCTGCTTCGGTTACATGCATTGTATCCAGCTTTAAAAATAATATGGTCAGACATACTAATGAGACGGTATTGGCACAATGCCAATTGTGGTCAAGCTATTGAAAGGGCTCGCAAACGAGTAAACCTCCGGGTCAAAAACTTAGTTTTGAGCATCGGTGGATGTGCAATTAGGCACAGTAACATACGTGCTAAAGAAAGTAATTTATTTAGATATGACGGAACACATTTATCAAAGATTGGTAATGATATTTATCTAAATAATTTACAAGGAGCACTTGAACAGTTCATGAGATCCGGCGGACCAGCTGTTTTTCCTCAGTGAAATTGATATTATTATGAGAATTGTCTTAAATTTAGATTAGTTTAATAACAAGTGAAACTCGGTCGGGATTTTAAAGGGGCACCAATCAGTTTAATTTTGGTTGTTTCAGGGGTATTTTCTTTGGCAGTGAGTGGGTATGCCCCACTCATTTGGCGGGATATGGCAAGATGAAAATGGAACATGTCCCCACATTGTACGTTAGCTTTTATTTGGGGTTATATTCTTCTGTGTTCCCACAGAGATTAGATTGGGTCTTCTTTGAATGTACCAAAGAGACCGGTTCCTGAATTGGTCCCAGTTTGGAACTTAAGGTGTTCTCTTTGAATTTAATAATTAATAAGCTGCAATGGAAACCAAAGAGTTCTTGGGGGGAATATTTGCTACGTATCGGGGTTCATTTTTCATACGATCTCTCTATTTAGCATTTAACGTAGAGGATTGTAGCTTTCATTGCCTACCAGTGAAGCACAGGCTTGCCAAAAATAATGGTTCGGCGGTTTGTACGTTCATCTTGCCTTATCTTGTCTGCGCAAAAAATTTAATACTGTAGCCATATCATTCCACATTCTTTGTTGATTATTATATTTATCTTTGAAAACAAAAGGAGCCGGTTTTACATTTCACACATACTACTATGGTAAAGAAAGGGTTTGATTGCACATGAGACATAATTAAGAAGAAAGCAAAAAATTGGTTGATCGCCCATGAGACATGTATTTAATATGAAGCAGTTCGGATCTTTGATTAAATGATAATAACGTCCGAAATATATAAAAGAAATTTGAATTAAAAATCACAAAAGACTAAAAAAGGCCAGAGGCTCCTGACTTGGGACAGTTGGAACTTCGCAAAAATGCGGCGGGGTTAAACTTGTTTTTTTCATATATCATCCCTCCCTTATACATCTAGCCAATGTAGAAAAAAATAAACACACGACATACGAGAAGTTCTGAGAATAACATTATAGTAGTTAGACAACAAACAGTCTTTATTCACAGAGTTTTCTAAACTTGATTACATTTGTCAGAATTTCAATCTTCAACAAGCTAACATTTCCTTAAATGCTACTAGTAGCCCTTTTACAGTTCTCATTGATTGGCCATCAACATGTATTATGGATGATCATGGAATTTTTTGGACAACTCCGGATTCATTATTTATTTAGAATTGAATGTTTACATCATGATGTTTGACACCAAGGCCCAGTTGTTCAAAAGTTTTTAAATTTAACGACACTTTTGAACAACTGGTCCCAGTACAGCAAAACGTTCATAGCCATCTGTGATAACCGAGTCCATCTTAATGGGATTAGGGATGCTTGGTCTTTTTTTTCCTTTTTACAGTTTAGCTAACTATTTTTCTCAGCAGCTATAAGTGTTTATTCTACAGTGTTGTGTGTAGTGTCCCACCACAAAGCATCTAAAATTATGGAACGCCATGACTGCCTTATGTTAATGATCAGCATTATATGCAGTGCTCACACCATTATATTAAGTGCTCACAACATTATATTAAGTGCTCACAACATTATATTAAGTGCTCACACCATTATATGCAGTGCTCACACCATTATATTAAGTGCTCACAACATTATATTAAGTGCTCACAACATTATATGCAGTGCTCACACCATTATATTAAGTGCTCACAACATTATATTAAGGGCTCACAACATTATATTAAGTGCTCACACCATTATATGAAGTGCTCACAACATTATACGTTTTTTGTTGTATGATGAGATTGTTGTATGATGAGATTGATGTATGATGAGATCATTCGGTAAACATCGTTTTTTTGCGGAAATTACCGAATCCATAATTTGTAAATTACGGTAATTCACAGCAAACAAATTTAAACAGTTATTAATGTTTGGTGCAAAATAACTAGTTTGTGAATTTAAATTCTTTTAAGAATATAATTCGGACTACGTTGCATTTTTGCGCCTGTCCCAAGTCAGGAGCCTCTGGTCTTTGTTTTTCTTATATTATTATAATTTTAGTTTCTTGTGTACAATTTTGAAATTAGTATGGCGTTCATTATCACTGAACTAATATATATTCGTTTATGGGCCAGCTGAAGGACGCCTCCGGGTTCGGGAATTTCTCTTTACATTGAAGAACTGTTGGTGACCTTCTGCCGTTGTTTTTTCTATGGAGTCGGGTTGTGGTCTCTTTGATACATTCCCCATTTCCATTCTCGATTTTATGCTATACATAAAAGTCAAATTAGTTTCGACAATTTTCCATTTTTTTCCCCGTGAGTGATCCCTATCCACGAGAAAGAAGCCCCACAGAAACAATCAAGATCCGCCGTCAAAAGTAACTTTACAGATAACGAAAAAAATATTCAGATATGAAATTTTCAACCTTTGAGATTGATCCTAACATGGGATATGGAAAAAAATTGGTAGCAAAAATAACAGAAATCCTCAGACTATAGACAAGCTTGTATGTGAGAAGAATTAGAACGCCAATCACAACAACGAGAAGAATTCACAGTAAAACAATACTAGAAGTTCTCCATTAATATAATTATATTACAATTATATATTGACATAATAATGAGTATCTTTTTTTTGTGCTTCCGTTACAAAACAAATTGTGTGGACTTTAAATAAAATCAAAGAAGTGCTCAGCAACAAATAGCATTCCTCTTTTTTGTGTTGTTGCTATCATCTGGACCTAAACACAAATTTGAATCTTTTTTCGAGGTCCATTGTTATCAAAGAAGTGCGATCTAAAAGATATTATTCTTCTATGACTTGTAGTTGATTATATTTTGTATCTTAATGTACCTTAACCAGAATTAATTTAGGTCAAGTAGTTATCAAAGGTACCAGGATTATAATTTAGTACGCCAAATGCTTGTTTCGTCTACATGAGACTCACCAGTGACGGTCATATCAAAATATTTATACATCCAAACAAGTACAAAGTTGAAGAAAATTGAAAATGACTCCTTTTTCATGGACAATCGTTACTATCCAATAATAGTAAATCATTCTATTTTACTCACAGTTTGTTTCAATCTTTACCTAAATGCAAAACTTAGATGCATGTTTTTTTATTAGTTGTTAGTGGCTTTGAACTAGCTGTCAGTAATTGCGAGTACTCTCAGATCAGTACTTATAGTGTCTTTTTGTTGTTGGGATATAGAAGTACCCGCCCACGTCTACTCTATTTTCTGGTAGATGGATTTTTATTTGTACCCATCTGATGAGTTAAGCCTTTTACAACTGATTTTCATAGTTCGTTCTTATGTTGTTCTGTTACGCCACTGTCCCAGGTTAGACGGAGGGTTGGTATCCCGCTAACATGTTAAAACCCGCCGCACATTCTGTATATGTGGCTGTCCCAAGTCAGGAGGTGCCTTTATTTCAGTGGTTGTCGTTTGTTTATGTGTTATATACATGTTAGTTTTTCGATCGTTTGTTTGTACATAAATTAGGAATGTTTTACGTTTATCATTTCGGGGCCTCTCTAGCTGCATGACTATGCAGTATGGGCTTTGCTCATTGTTGAAGGCCGTACTGTGGCCGTTTAGTTGTTAATTTCTGTGATGTCATTTTGTCTCTTGTGGAAAGTTGTTTCATTATCAAGCATACCACTTTTTTTATATATATTAACCGTGCAAAATGACGAACAAACGTAGTAAACGTTTTTCATCCCCACAAACTCAGTTTTCATAAGAGATGATAACTTTAAATGAAAATAATGTTAAACTGGGTCTTGAAAGGGTAAAATTTATGGATTTTTTTGGAGAAAAAAATATTGTTTTTGATTCTGAGAAAAAATATTTGGTTGATTCACCCCTAGCTGCCAATATATGTAATGCTAAAATTGAATTAAAAAAAATATTTTCGACTTGTCGCGAAAAAAATAAAAATCAATAGCCCCCCCCCCCCCCCTCCAAAAAAAATTAAATGGTTGCTGCCTAAAGTTATGTTAAACACCTACAATGAAATGCTTTAAACTGCATTTTCCATATCTGTTAGATACTTATTCATGTGAAATAACAAATTCTGAAAATGGATGCCAAAAATGACTCAATCATGACATATATATATAAGCTAGCGTAATATAACGCTTATGTGTTATAGAAAGCTGACTGTTTTATTTAAAATGTAATTTAGCTTTTTTTAAACTGAGTACGGACTATAAAGTGGCACCTTGCTAAAGTTCTTCAGTAGGAAATGAGCTCGAGGAATATGTCATACAAATTTAAAATTAAATAAGCTTTTTATTATTTCAGTTACATTTTTAAAATTGCC
Source organism: Mytilus edulis (assembly GCF_963676685.1). NCBI lineage: Eukaryota > Metazoa > Mollusca > Bivalvia > Mytilida > Mytilidae > Mytilus > Mytilus edulis. Next base: position 21,601,074 of record NC_092345.1, read on the forward strand.
ATTCGTATTTCTTACGACGAACAGAACTACTTTAATCATTCACTTCTTAGTTTCATCTTTTCCTTACTTATTTCAATCATTTTAAATATTGTATACTGCCTTATGATCACATGACTTTAATAACTGTTTAAATTTGTTTGCTGGGCATTACCGTAATTTACAAATTATGGATTCGGTAATTTCCGCTAAAAAACGATGTTTACCGAATGATCTCATCATACATCAATCTCATCATACAACAATCTCATCATACAACAAAAAACGTATAATGTTGTGAGCACTTCATATAATGTTGTGATCACTTCATGTAATGTTGTGATCACTTCATATAATGTTGTGACCACTGCATATAATGTTTTGACCACTTCATATAATGCTTTGACCACTGCATATAATGTTGGGAGCACTTAATATAATGTTGTGAGCACATAATATAATGTTGTGAGCACTTAATATAATGTTGTGAGCACTTAATATAATGATGTGAGCACTGCATATAATGGTGTGAGCACTTAATATAATGTTGTGAGCCCTTAATATAATGTTGTGAGCACTTAATATAATGGTGTGAGCACTGCATATAATGTTGTGAGCACTTAATATAATGTTGTGAGCACTTAATATAATGGTGTGAGCACTGCATATAATGGTGTGAGCACTTAATATAATGTTGTGAGCACTTAATATAATGGTGTGAGCGCTGCATATAATGGTGTGAGCACTTAATATAATGTTGTGAGCACTTAATATAATGTTGTGAGCACTTAATATAATGGTGTGAGCACTGCATATAATGCTGATCATTAACATAAGGCAGTCATGGCGTTCCATATAAAATGTCGAAAAATTTTGCACTCCGGAGTCAATATAGGTGATTATGAAAATAGAATTTTGTTCATTGTGTATCTTTTTGATAACGAAAAAAATATTGGTATATTATTGTAAAACGTACTATATTCATTTTTGTCATCTTCTAAATCATGATATGATTTAACCATCTACAATTACTAAACTAATGGCTGTTTGCTGTTCTATTGTCGGATTGTTGTCTCTTTGACGCATATACTTTATTTTTATTTTTGTTATATATTTTGCTGATAGAATAAGTTATTTCATGTCTATATGCCACTAGACTCAAGCTGGTAGCCACTTTTAGCAGCCAATCAAGATAGCAGCCCCTTTGTTCCAGCAGCAGCTTGAGTCTAGTCTATATGCCTAAGTGTTGCGTTTTATTCACAACCATAATGTTTAATGTTTTCTTTAATCTAATTCTTGATATAAAGATGTTGACAAACATTATTTTCTTAATCTTTATTACATGTACATGTTTGGACTAGAGTTAGATAATATAACAAATATCTTAATAACTTGTTCCCAAATATTTGTTTTAAAAATTTCAACTTCATAGGAATATGACCTCTTTTTTCAACAACTCTTGCATACCACTTTATACAGTTTTTATGTCAGCGTGATCGGGAATAATCGTTTAATGTTTTCAATAAACCAATTTAGATAAATAATAAAATGATTTTATTAAATTATTGGTACTCAAAAAATTAATGTTTAAAAATTTTAGAGTAGTAAAGAGGTTTGTTTGGGTATTTATTACGAATTAGAGAGAACATATTTTGAACTTTCAGAATTTGGCATATTAACGCGTCAAAGGTCACGTCAAAATAAACACGTGAAGCCTAATAAATTCACTGAAGATGTTTCAAAGAGTACTCTATTAAGTGTTTTATATTACGAATAAGGGAGAGACACGGAAGATCTATTACTAATTATCATAACCATGACTGCACACAAATATTTATGAAAACAATTAAAAACAATTCAACATGCAGTTGTACGCGATTTGAGACTTTAATTCCTCTTGCAGTCATCTCTTAGCCTTTCGTTGTTTTCTGTTATGATCTTAAAACTGAGTTTTTAGGACTTTTGGTATAATTCGAAAACGAGGACGAGAGATACATACAAATATAGATGTACTGAATGATGATTAAAAAAAAAAAGATTTAAATTTTCATAGATATATTGTATATTTAAGTTTTGTCATTCATAATAATAATTATTATGTATAAATCAGTTTTAATACATATTCAAAATTTAATCTCTGAAATAATTTTTTTTAACGTTATTGCAGTTTTGGTTACATGTTGAAAATTGTTTGATTATCTGAAGTAAATTTAATTTGTCTAGCCTTCGGTGTACTTAAATCCTCGGACTATTAGTTTTATGAATTCATAAATCTTTAAATTTAAATCTTATTTGTTTTTTTTTATTATAGTATCATTAATCTTAGAGTCACCTTAATGATAGAATCAACAGATCTAGATAAAATATGAAACTCAATTAATGTATGACGTTAAAAGTTGAAAAGACCTATAATACCGAGGTTTCATTTGTCCAATCGGAAATGATATGTAACAGATCGAATTCGTTGTCTTATGATGTGGCATACATTGAAATATTGTATGATTTTGTTCAACTGATTGAATGTTTACTTTTATTGTTATTCAGCAATTTAGCCTGTAGAAGAAAGATTCAGTATATAGCTGTTCTTACTGAGGTTCACTCCTTGTGTCTTTCTAGGCTCACTGACGTTCACTCTACGTCTCCATTTTGGTTGATGTTACCTCCCCGTCTTCTTTCTCACTAAGTTTAGTACACTTCTTCTCTATCCTTATGAAATTTCAACAAGTCTCAATTCTTATTGACTTTTACTCCACGTCTCATGTCTTACTGACATATACTCCAAGTCTCCTGTCTCACAGACGTTCACTTCACGTCTCCTGTCTTACTGACGTTCACTTCATGTCTCCTGTCTTACTGACGTTCACTCCACGTCTCCTGTCTTACTGACGTTCACTCCACGTCTCCTGTCTTACTGACGTTCACTCCACGTCTCCTGTCTTTTACAGACGTTCACTACACGTCTCCTGTCTTACTGATGTACACTCAATGTCTCCTGTCTTACTGACGTTCACTCCATGTCTCCTGTCTTACTGACTTTTACTCCACGTCTCCTGTCTTACTGACTTTTACTTCACGTCTCCTGTCTTACTGACGTTCACTCTACGCCTCCTGTCTTACTGATGTACACTCCATGTCTCCTGTCTTACAGATGTTCACTCCATGTCTCCTGTCTAACAGACTTTTACTCCACGTCTCCTGTCTTACTGACTTTTACTTCACGTCTCCTGTCTTACTGACGTTCACTCCACGTCTCCTGTCTTACTGACGTTCACTCTATGTTTCCTGTCTTACAGACGTTCACTCCATGTCTCCTGTCTTACAGACGTTCACTCCATGTCTCCTGTCTTACTGACATTCACTCCATGTCTCCTGTCTTACTGACTTTTACTCCACGTCTCCTGTCTTACTGACTTTTGCTTCACGTCTCCTGTCTAACTGACGTTCACTCCACGTCTCCTGTCTGACTGACGTTCACTCCACATCTCCTGTCTTACAGAAGTTCACTACACGTCTCCTGTCTTACTGATGTACACTCTATGTTACCTGTCTTACAGACGTTCACTCCATGTCTCCTGTCTTACAGACTTTTACTCCACGTCTCCTGTCTAACTAACTTTTACTCCACGTCTCCTGTCTTACTGACTTTTACTTAACGTCTCCTGTCTTACCGATGTTCACTCCACGTCTCCTGTCTTACTTACGTTCACTCCTTGTCTCCTGTCTTACCGACTTTTACTTCGCGTCTCTTGTCTTACCGACGTTCACTCTATGCCCCCTGGCTTACTGATGTACACTCCATATCTCCCTGTCTTACAGATGTTCACTCCATGTCTCCTGTCTTACTGACGTTCACTCCACGTCTCCTGTCTTACTGACGTTCACTCCACGTCTCCTGTCTTTTACAGACGTTCACTACACGTCTCCTGTCTTACTGATGTACACTCAATGTCTCCTGTCTTACTGACGTTCACTCCATGTCTCCTGTCTTACTGACTTACTCCACGTCTCCTGTCTTACTGACTTTTACTTCACGTCTCCTGTCTTACTGACGTTCACTCTACGCCTCCTGTCTTGCTGATGTACACTCCATGTCTCCTGTCTTACAGATGTTCACTCCATGTCTCCTGTCTAACAGACTTTTACTCCACGTCTCCTGTCTTACTGACTTTTACTTCACGTCTCCTGTCTTACTGACGTTCATTCCACGTCTCCTGTCTTACTGACGTTCACTGTATGTTTCCTGTCTTACAGACGTTCACTCCATGTCTCCTGTCTTACAGACGTTCACTCCATGTCTCCTGTCTTACTGACATTCACTCCATGTCTCCTGTCTTACTGACTTTTACTCCACGTCTCCTGTCTTACTGACTTTTACTTCACGTCTCCTGTCTAACTGACGTTCACTCCACGTCTCCTGTCTGACTGATGTACACACCATGTCTCCTGTCTTACAGATGTTCACTCCATGTCTCCTGTCTAACAGACTTTTACTCCACGTCTCCTGTCTTACTGACTTTTACTTAACGTCTCCTGTCTTACCGATGTTCACTCCACGTCTCCTGTCTTACTGACGTTCACTCCATGTCTCCTGTCTTACCGACTTTTACTTCGCGTCTCCTGTCTTACCGACGTTCACTCTATTCCCCCTGTCTTACTGATGTACACTCCATATCTCCCTGTCTTACAGATGTTCACTCCATGTCTCCTGTCTAACAGACTTTCACTCCATGTCTCCTGTCTTACAGACTTCCACTCCACGTCTCCTGTCTTACTGACGTTTACTCCACGTCTCCTGTCTTACTGACTTTTACTTCACGTCTCCTGTCTTACCGACGTTCACTCCACGTCTCCTGTCTTACTGACGTTCACTCCATGTCTCCTGTCTTATTGACTTTATGTCACGTCTCCTGTCTTATTGACTTTATGTCACGTCTCCTGTCTTACCGACGTTCACTCCACGTCTCCTGTCTTACTGATGTACACTCCATATCTACTGTCTTACAGACATTCACTCCATGTCTCCTGTTTTACTGACGTTCACTCCATGTCTTCTGTCTTACAGACGTTCACTCCACGACTCCTGTCTTACCGACGTTCCCTCCACGTCTCATGTCTTACTGACGTTCACTCCATGTCTCCTGTCTTACTGACGTTTACTTCACGTCTCTTATCTTACTGACTTTCACTCAATTTCTCCTTTCTTACAGACTTTCACCCCACGTCTCCTGTCTTACTAAGCTAGGTTCATACCACGTCTCATACCATACTGCCGTTAACTCCATGTCTCCTTTGCCACTGACGTTCACACCACTCTCCTTTCTTTCTCACATTCACTCCACGTCTCCTTCACTGTTCACATTCACTCCGTGTCTCCCTTCGTGCTGACTTCACTCCGAGACTCCTTTCTTTCTGACGTTCACGTTAAATCTCCTTCAGCTTAACCACTCACACCTATATCTATTTTGTATATTTAGCATAATAAAAGACCCCAATCTATCCTCGATATCCGTAACATGGTTCATCATTGACCTTTCTCAATTAAACATCATCTAAACGAAGTGTTTAATCGATTTAAGGAGACAAAAATATATTAGTAGAAATAAATACAAGGACAAAATGATGCGAATTGAATGTGACAAAGCATTGTAATCAACACTAATGTACTTTTGGATAAATAAATATTTTTCTGTTAAATAATTTAGCCTTAATTATGGATTTTCCAATTAAATTATAATTTTACGTAGTTTTCATGGTACACGTCAAGTTGAGTTTCCGTAAATTTTGATTAAAACGGACTTTTTATGTATTTACTTTAAGTGGCGCGAAAAGTCATATATGCTGATTAATTAAACAGAAATAGCATTTTCATATTTGCTAACAGTTTCTACAAATTTGTATAATCAATTATATTAACTGTGATATTTTAAATTAACACAATTGTTCTTTACTTGAATTGATTGTTATTAGAATGTATTTCAAACTCTTGCAAACACGTGCACATTTACACATTATACATATTATATACAGTTTGTAGAAAGTAGATACCCTGATACTAAACATTTTTGGTTGCATTACAGATATTATTTATGAAATTTTGACACTTTTAAAAATAACAATATTTGAAATTAAATTCAAACCATAAGTTGTTATGTTATGATGATAATGTGTACTATAGTTACACTGAAGAGGAAAATTGGTTGTCAAGTTCTATAATAAACATCTTGTTAATTGTCAAGATTCATGTTGAGATGTCAAGCAAAATTGATGACAGATTAAAAAGAATATTGATACATAAGCTTACGCTGCTAAAAAGATTTAAGCTGAGATTTTTTCTCCTTTAAATTGAAGATCGTTGTTTAAGACACCCTGTTGCTATATAGACAAGTAATCCTTTCATCAAATTTTATTGTAAAAGTTAGATATGTGGTTTTCATTTTACTCATAAAAAGATCAGTATGTCAATCTTTATGTGAAATGTTATTTTGACCATTGTTCGTTTGAGTTAATTTAATACAGCTAGTGCAAACAGAAAACAACAACTACACGAAATTTCCACCTTTCTTTACGGTTTATGCGTAGTAATTTTTCCCACCTTGAGTATGCAGTGTTTCGAGGACACAGTAGAATATAACACCACCACCTGCTTTGGAATGAACTTTTTATTTACAAAAAGAAAAAAAAAAAAAAAAAAAAACAGCTTTTAAATTAAACAAACTTTCCGCTTAAATTTTCGTCCCGCCCCACCACAATTTCATCCACCTATGGAAAGATCCTAGAAAACCTTTCACTAGTAAGGGACGACATCAAAAGATCGATGTAGGATAACAAAAAATTAAATCAAATAGTTTGGGGGTGGGGGGGGGTTCAACATTGCTGCAAGTTTTGTTAATCTAAATTGGATTTTACATATATCCCTATTGGTCAATCAATTTTTCCAAAATTAAGTTAAGTGAGGGGTGTGGGGTCAGTGAAAAAACTATGTGAATTAAGTTTTTTATCCTTCATTGAACTTTTGATGTCGTCCCTAGCCTATTAGCTTCCTAAACTGCCGAAAACCTGATAAAACAGGTGTTTGTTGTTGTTGTACTAACTTTTGCTCCTTGAAAGAATGAAGAAGTTATTTTTTAGGGCAATGGTTATTTTACTGTAAAAAAAGTAATATACGACAGGTTGATTCACCGGAGAAAAACTCAAATCTCCAAATACAATGCGCTTACAACTGACAAAAGCTCCACCGCAAATTCGTGAGAGGCTAGTAATTTTTTAAAACAAATTAAACAGAGACGACCACTAATATGTCACCAATAAAAATTTGAACAGAGAAAACATGAAAATATTTACAACCGGTACCAAATACATGTACTTCCGAAGTAATGAAAATAGATACAACCGGTACCAAATACATGTACTTCCGAAGTACTTGATTATCAATTGTTTGGTTTGTGTTTGTTTACGTCTAGTTTTAATGCATATTCAATTCATTATATTGTCTATAATTAACAAAAAAAAACAAATTAGGTTCTCCAAAAGATACGATCGTGTACAATGCTTTGGAAAAACTTGACGTACAGAATGTCAGTGCACTAAAAAGCAACATTTTAAGTCTGCGCCAAACTATAAATTTTCAAACTGTTTTTCATCCGAAAAAATACTTGATACAATGATTATACAGTATAGTTACGACCTTTCTCGGGGAAATACTGACATGAGAATTCCTCACCTTGTTAGCTTTCTAAATAATATTACCATAAAGACTGATTATGCAATGCCCCTTGTTATAAATCGATTATTGAAAGCTGATGACTATCATCTGTTTCAACATTTTTCTGCGGTTTTAAATTTAATAAATTTAGATATCAAGTATTTATAACATTAGTTCTGGAAGACAATTTATTGACTTGGTGAGAAATCACATGAAATATTCAAATTATCAATATATACAATGAATGTATATATTGCGTTATTAGTATAGAAAGGAAGGAAATTTATTCCTTTCCATAATTTCATGCACTTTCATTAACGGTAATGGTTTTGTATGTGGAAGGAATTTATAGTACATCGGAACACGAATCTTAATAATTCATCAAATTTGTTCAATTGCATGTCAGAGAATCCTTTTTGTTAGGCACTTCCAACATCGAAACACGATTTTTAATAAATACATCAAACTTATCCAAATACATGTCAAAGAAAATACTTATAAAATATTTCCATAATGCATTATATATTAAGATATGGTAGGCTTTTCAATGAGATAAGTAAACTATCAATCAAAGACCAAAGGACATAAAACAAATCAACTACATGTCACTGTACAGCCTTCAACCACGTGCCTTCAACGTTGAGGAAAATCCATAATGTAAGCTATAAACATTTCAAAAAGAAAACTGATTGGCTGATTTAAGTAAAAATCAATGATTAAACGAATAAATTATGACAGAAGGAAACTAACTACAACTACTGAAATACATGTACAGACTTAAGGTTTTGGGACAGACACTAAGAAAATGAGACAGGGTTAATATAAAAAAGAAGATGTACTAGTAGTGTAATTGCCAATGAGACAACTCTTCACAAGAGAAAAAAGGACACAGGTGATCGGTACTTTTACAAAAAGTAAAAAAAAAATAGAGGAACAAGTGATCGGGACTATACAAAAGCTAAAACCCAGTGGAACAGGTGATCGGTACTATACAAAAAAACCCAACTAAAACCCAGTGGAACAGGTGATCGGTACTATACAAAAAAAAACTAAAACCCAGTGGAACAGGTGATCGGTACTATACAAAAAATAAAACCCAGTGGAACAGGTGATCGGTACTATACAAAAACTAAAACCCAGTGGAACAGGTGATCGGTACTATACAAAAACTAAAACCCAGTGGAACAGGTGATCGGTACTATACAAAAACTAAAAATCAGTGGAACAGGTGATCGGTACTATACAAAAACTAAAAATCAGTGGAACAGGTGATCGGTACTATACAAACACTAAAACCCAGTGGAACAGATGATCGGTACTATACAAAAACTAAACCCAGTGGAACAGGTGATCGGTACTATACAAACACTAAAACCCAGTGGAACAGGTGATCGGTACTATACAAAACTAAAACCCAGTGGAACAGGTGATCGGTACTATACAAAAACTAAAACCCAGTGGAACAGGTGATCGGTACTATACAAAAACTAAAACCCAGTGGAACAGGTGATCGGTACTATACAAAAACTGAAACCCAGTAGAACAGGTGATCGGTACTATACAAAAACTAAAACCCAGTAGAACAGGTGATCGGTTCTTTACAAAAACTAAAACCCAGAGGAACAGGTGATCAGGCGATCGATACTATACAAAAACTAAAACCCTGTGAAACAGGTGATCGGTACTATACAAAAACTAAAACCCAGTGGAACAGGTGATCGGTACTATACAAAAACTAAAACCCAGTGGAACAGGTGATCGGTACTATACAAAAACTAAAACGACTAAAAGTACAACCCAAACAGTACTCGAAGTTGTTGAAAGGAAATCAAAGACACTGATTACAAAAATAAATAGAGCTCTGTGTGTTCCAACACTAAAGTAAACCATAACATCTCCAAGTGTAAATGGAAAGCAAATATCTATAAAGGACGAGAATTCAGGAGGTAAATATCCTCATTCAAGAGATAAATGTATTCCTGGAAGTGTTTTCAATGGGGTTTTACTTAATTATCACAACACATACTCCGAATACTCTTGCATTGTTAAACCAAGTCAGGAATATGAGAGTTGTTACCCATTCGTTTGATGTGTTTGATTATGAACCACATCAACAAACGACAATAATCAAACATCCATTTTCGTGACGTCACACATGCTTAATTGAAAGCAAGAAATTTTGAAGTTATAATAGAACATGAACTGCGATTATAAAAAGTACACTCGTTGTTGATAATAAAAATGTTTAACCTGTTGGGCAAAGTATAAATTCGCCAAGATAATTATTATATTAAAAACGGATACTATAACACAGATAAATAATTTATTTCGCATGTATATGTACAACTATATATAGCGTTATCGATATAAGCGTTGCTAGACTTAACTTTTGCTCCATGTTAAAGGCTTCAGTGTGACTTTCGAGACGAAGACCATAAATATGACTATTGTTTTCCTTGCGTTAGGATTTGTCAATTACATATAGTGATTTTGTGTCATTGTGTCATGAAGTTGTGCACCATTTCCTTCCTTTTTTTCTTTTTATTGATAAAAGAAAAATATCTATGTCGCTTCAGTGCTAAAAGTTTAAAAACAATAATTCAAATCCAATCATTGAGTGCAATTCCGCATAAAGTCAAAATGAAATTCCACTTCAAATATAATAAAACTTTAGAAATTAGTTCGCATTTGAAAAAGCAATAAAACGTCCTGAAGTTTATAGCTACGATTTACATGTTGTTTTCATAGTAATTGTTTGAGAAAAAAAACCTATATACATTTTTGTAGAAATAAATATATGCAGAAATATATTGCTACATAACATTTTTATGCTAAAAGTACATGCAATTTAATATAATAGGCAATGTAAATGTTTGTCAACGGTTTTATCATAAGCTTACTTATGTAGGTTTATATTGTACTTCGAAAACTTTTATTTCCATTTTAACGACATATTACTTGTTAACGTTTATTGTTAAATTTTATAAGTTTTATTGAAATAGGAATCTTTCTTAACACACCAACGATTAAGTCTTTATCAAAGCCTTCAGGGTTTCCCCGGGAGCAATAACACGTTGGTCAAGTATCTACTCATCTAAAGTAAGTATGTTTCTTGAATATGTAAGACTGTTTAACCAATACACATATTTGACCCTTGACTTGAAATCAAAAATAATTAAGAAGACTTATTTGAACTAAATTCACTTTAAATATTTGCCAAGTTTTTCGGCTTAAAAACAACCTTAACGCGGCCTTACGCAATCTGTATCATGTTTGTTAACGGCTAGAATTACAGAAATAAAACATTTAAAAGTAGTGCTAGTTACAACAGCTTTTAGACTGAATATGGCTAGAATTTTGTACGCTGTATTCTAACATGAAAACACTAACAACTCCTCTGGTCGCCTTTAAAAATATTTTTCGTTTGTCATAATTCAGAAACTGTAGTTTCAACGCAATATTTAACAGTCAAGACATCGTTTAAACTTCGTGATGTGAAAAGGAGCTTCTACGACATGAACTTAAATTGACAGTTAGGTTGTCATACTTTGATCTCTAGATGTGCGGTGTCATTGGGTTGCTAAAATACATACATGTTTGACGGAGCATCGTTTGTTACCACTAGCGGTAACTTATCCATCTCTAAATTCAAAATTTTTGACGCTTGTGAAATTAGGATCCATATCTATACAAACAGGCAAATGCTACTTGTGTAACTTATATAATACGAATATACTTATGCATTATATACTTTGCTGTACATCTCTTTTACAAATTCGGACAGAAATGTTCTACAAAATTGTTGATATTCTTGACGTAGAAGATTCCGTTCGTTTCTTTAATCAAGATGATGACGAAATTGTCGAGTCGTTACTTGGAAGTATGAATCATACCATGCAAGCTATAAATGCTGATGTATGGAGCCTCTTGATGTGCCACATAGCAGATTATATGTATAAACTATATCAGGTCTTCAATTATGATCTTTATAGTCACATATTTGATCTTAACTAATGTTGTTCTTGTATGACATTGGTGAATTATAGACGTTTTTTTCGACTCTATTTCATATGTAATGATGTAACTACATTGTACCTATAGACTTTTTTTATTGCTGTTAAAACTAAACTGTTTGATGTTGTTAAGAATATGTAAATATGTTAGTGTTATGTTCTTGATTCTGTTCTTATAATATAAATTGTAAAATCTTCATATATGGAGGAAATAAAGATAATCAACAATCTCATTTACTACCCCTACAAGTTATTATATATCATGTTTTTCTCATATTGATTACACCCTAACCACTATATAGAAAATAATTCATTTGATCTGTAAGGATTATTTGTCAATTTTTAGAGAAAAATCATTGATATCATCATATTTTATCCGTGAGTATTTTGATAGCCTCGAACATTAAATATTGAATATATTAACCAAAATCTGCTGCCAAAGAAATCAAGATCAAAGCACTGGTGAACATTGACGTATAATTTTATCATTCAAATATGGACAATTCTCAGTTCTGACTATCAGCGTGTAAAGTAAATATTTTGTTTTGTTTTGAATTAAATTAACAAGTCTTCAGTTCTTCAGATTACTTTAACCCTTTATAAGTTAAGTACTAACGTCTTATTTCAGTTTGTTTCTTTATTTCCGGCTTGAGAGTTTTTTTTATGTATCGGTATCGGAAATCTTTTCAATATAGATAAATGTATTAAATGCAAATCAAAGTGTGTGAATTTGTTTTTATTGATGTCACATTTGAATTGTTACTTTTAAATCGCGTATTTGATATTCATGGCCATATTCCTTGATCATAATAATATTATCTATATTACTGATGAAGAGCATGCACTATTGAACTTTTGAAAATGGATTACATTTAAAATTTCACTATTTCCCACTGATCTAAATTAATAAATAGCTACTTTGATATGTAAGTATTTATCCGATTAGATTAAAAAAAAATAAAAAAACAACCCATTATAGGTTCGTGCTTCTGAAGGGCTTTTCTGGATTTACATTCATCTGGAATATTTAGAGCCGAATATGTGAAAGCTACGTGTTTATATAAGAATAGTCGAAGAACTATATGATAAAAAAAAAATTACTAATGATCTCTTCTAATATGGAACTTATTTCAGAATAATCTTACTTATGTTCTATTTGTTTTAGCATAAAGAAACTACTGAATAATAAAGACCATGAAATAAATTTGGAATGTTAAATGTAAAATTCTATTGACAAAGAGAAAAAATGCATGTAATAATTTCTCTTCTAATCAAATTGGTTGTTTATCGAATGGCGTCTAAAAGCTGATAAACGAATACATATGCTATTGTACGGTACTTCAACTTATATGAAAATACAATATCGTTTTAGTATATCATGGTATAAAATATTCAAAATAATTCTGCGCTCTCGAGCAGCCTATAGACTAGTTAATCTAGCCATCTCTGCCAGTAGGATATCGGCGGAATATAGCGAATGACATTATTGCTTGTTTCTGAATCCTATTTGTGAATGTGTTTATAATTATACTTGTATTTTTCATAATAAAATATTGTTTACACTAATGACATTGATCAGTACAACGTTACTTTTTACAATTGTCAAGTTTTACTCTTGAAATTTTCAGTGTTCCTTTTATAACGAGTTCCAATCATCTTTAAATTATCGAATAGACGGATTCTTTTGATAAGATCAACTTAGAAATAGTTATGACACAAAAGACATATGTATACTCAAAAGAAGATAGTTAGGCAGCAACCATTTGATTTTCTGGGGGGAGGGGGGGGGCTATGTTTTTTTTTGGAAAACATAGTTTGTTTCCAGTTTTTGGAGAGAAAAAAATAATTTGTTTTTGATTCTGAGAAAAACATATTGTTTGTTTCACCCTCAGCTGCCACTATATGTAATGCTAAAATTGAAAGAAAAAAATTGTTTTCGACTTGTCGCGAAAAAAATAGATTGTTTTTCCCACAAATTTGTCCAGAAAAAAAACCATAGCCCCCCCCAGAAAATCAAATGGTTGCTGCCTTAGAACTCTGGAGTTTTTTTCCATCGATACTGTCCGTTGAATTCAGTGGATAAATTAACTTACAAACGATAAGAACTAATTTTTGTCTCGCTCCATGTTTATCCAGTAATCATGATTACAAAAATATAAACATGATAACCTTGTCCTTAATTCCTCTTCATTAATGATAATTTTTATTTGATAAGATAACCTCATTCCATCACCGTAAACAGATCTGAGTTGACCTGGACAAATTTTTTTTATCAGTAGACAACAAAGGACGTTTGAATTCAAAATATGATAAACGAGCAGGTTTACGTTTCCTAATTGTATATTTTCCGTTTATGAGAAGCAATGCATTTCTCGCCATTATGAATCGTTATCTGGTGAGTGTATTACAGTTGATTGCAGACACGTTTTCTCCAAGGTTGCAAGTTCTGTAAATCATTTAGACACCTTTTGAAATTGAGTCGCGAAATATGATTTATTTCCCCCATCTACATGTACTTTTAGTCTAGTCAATATGATATCACTTTGGGTTCGAATTTATATCAATGTTTATAAGTAATACAAATCAATTTATGTAAAATCACTATGTTCATTTCACTTTAAATGAATTGGTTTCAAAAACAAATAAAGCTTATTTGTAAATTAAATACCTTTTGTGAAAATGTTGATTCACTATTAAGGTTAAAATCAATAAAAGTTAGAGTAAATATTATTTAAAAACCCTTATAAATATTATAAGCAAACAATCATATTTATGACACATAATGAACATGATCTGGTTAAATATAAGCTGAAATCTCTATATTAATTCCCTTCATACTACGTGGCAGAAGATGTTGAGACAGCAATCCAAAACTATGATTATAAATCATAGGTGTATGTAAAAATTAAAAAAATAGCGAAATTATATGCCTTTAACATAATTTAAATTTCAAAGTCGTACATTATAAGATTAAAAAATAAAGCCATTCTATTTTATTGAAACAAAATGGCAGTCAGAGCTTATTTTAAAATTTCTTCTCTGAAACTAACATGCTAAATAAATGTTCGAATAATGTATAGGAGACGATTTACAATGCCTCTATTTCAATTTGATTGATTAGCAACTGATGATAATGATCCCAGATAATAGTTTGTTATATGGAAATCGTGTTTTCTTCTTTGAAACTACTATAATAATAATTACAATTAAGAACAAAATTGACAAAATATTATGCATGGCGGGCTTTAGTAAAAAGATTATTTCTTCCAGATCCGAGAAAAATATATTGTCAAACTGTGGATGATTGAAGGATTAGTTTAATCCAACTTGAAAAAGTTTATAAAGTTTGTGTCAATCTCAAATCGGCTAAATTAGACTGACAATATACATAGGTTAGTAGTTCCACTCAAGACTTAAGGATGTACCTAGGTGAAATTAAAAAAATTAAGAATCTAAAATTGACACTATAATATATGAAAGAGCATTGGTTATGAATCAAAATAAACTAAAAGTATTGATTGGTCATGGAGCTCCTTTTCGAGATATTTGATATTCAAAATATGGCGGGAAAAGGCTGACTCGGACTTTTACATTATATTTGCCTTGATATGGTTAGGGTCTCAAATCAAAAGAAAGTAAGTCAATATTCTGCTATAATTTGGTAAATGAACTTTTAAATGCTATTAAATCTTGTATGAAACAATAAATGAGTATTATGGGGCAAAATAGTTTACCTTGTATTGTAGAGATAAACACCGAGGAGTCCGAACATTTCACAAATGCCAAAACCTCACCCATAGATGTAAAACCCATTTATCCCGCACCTAAGTTAAGTTAACTTAAAGGTGTATACTTTATTGAAGTATCTTTTATTTAATTTATTTTCCCTCCCATCAGAAATGAAACCACCGACCACATTTTCTCAAGAAGTTTTGTTATACATGTAATATATAGATTTAATTATTTCTACGATAAATAATACAGTACTATTTTCATCCGCGTCTGATTTGTTTGGACAAAATAAGTCAGTTTAACCTTAATATATCATGAGTATATTAATATTCAATACTTATACTAAACATCGCACTCTATAAAATAATTCTGACTATGAATCTAGCTTAGTTCACTGGTTATCATTCTCATTACGATTTTTCATAGTACATTTTTTTTTAGCTTAAAAGAGTCTGACTATTTCTTGAGGGCAACTTACATTCGTAGGAAATCATTTACTTTATTTTTTTATTTGGATTGGCACCTATATTCGTATTTCAACCTGGTACTGCTTTAGATAGTACGTTTATTTTTGTTTTAAATGCAATTTTGGACAACAACAAAACATAGTTTTATACATACTAGAAAATTTCGATTACAAAAAAAAAAATCATCATTAAGAATCCCTTCGAAATCAAATAAATGACACAAGTGCGATGTCTATTCTGTTTGCACTTTCAAGTTATGGTCAATTTTGTTGCTTTTGTTGCTGGATCGCTTTGCTAGACAACTACTTTTTTTAGTTTTTTGAGACTGAATGAATTTTATTTGACAATAACAAGTACACGTGTCTCAAGTGATAGTATGGGAAACCTAAGTATTAAAAAAAAAAATTCAAGTGAAATAACTTTCATTTAAAATCTGGATTTTCCAAGTGAAATATTTTATATCCCTTTAATTTGTCATGTCGGCATTAGGTGTTATTAATTCGCCATTAAAACATCCACAAAGGGAACATCAAGTGATTTAGCAATTAAACGAAGCAAAGCTTAAACGACATGTTAAACAGTTCAACATATTTAATTGATGCGAAATATTTTGTGAATGTTCTGTTTAACATGATAACGTTTACAGATAGAAATATATTAGATGTACAGAATATTATTCAGACTACCAATTTTCAAGAAAACTTAAATTTGTTTAGGATTAGTACTTAAATTTACTTTTATTTGAAATACAGAATAGTACATTACAATTGAAATTAAACCAATGACGATTTTTCTCCAAAAAGAACCAAATTAGCACGTACCTGTTTTTAATCTTGAAAATAACTGAGACTTTTTCCGCAACCATGGTAGCAGTGTCTGTATTTCAAAATCTTGCCTTAATTTTGGTGGCTTTGAAATAACTTGTATGACTTTATCCAGTGAATTGGACATTCTTCACTATTCCACAAGCAAAACTGAGATGTGTATCACTGAAGTTAAGATGAGAATACCTTTTCACATATAAATACTTTAATCCGAAGATATAAATCGCTATTTTATTAAAGGTCGTTATACGGTTGGAAACGCCTACTTCACTAGAGTTGTCAAAATGCAACTATTATTTGGTAGCCACTTTAATTATTGTATAAGTGTTTTCGCATACATGATAAGAATTATTGTCATTCGTTATTTACATCCAAATATCCCGTGGCGCATGACACCATAATGATTTTACGACAATTTCAATTTTTACGGCAATTATCATAAGCTAGTTCGATGATGGTATTTTAACGATACCTTTAGCTAGCTAATTGGAAAGAAATCTATGTTATAATACAAACAGTGGTTTAACAACGTATTATAAATGTTTGGCGAAAGTAAATATTTCATAAACCAATAAAACAACGTGTGGACAATATTCACTACAATCATAAAATCAAAATTACATACAGTAAACATACCCAAACACAAGGTTCAAAGCAAACGAAAGGTTTAAGTACAGAATTATATCTTTATTTCACCATCATCGAAACGTGTTATTTTACCCCATTAAGCGGGTGTCACCCATAATTGACTTGTATTTACGAATAATTTAAAATGTATGTTTACTAACCTCTTCATGTTGAGAATAGGTTTATGTGGAGAAATGTTGACGAAATGGTTTACATCGCTATCAAGTTGTAATACTAAGTGTATTTAAATACAAGATGGTTCATTGGTACTTTTAAAAACGGCAATGTTAAAAAAAGTGAAGGTAGAATTTTAGAAAGGTATGTCGTGAGTTCATTTCTATTATAACAAACATTTTTTGTTTCAATATTTATGAATTATTTGAATATATATCATATAAAAAAACGAGATGTGGTATGATTGTGAATCAAGCAGTTATATATCTACCAAACACCTTTGAAAAAGGATGAAAACAACCATAAAATAGCCATTGCTCGACTTTCCATAATGAAAACAAACTCATTATTTGAAAAATCACTAGTACCTCATTGTCGTACTTCAACAATAATCAACATATCACCAATCAACAAGAACGGCTAATACGAAAATTGAAAGCCATAAGACATGTCACGAAGGAGACCAATGAAAACAAAAAGAATACATGCATAGTTGTGTAAAGCACGCCCGACTCGTAATTCAAAGTATCAGAATACAAAAATTAGGTGTCCGACAGATCAAGAAGATCATCACTGCCAAGCTGATAAATAAGTGTGACGTTGCTCTGTTCAATGATATCAGATTACTAAAGAAAAGATTGACGGAAAACCAATAAAAGCTGGTAGATACGGACAGTGAAAATAAAAACTTAGATTTACACAAAATGAAAATTTGAGTGGCTAACGGTTATTTACAAACGAAAAGGTACTGTACCGCTTTGCATGCTACGTTTGCTGTATTATCAAGAGGTGCAAATCAGTTATGAGACAAAGATAATATATAATTAGTTATCAAAGGTACCAGGATTATAATTTAGTACGCCAGACGCGCGTTTCGTCTACACAAGAATCATCAGTGACGCTCAAATCAAAATATTTATAAAGCCAAACAAGTACAAAGTTGAAGAGCATTATATAACATCGGTTAAAGAAAGCTACAAATTTCAAGAATTATGTCGGTGAGCAATTTTGACCGATCGAATGCCATATGATGGTGAACGTCATACGTGTTTAGTTAATTATAAGTTAACTGTAAACACTTACTATGTGATAATTGTTTAATGGCGTCTGTGATCTGATTCTATCTCTGGTGAGCACAAGGGCTTGACAAGCTTGACAAGCACAATCATTTCAGTTTGCATACCCAGTACCCGGAATTTGTAGATATATTGCAAAATTATCATTTTGAGACTACAATTAATACCGACGACTTCCACTCTAAATCAGAAGACTGCACATGTGATAGTTCACCCATATATTTATACTCAGGCTAGCCACGTTATTACTGACGACCTTATCATAGAATTGTCAATATCACTTCTCTGCGAATGCCTTAAATAATAGGAGCCTATATCAATCAATTGAAAACACATCTTTAAAAAAACTAATGGATTCAGTCGAGGATTGACAGACGTGAAAAAGAGAAGACTTAAATATACGTCCCATTATTAAGATGATGTACTCTTACTAATAAACTTATCATAGATAGCAGGATTGATATTTTGTATTTGCACCAGACGCGCGTTTCGTCTTCAAAAGACTTATCAGTGACGCTCTAATCCATAAGTTAAGGTGGTACCTAACACATTAACTAAAATTAATTTGGCTCGTTTAATTTTCTTAAAATTTTGACAAAGTATTTATTTTGACCCTTTGACAAAAATATAAAAATTTAAAAAATTTTGAACCAACCGTTTTGTCAGAAAAATTACACTGGTTATATAGCAATTTGACAAACACCAATTTTGATCATTGAGAAGCTTAATATTCCTTTTACAACACAACGTAATTAAAACGTTTAGCTGACTTTACAGAGTTATCTCCCTGTAGTGTTAGGTACCACCTTAAAACAGCCAAATAAAGTACGACGTTACCATTGAGGACCAAACATTCCTCAAAGTTATAATTTAAAGTTGGTGACTATGTTGAACGCATCTATGCCGTTGAACTTGAAATTATGATACAACAGATACAGTTAAGTCTGTCTCATACCTGGAGTAACAAATAGAAATTGACAAAAAGAGTAGGTTTGGAACAAAACTTTACGAGAAAAAGGATGTTTTCAGCTTCTTAATTGTGAACTTTTATTTTTTTGTAGCAACTTTTCAACAGTGCTTGCGTAAGGAGAATACATTCATCATGTGATATGGAATATAACGTTATTCCAGAGCTTGCATTTTTTATCGTGCTTTCCTTGACAGAAGATTGGTACTTGCCAGGTAGCTTTTTATAAAAATGTATGTTATTTTACCATAGAATTAAATGCTGATTTTTGTTTTATTATTTTCGAAATGAAAAAAATGGCTCATCATATTTTGCATTCATCGCTTTATAAACATATCGAAATAGATTAAGCATAAACCTGAAATTTAATCAATAAGAACTTAGCATCATCAAACATATTTTATGAAAGCAGTTTTATCCCATTCAAGCAAAGCAAGTGATATAAATTGAAAAAGATGAAACTGGCATAATGTACAAAAATAGCCGTCAATTTCAAAGGTCATAAAATATTTATTACATTTACATAATCATGATATATCTAAGGATTATATTTTATTGTTGCCTAGCACTACAAGCCATTAAAGTCTGAAATGGCCTATATCTGTACTCGACTGTACTGATTTTTACTCGACCAGTCTGAATTGGTCTGACTTTTACTTGACATTACTCGACCCCAGTCTGAACCATACTTGACTGTACTGAATCGTACTTGACCCTTATCTTTGCCGTTGAAAATAGTCTGAACTATTACTCGACCAGTCTGAAACAGTCTTAACCCATTCTCGACATGTACTCGACCTTTTTTTCCAGTCTAAACCATACTTAACCAAAGGTCTGAACAATACTCGACCAGTCTGAACCATACTAGACCAAAAAACCTCTACTTTTGTAACTGTTAAAATAAATTTCTTTCTAACTGACATATATAACAACAGCCAACAAATTTATAAAAAAAAATAATCTTATAAAAGAAATATATCTCTGATTATATTCAAGATAAAAAAAAATATATTATGTATAACTTATATCAAAAAGAGATAAAATTAAATGAATAAATAAATAAAATTGTTTTTCTGATTAGTGGTGAAATATAAAGTATAACCTCTGCTTGGGGGCAAACTCATAAAGAAGATCACACCTGGTCAGAGGTATTAAATTCTAAATAACATTGATTCAAAATTGCAACATCCTGTTTAAATTAAATAACAAGGCCTTTCGAATATACATGTATGTACTAGATAAGTAATACACGAATTTAAGAAAATAGGGCTTTCTTTTTACTTGTAAAACACACATGTACTGAGGTAATTAGAACATATTAAAGTGCTTTATGTATGCCATGTTAATTTGACAAAAAAATACTTAAATTAATTGAAATTTTTTTTTACTGTTACTTTGGAATACATTTCCTTTTTTAAAAGGTTATCAATGATTGCTATGCAAATTCTATTATCATGATTATATTAAATTCTTGTTTTAATAAAACAAAACAATTAAGCTCTCATTTGTTAAAAAATTATTAAGTTGTTTCATATACTATTTTATATATATCTTAATAAAAAAAACATTCCCTGCATTATTACCTAAACTCAACTGACACCATAAATCTATACTATAGTCCAGTTACCATAAAATAATTCCGAAATATTCATAACATTTTGAATAATATTGAAAATATTAGTCTCAATTCATTTTTTTAGATTATTTGATCAGCTTGTTTTATTTATATTTAAATAGTTAATATATATTATTATGTAAGTGTTGATTAATATTGAGTTGAAGTTATATTATGATTGATTATTGTGAAATTGTAATTTCAATACTGTATTGAACACATTTTTAATTTCAAGTTGTTGTTCAAATTTCATTTTTATTAAAAAAAAATCCTAAATTGATAAAATTCAGTTGATAGATACAAAGAATAGGTCTAGGTTGGTTAAGACTTGGTCGAGTATGGTTCAGACTGGGTCGAGTATGGTTCAGACTAGGTCGAGTACGGTTCAGACTATGTCGAGTACGGTTCAGACTCGTATAAAATGGTTAAGTACTGGTCAAGTACACATTCAGACTGTTAAGTATGGTTCAGACTACAGTCGAGTATTATCAAGTAAATCTCAGACGAATTCAGACTGGTCGAGTAAAAATCAGTACAGTCGAGTACAGATATAGGCCATTTCAGACTTTTAATGGTTTGTAGTGTAGTAGTTTTCTATTAATAATTCATCCAAACAACAAATAAATGAAGTTCAACTAGATGTCAAGTAATAAGTAAAAAAAATATATCAAAGAATACAAGAAAGCTGTAATTTTCAGTTAGTATAATAAGAATACCAAGTATCATTTGCGCGCGCACTGAGGACCCAAGTTCAATTCGTTAGATTTACATAATATAAATGCGTGGGATAAACATGATAAACGACATAGTATCATAAATATGATACAAATATTTTTTTAAGTTTTCCTTAAAATCTTGTTATTTATATATATATATATATATATATGATAATTAAAAACACCATAAAATAAAATGAAATAAGTACTTTTGAACCAGATTCAATTGAATAAAAGAAAATGGAGTTTACATTCGTGCTTTACAAGAGAATAAATATCATGGTTCATATATTCTGTTCTAGGAATCCATGCCAAAATTGATGTACTACAATAATTTAAATGTGAAATGTCAATAAAAACATGAAAACACAGCTGTGTTCAGTTGACAAGTCAATAAAGCTTCATTCTGGATAACTGACAACCTAGAATCCGATATTCGTTTCTAAAAAAGTCGTCAATATCAATCAATGATTTATTTTTTAATTCAGCTTTATTAAGTAACCTTTAACATGCAAATTCCGAATAGTTAAATTTTCCTGTTTCTTTTCTAGAAATGCGGAAATGTTAATTATTTGTTTTGTAGAAATTTGATAGTGATTTAATGATTTTTCCATTCATACATTTTGTAGCAGAATCATAACACCCATACAATTGAATTAACAGACATCGCCAATTTATATTTATTAAAATTAATTAATTCCTGCACTATCGTGTATCTGTTATTTATGCTAGAACAAAAGCATGGTATAATTAACAGGCGAATGCTGCATTAAATAAAGGCAACAGTAGTATACCGCTGTTCAAAATTCATCAATCGATAGAGAAAAAACAGACAAATCCGGGTTACAAACTAAAACTGAGGGAAACGTATCAAATATAAGAGAACTACGACACAACAGAGACACAACACCGAAATGTAAATGGATAATACGCGAAAAGCGTTCAAAATTATAAAAACTTACGACAGACCAGACAAGACCACGAGAGACCAGCATTACATGTGAATTTTCCAAAGAACAAACAAGCAACACGACGATTCGTAATGTAAATGTTTTATTTTAATGAAGTACAATATTATACGTAATACATCAAACGTTTGTTAAATGTGATGAACACATCTGTCCCATCGAATTTGACATGAAGGACACCTCAGATATGTACAGTCAGGAATGCTTCAATATCTTAACTTACTTTTAGAAACTGACATAATAGTTGATAACTAAATCAGGCCGTTTAAGTTCATATTTTAATTTTAACAGTTTCAATTTTTTTGGTACGCCGGTGACTTTTTTGCGCAACTATAAAATTTCAAACCTATTATCAGTAATAAGTTTAATTACAACCACTACGTCGATGCCACTGCTTATGGAGTTTTTTTTCCTCGAGGGTATCACCAGTCCAGTAGTCAGCACTTCTGTGTTGACATGAATTATAATTGATATGGACAGGTCATAATTATAGCTGAACTGTTTACAAAACTTTGATTTTTTGAAATACTAAGGCTTTTCAACCTCAGGAATAGACTATCTTAGGTGTATTTGGCAAAACTTTTAGGAATTTTTGAAATTTTATTTGAGCGTCACTGATGAGTCTTTTGTAGAAAAAACGCGCGTCTGGTGCAAACATAAAATTTCAAACCTGGTATCTATAATGAGTTTAGTTATGGATAACTATACGATATGGGTTTCCATCAATTATGAAGACTGAAAGCCGATTTAATTTACATGTAGTTGTTAAATCTTCGTCCTTCAAGAATTATGTCTGTCAGCAATTGGGATACTCCATTGATAACAATTGAACTATTCATAATGTTGAATGTAAACGTGTTCAGTTATGATAATTTGTTAGCTCTTTGATGATTTTTATATAATGATTTCTGTGACTAAGACAGATTACTAGTACGCACAGGGGCTTGATAAGCGAACTGAATTTAGTTTGCCTAACACATACCCAAATTTTTTCGATAATTCCAAACTCATCATTTCTTGGAGAGTACAATTGTAGCTATAATTGATTAAAATAGAACAAACACGTTTTGTAGGGTCTTAATATTGACAACTTACAATCTAAATCTCCTAACTGCACCAATTCTAGTTCAACCATTTAAATATGATCAGTCTTGTCACGTTATTTCACACGACCTGAATATTATCAATAGCACTTCTCTGCGACAGTGTTATCGAAAAGTGCGAAATATATTAAGCCTAAAGCGACACCAAGTAAAGAGTATGATAGTTATTATCCATCCATTTGATGTGTTTGAGCTTTTGGTTTTGCCATTTGATTATGTTGATTAGGGACTTTCCTTTTTGAATTTTCCTCGGAGTTCAGTATTTTTGTGATTTTACTATTTTGTAAATTCAACTTTAGAATTCGGATGGATTCAGTCGATTATCATACCAGACCTTGGACATAACTGGAAAAGAAGACATAAATACTATTTCATAATGGGATAGGCTGTGAGGTCGTTGATAAAAACAAACTGAATTATATATGAATATATACACATGCCATATCAACCTTTAAAGAACCAAATGTCTTAACACCATGACAAATGTGTTGTCGGTCCCGCAGATAAAGTGCCAAAGAACATGGATGATGTTTGTAGATCACATTACATACATTGATTCTATATGATACTTAGGCATTTGCGTTTAATCTGGAAACTTAACTTATTTTTTTCCCACAAAACATTTACATTAAATCCTGATAAACCTTAGATCTGTTATATGATCCTTTGAAATTTCAATAAAAAATGGATCTTCTGTCACTGTTTTGTCTGTATTGAATACCTGAATTATCTGAGATCACCCGTAGATTAGGCGGGGTTCGTGTTGTTTATTCTTTAGTTTTCTAAGTTGTGTCATGTGTACTATTGTTTGTCTGTTTGTCCTTTTCAGTTTTAGCCATGGCGTTGTCAGTTTATTTTCGATTTATAAGTTTTACTGTCCCTCTGGTATCTTTCGTCCCTCTTTTATATAGCTTTACTTTCAAACATTTGTATATTGCCGGATCCACCATGTCCTCCAGGAAACCGCTGTCTAAACTCTTAACATATTTTATCAGCAATCAATTGAAAGTTATTCTTCAACTTTATTGTTAAACTACTTCTGTAGACGCATAGAGAATTTGATGTGGATACCTAAAAAAAGATTTGTTAGAGAATATACAATCTACGTTTCTTTCCTCTAGCAATAGCATCAGTCTTTTTGATTTTTCTACCATATGACCAAACAAGCCCCATTGTAAGGGATAGATCATACTTTGTTAACAGTAAAAAAACAACCCACACCAAACAAACAAAAAAACAAAAACAAAAATATTTAAAAAAAAAACCCAATTTCTAACAAAAAATTCTCTAAATGTCCTTGAGTATCATCTACACTGTATATATAAATGAAAACATCACTTTCTGTATTTTTTGGGGCAAATATATTTACCTTTACCAGGAATGCTTAAACCAATTTCTCGAAAGCCAAGAATGTAAAAATACCTGATTACACAAGGATCTATATGAACATAAAAAAACTCACAAGAACAACTACATTGCTTGATATAAATATTAGTCCTTTTTTGTACCATCAATTGGAAAATATTCTCAGTATATTTTGTTAATTAACTTTAGAAGCTAATGTTCTTTTTAATTTGATTTTCGAAATGAAAGAATGTGAATTAAATATTTCTGTTATTAATATTATGAACCTGAATGTCAGACATTTAACACAAAACATCAGCACACATTATTATATGATATGAAAGCAGTGAAATCAATTTGAAAATTTGAAATGGCATCATGTTCAAAAGTTTATGTCGATTTCATAGTAGATAGCTCATAAAATATTTATTAAATTTCAATAATGATTATATATTTTATGATTACATTTGTTTCATATTTCTATTAATTATTCATTCACACGAAATATAAATAAAGGTTAACTAGATCTCAAGTAAAAACAAATGTGATTATTTAACACAAACATTACCCACTGTGTAGCAAACACATCAGATATAGGTACCACCGAAACGGTGTAAAAAGCAAATGTGAAGGTAAGTTCAAATTCGTTTTATTTTACTTTACATATACTATACGTTCTGCCACAAGTATAGTTTTGTGAAAAAAATCCTTATAATGTAGTTATAATATAATGTTGACTTTGATCCTAAATTGGCTTTCTCTTTCTGAAAATTGTAAGATTCGGACCAGCCTGGTGACCATCAAACTTTGGAGTACGATTATCGTACTGATACTCAGAATTTAACCAATCAAAATGCTGGATTTGGTGTTTCGAGCACGAGTTTTGTACTCTGAGTATTAAGTAAAGTTAAATGATCGAGAGCCTACTCAAAAAAGCATGCGACGAGTTCAAAACGGTTAAAGCACATTAATCCTACAACTATTCATTTGACGTTTTCGTCGAAAAAGTTATATTATATTTCGAAATAAACTGTTTTGTTTACAGGGAAATATATGTTAATAAAGCGATTAAGTTGTACGACGAATATTCCATCGATCTTGAAAAAGGGATACCTAAGATTCAGTTAAGTCTGATCGGTATCTTGAAGAAAGGCGAAATATACCAAAGCTACAATCAAAAAGTCAAAAATAAACTGACAACGTCATAGCAAACAAAAGAAAAAAACCAAAAGATAAACAACAACAATCTAAACACAACATTGAAAACTAAAAACCACGATTTCCACCGTAAAAACGGAATATCAGGTGCTCTGAATAAGTAAGCAGATTCTGCTCCACATGTGGTACCCGTAGAAATTTTCACTGAGGGTTGTTAAAAACTGAACCAAATAAGACCGTTTGTTATCTCAGTTTGTTATGCCGGTTAGTTTTATAGCTCAGTTAACTGTTTGTGTTTTGTTAAATTTTAAAGACAGTACGACGACAATACAATATAGCTGTCAACATCTTCGTCATTTAGTCTCTGAGGAAAAGTTGTCTAAAATGCAAATAATACCACAACACCTTATTTAAATACCGATGTAAGTTTCTGAGTTAATGTGTTAAAACGCTCACATGTCTGTAAACGAATCTTTAAGATAGTGCGGTTCGTGTTGCTTAGTCTTTAATTTTCTAGTTGTGTCTTCTGTACTATTATTTGTCTGTTTGTCTTTTTTATTTTTAGCCATGACATTGTCAGTTTATTTTCAATCTATGAGTTTGACTGTCACTCTGGTATCTTTCGTCCCTCTTTTAGGAGAAGGCAGAATTAAAATTTAAGGGATTTTATGAATGTTATGTATTAGTTATTCTATCCTTACCTACACTAAGGATGGCAAGATGCCGTTGATTGGATATCATGCATTTATCGTGCTTTCTAATAGCATTTATGATCAAATCGCTGAAAGGATCCTCATAAATTAAGGAAAACAAGCATTTTGCATTGACAATAATATCTTGGTGTGAAATCGATACACCCATTCAGTTTGACGCCCTAAAGGATTGTCTAATACATAGTGGTTTCTGTTTGAACTTTCAAGACTCGTTATATTCAGATTAAATAAAATCAAATATAAACATATTCAGCCTAGCTTATAAAAGGTTTCAAGTTATGTCTATGATGTAAGATCTAGATTGAATTAAACTTACTTTCTTAACAAGTGCATGTAACAACTATTATCTTTAAAAAAAAGATATTCGACATCTTGGGATGGGAGAAAACTCTTTTTGATCATTTTAAAAATGTACGCAATGTGACGTCAATACTAGTCTGACAATTTTGAAAATATATAGATAAGTATATACCTTTGACATGTAAAGGTATTTAGTGTTTTTTCTCAGAGACAAGTGCCTGTGAAGTAAGATTTTTAAAAATTTATATATATATAATGTAATTAAAATCATATTAACCAGATATATAAAACAAATTGAAAAAAGAACCGTGTTAGATCAAGGAAGACATATCAATGATAATAGTAACAAACATACATTAATCAATTAGAGACAGAAACCATATCGGTGCGTTTAACGGACGGACGCCGAATGAAAATAATAAATAACACATCTCGCGATTGGTAATAACATTTACTATATAGATAGATGGTATCAATAGGCATATATAATTGGTGATTGCAAGGACAATGAACTGAAAATCCGCGAGTTTGAAAATTATTTTGCAGTATCAACAAACGTGTTCTCGATGAACATCGATAATGAAACTTTCGTCCAATCAGAGAACAAATCTAAGTTTCAACACCCACACTGTTACCATGATAGTTTATTCATATTATGGTCAAAGGTAACAAATTCGAAACTATCCTGAATCGATATTGGTTCACATGAGTTAAATAGTTCAATCAAAGTCACATCACTTTTGTAAATTAATCTCGAATTACTAATTAGCAATATTGAAAATTATGAAATAGTTCCAGTTAGATAAAGTAAGTAATAAGTGATTGATTATTTTAATTATATTGACTAAGAGTATTTCTTCGTATGTACAACATGTACAACTTCAGGAGAAAGTTTTCCAAACCTAAATAACTTCGACTTAACAAGATGCAATCTCAAAACCTTCTAAATAAGCAAAAGCGACTTGTTTCAAAATCTAGGAAGCTGTTGAACCAACTTTGAATAGTTATACACCTTTCGAAAGATTTACATGCACCATAAAGAGTTGGTTAAATTGACAGTTATGGAATAGTTGTGGTTGTTGGAAACTGAACCAAATAGGACCGTTTGTTATCTCAGTTTGTTATGCTGGTTAGTTTTATAGCTCAGTTTACTGTTTGTGTTTTGTTCAATTTTAAAGACAATACGACGACAATACAGTATAGCTGTTAACATCTTCGTCATTTAGTCTCTGAGGAAAAGTTGTCTTAAATGCAAATAATACCGCAACACCTTATTTAAATACCAATGTAAGTTTCTGAGTTAATGTGTTAAAACGCTCACATGTCTGTAAACGAATCTTTAAGATAGTGTGGTTCGTGTTGCTTAGTCTTTAATTTTCTAGTTGTGTCTTCTGTACTATTATTTGTCTGTTTGTCTTTTTTATTTTTAGCCATGACATTGTCAGTTTATTTTCAATCTATGAGTTTGACTGTCACTCTGGTATCTTTCGTCCCTCTTTTAGGAGAAGGCAGAATTAAAATTTAAGGGATTTTATGAATGTTATGTATTAGTTATTCTATCCTTACCTACACCAAGGATGGCAAGATGCCGTTGATTGGATATCATGCATTTATCGTGCTTTCTAATAGCATTTATGATCAAATCGCTGAAAGGATCCTCATAAATTAAGGAAAACAAGCATTTTGCATTGACAATAATATCTTGGTGTGAAATCGATACACCCATTCAGTTTGACGCCCTAAAGGATTGTCTAATACATAGTGGTTTCTGTTTGAACTTTCAAGACTCGTTATATTCAGATTAAATAAAATCAAATATAAACATATTCAGCCTAGCTTATAAAAGGTTTCAAGTTATGTCTATGATGTAAGATCTAGATTGAATTAAACTTACTTTCTTAACAAGTGCATGTAACAACTTTTATCTTTAAAAAAAGATATTCGACATCTTGGGATGGGAGAAAACTCTTTTTGATCATTTTAAAAATGTACGCAATGTGACGTCAATACTAGTCTGACAATTTTGAAAATATATAGATAAGTATATACCTTTGACATGTAAAGGTATTTAGTGTTTTTTCTCAGAGACAAGTGCCTGTGAAGTAAGATTTTTTTTAAATTTATATATATATAATGTTATTAAAATCATATTAACCAGATATATAAAACAAATTGAAAAAAGAACCGTGTTAGATCAAGGAAGACATATCAATGATATTAGTAACAAACATACATTAATCAATTAGAGACAGAAACCTTATCGGTGCGTTTAACGGACGGACGCCGAATGAAAATAATAAATAACACATCTCGCGATTGGTAATAACAATTGGTGATTGCAAGGACAATGAACTGAAAATCCGCGAGTTTGAAAATTATTTTGCAGTATCAACAAACGTGTTCTCGATGAACATCGATAATGAAACTTTCGTCCAATCAGAGAACAAATCTAAGTTTCAACACCCACACTGTTACCATGATAGTTTATTCATATTATGGTCAAAGGTAACAAATTCTAAACTATCCTGAATCGATATTGGTTCACATGAGTTAAATAGTTTAATCAAAGTCACATCACTTTTGTAAATTAATCTCGAATTACTAATTAGCAATATTGAAAATTATGAAATAATTCCAGTTAGATAAAGTAAGTAATAAGTGATTGATTATTTTAATTATATTGACTAAGAGTATTTCTTCGTATGTACAACATGTACAACTTCAGGAGAAAGTTTTCCAAACCTAAATAACTTCGACTTAACAAGATGCAATCTCAAAACCTTCTAAATAAGCAAACACGACTTGTTTCAAAATCTAGGAAGCTGTTGAACCAACTTTGAATAGTTATACACCTTTCGAAAGATTTACATGCACCATAAAGAGTTGGTTAAATTGACCATTATGGAATAGTTGTGTCACAGATGAACACAGACATGTTCAAATTGTCGCCGATTTTATCTAAGGATGGATTTGCTTATCCTTTCGTATCACATGAGATCACCGCCGGGTTCTTGTAGGGTTCGTGTTGCTCAGTCTTTAATTTTTGCGTAGTGTTTTGTAGACCTTAACCGTTAAAATTAAGAATGGAAATGGGGAATGTTTCAAAGAGACAACAACCCGACCATAGAAAAAACAACAGCAGAAGGTCACCAACAGGTCTTCAATGTAGCGTGAAATTCCCGCATCCGGAGGCGTCCCTCAGCTGGCCCCTAAACAAATATATACTAGTTCAGTGATAATGAACGCCATACTAATTTCCAAATTGTACACAAGAAACTAAAATTGAAATAATACAAGACTAACAAAGGCCAGAGGCTCCTGACTTGGGACAGGCGCAAAAATGCGGCGGGGTTAAACATGTTTATGAGATCTCAACCCTTCTCCTATACCTCTAGCCAATGTAGAAAAGTAAACGCATAACAATACGCACATTTAAGATTCAGTTCAAGAGAAGTCCGAGTCTGATGTCAGAAGATGTAAACAAAGAAAATAAACAAAATGACAATAATACATAAATAACAACAGACTACTAGCAGTTAACTGACATGCCAGCTCCAAACTTCAATTAAATGATTGCAAGATTATGATTTCATCATATGAATATCAGGTACAATCCTTCCCATTAGGGGTTTAGTATCATACCATCATAACATATAGGAGAAGAACATAACCCGTGTCATGCCAATAACTGGTTTTTGAATAAACGTGTTTAGTTCTGATGCAAAGACCCTATAATCAATATTAACGCCAAAATATGCAATCTTTAATGACCTGACAACAGTATCGTAACTATATCCCTTCTTAATAAGTCTATTTAAAGGTTTTGTTAGTTTCTGAGGTGAATACTGACATTTTTGTAATACATAAATTTCTCTCGTTAAAATCTAAAACATTGTTACATAAACGAGCGAATCGTACAAGTTGAGATATATAAACACCGCAAGATGGTGACAAGGGAACGTCACCATTTAAAAATGGATAATTAACGATAGGAAATGAAAAATCATCTCTTTTATCATAAATTTTAGTATTAAGCTTTCCGTTAGTGATATAGATATCAAGATCGAGGAAAGGGCAGTGGTCATTGTTAGTATTAGCTTTATTTAAAGTAAGTTCAACAGGATACATTTCTTTAGTATACACACTGAAGTCGTCATTATAGAGAGCCAAAATATCATCCAAATATCTAAAAGTATTATTAAATTTGTTTATCAGATGTTCTTTCGATGGGTCTTTGTTGATTTTTGTCATAAATTGTAACTCATAGCAATACAAAAACAGGTCCGCAGTAAGTGGTGCACAGTTAGTCCCCATTGGAATTCCGATAACCTGACGACGATATACGGAAACTCCAAAGCGAACAAAAATATTATCTAGTAAAAATTCAAGGGCATATATAGTATCAAAGCATGTCCAATTGACATAGTTTTTTTTGTTTATTGCTACTAAAAAATTACCTAAAAGAATTTGAACATATATATTCACATTCTAAATTTTTCAATGCCCATTTGATTAGATGTGTGAATTTTTTCTTAATGAGAATTTGAGGCAATGTGGTATACAAGGTAGAAAAATCAAAACTTTGAACAGATTCAAAATCACCAATATAAGCATGCAATTTATCAATTACCTCCAACGAGTTCTTGACACTCCAAAAGTAATTAATTCCACTATTTTTGAAGGCCTTATTTGAACAATTTATTATCAGGTTTTTGATTGTACCAAGTGTACTGGTAAGGAGAATAGACAATTTAGTAGTGGAACAATGGCTTGAAGACGAAATAAATCTATATTTGTAAGGTGTTTTGTGTAGCTTCGGAAGCCAATACATAGTTGGGACTTTCATTGTATTTGGTTCTGCTTGTAAAGCGGTAGTTAAAAGTTTATGTTTGTTACAGATGCCGTTTTCTGAAAATGGAGTCAGTTTGAATGTTGGTGAATTGGTAATTTCTGTTTTCAGAACCTCAATGTAAAATTTACGTGTTGTCTTTTCTTTGTTTTCCGTTTTTGCTATGATTTTATCGGTCTCCCTTATCTTAAGTAATGTTGATTCTCACATTGGTATCTTTTGCCTCTTAGTAAAGAATGATTGCCAATTGACAGTTATTCTTCAACGAACAACGAAGAGGGATATAAACAATAACAAGCCACTGTGTCGCTTTAAACCCGTAGATTTTGCGATACCATAACGTGAAACAATGTAAAAGACGACACAAACAACTCGTCTTGTCATATTTTTAATGTGTGCAATCTTATGTCGGTGATGCAAGTATAACTGGAATCTTATCTATGTCAGAGATTTACTTCGTTTGTTTTCTTGACGACATAATTATTCAGAATGGGTTAACGAGTTGAGAACATCGATTATCTACTTAACTTATTTAAAACGCATTGAAACGAAACGATATTATAAGTTATATGGTTCGCTACTGACCCCCTACGGATCCATAGAGGGTGAATAAAATCCATAGGGGATTCGGACGGGTCAGTGGTTCACCGTATATTTTATCGCATGCTGTACTTTTTTTGCTGCGTTTTGTTGATAAATAAACTATAAAATACAACAACATCAATAGATGACGTCACCATTAACACGTTATGAACCCCCTATAAAATTTACTAACCCCCTACGGTTTCATAGGGGTCACAACGTGACGTCTTTAAGCCAATCACAACGTGATAATTTACTCGCGGTGCGATAAGATATCTTAGGCTCTTATCACCCCTGGTAGAACAAAGGAGCTTTGATGTCAAAAATGAAAGTTCCTTAAGAAATATCTAATCGTACAGTTAACAGAAAAACACATGTTTCAAATGTTTTATTTTAATTGTTTTGACTAAATATTATCGGAAGTACTTAAATTACATTTTATATGCTGCAATTTTAATGAACATGATTGGTTCATATGATAGTTATCTTTAAAGTTATGTGTCCATCTTATAGGTTAGCTGATTCTGTTTTACTAGTGTTGACAATAAATGATCTGAAAAGAAAAAAACACCTGCAGTATGAGGATACAAAATCGATGTCTACCATTATTCTATCTCTTTCCATTGATCACTGAAATTTCATAGCATTTTAAAGCAATTGCACTGTTGTAATGTAAATTTGTGTTTATTTATTCCTCAGTATTTTTACTGTATTATTGCAAAGGTGCAAGGACAATGATACTGTCTAGTAGTCAGCACGTCTATGTCGATGCCACTGCTGGTGGACGTTTCGTTCCCGAGGGTATTACCAGCCCAGTAGTCAACACTTCGGTGTTGACATGAATATCAATAATGTGGTCATTTTTTTAAATTTCCTGTTTACCAAACTTTGAATTTTTGAAAAACTAAGGATTTTGTTATCCCAGACATAGATTACCTTAGCCGTATTTGGCACAACTTTTTGGAATTTTGGATCCTCAATGCTCTTCAACTTTGTACTTGTTTGGCTTTATACATATTTTGATATCAGCGTCACTGATGAGTCTTATGTAGACGAAACGCGCGTCTGGCGTGCTACATTGTAGCCCTGGTACCTTTGATAACTATTGACACGGATTATCATTGATATGGCCATAATAAAAAATGAACTGTTTACAAAACTTTTAATTTTTCGAAATATTAAGAATTGTCTACCCCAGGAAAAAATAACACTAGATGCTTTTGGCAAAACTTTTCGGAATTTTGAGTCCTCAATGAACTTTATTTAGACTTTTTTATTCGAGCGTCATTGCTGTCTTTTTAGTTGACGAAACGCGAGTCTGGCGTATACAGTTTTAGTCTGGTTTTTATGATGAATTTATTGTACTTGTCAAAATATGAAAAACTAGATATTGAATGATCAATGTTTTAAACTCTACAAAAAGATATTAAAAGAAACAACTAAAAACATGTTGCATAGACATAAATGACAAAGAAAGTCGACAAGAATTATTGCATGCATTTTAAGCAGATCTTAAATGAATCTTTTCAGTTTGTTTACCTGCAACATATTTGCATCCTATTCTTCGTACACATCTTGCCAGTATTCTCAACCAGCTCTGCTTTCCTGTATCAATCCATCGACTTAACATATTTAAACACCTTTCTCCTTCAGTGTTACCGGAATTATGAAAATCGTTGATATCTTCTAAGGAAAATCCTAATTCTGTAGCAAGCTCCTTCCATTTCGCTATTATATGAGGACTTTTTATGACAGTACTCAATGTTTTCTCTACGCTGTGTACTGGTGGAAAAATATAATGAAATCATTAATTAAAAAAATGAACAATGTTTGTATGTTTTTTAGTAATGTGGATTTACAAAATAAATGTAGATAAACATTCTGCAATGGTCTGTCAAGAATCAATTGTTTTAGCTGTGTACGTTGAAAACTAAACGTTAGGAACATATAACGCACGCGTACAGATACAAAAATATGTTTTGAGAAAATTGAATTTATGCCATGAATATGTTTTCAGATAACTCAACCAGGTCAGTCACTGTTTCCTGTGAAGTACCTTCTCGTCGTTTATTGTACGATCTCCTTTATTATAATGTATAAGTACTAGAATCAACCAGTTGATTTTGCCTTTTGAATACGGACTTTCCGTTTTGAAATTTCCTCGGAATTCGTTAATTGTTGATTTACTTATTTTCACGAAAGGTTTGCGATTCATACGATAAATTCTGTAGATACATGTTAAGAATTAAAACGATATTTTGAGAGAGAATTAAAACAATGTTTTTTCAAAGCATTTCTTGAAGATCCAAACTGTTAAGCTGAGAAAATGAAGAAAACAATTGATAGAGAAGTCAACCATTATGAATGATAAGAAGACATTGTTTAATCGGACCAGATTTTTCTGCACCAAAATATTTAAATACTCTAATGTTGAAGAACTATCAAAGCGCAATAACTGTATTTGTGAAATCGGTGTATTCCATATGAAAATAAAATGTTGTATATACGATCAAAGTTATTAATAAGTTCGTATACATATTATAGAAATTCTTACTCCTGTCAAGTTTTGTTTTCGACCCATTGTGTGTTTGTGATGTTTACATTTCTAAAAATTGTCTTGTTTCAAACGGATAATAAATGGAAAAAAGATATAGAATATGGCCATAAGTATTCGTCACTTTAGTTTTTCCCTATTTATTTCATATAAAGCTACATTTAAAAAACATATTTGAGGGTCATTTCTGGATTTATTTTTAAAAACTTGGTACCAATAGAAGACGACTTGTCACAGATTTATTTATTTATTTGCTTGTATTTTTTTTTTATTGTGGATCATTTTCATTTTCTCACAAGATAAACATGATATTATTTTCTGTTCAGAAATTTGCTATATATTTTCAATCAAATTAAATTGTAACATTTTATTATCTGTGTTCACATCAAGAGAAAACAAAAACAACTGAAAACAAAACCATGTCCAAAGGCACAAATATTCTTAAGACAATTTTTCATCTTTTAACGCCTTGTTTTTAAAAATCCATCCATAAATGCCTTCAAAAATATTTTTTAAATAGATAAAGGAAGATGTGGTATGAGTGCCAATGAGACAACTCACAATCCAAGTCACAATTTATAAAAGTTAACAATTATAGGTCAAGGTACGGTCTTAAACAATGTATATATATATATACGTAAATACTGCAATGTATTTTACCTGTGGCTATCTTTGTTTTTTCTGTATTGAATTTTTCGTTTTCTTGTCGCAAAGTTTCTGCTATATCATGCTTTCCACAATTTTGCAAAACATTGATCAACATTGATGCCTAAAACACATACAACAAAATGAGTATTTATTTCAGTTGAACACGGCATTTTTTTGCAGCAACCATCTGAAGGGTCTGTTTGTTGTCCGGTTTTCAGGCAAATTTTCTATCCGTATTCAATCTACTCTAATTTTTCAGTGGCAATTTAAATTTTCCCGCTCATCATACCGACCAACCAAAACCTACTCTATAAAACTACCTATTGTATCTAATTCGTAGTTTTTTGTCGTCCTTACAATGCATGAAACATTTTCATCTGGGTGATACGTATGAAATAAACAATCAAGCATCTCGGCACTTTGATATTTAAAAGTGATATAAATGTATTAGGTTTTATCCGGCATATATCGATTAAAAGATACCATTAGTGTGTGTGCCGGATATATATTGAAAACAATTTATTTAAAAATGCTCTCCCATAAGCTTCCATAATTTTATTGTTTCGTGGTGCACTTAAGAACAAATTGAAAAAAAAACTGTCAACTATTCCAATTTAAGCATTCGTATTTTTATCCGAGCGATATTCCTCTGAGGCTCACCAAAAAAGATATATTGCTGCACAAGTTTGATGGGTTAACACGTGACTAATATATAAGTCTGTATTTTTTATATTTTAGGACATTTTTCATTTTTTTGCCTGTTTTTCGCTGTTTTTTTATTTTGTTGTCTGCACGTTTTACCAACTATTTCATATTGAGTAAACCCCAACGAGGCCCTTTTATGAATACGTCCTACTTCTTACCTTTTCCTTGGCATGAGGCATGTTTTTAAACCACGTAAACAATAAATCTTTCACTAGCTGTTTATCGCTGTTTCTGTTTTGTCTTCGTAGTGATTGCAGCCTGGCATTTGTTATTCGCAAAGAAGAAGCAACTTGCATCCAATGTCCTGCCAAACCATCGGCAATGGACGATAAAAATTGAAGTGTTACTGGACCTGTTGATATCAACAGTTATATCATTATTATTTCATTTTTGAAAGGAAATTATTTTTAGAAGAAAGCTGCATGTTTATGCTACCAATATATAAGTGCATTAAATTTCGTACATATTAATTAAAAAAATAATTATTTAAGTTACATAGCATATACAGCACTTTGTCAATTATTAATTTATTTAGCAGCTTGGTAAAACAGTTACTGTTTGTTTTTGACTCTCAAAAGGCGCAACAATTACTTAAGGTTTGAAATTTTTAAAGCTTTTGCTGATTTTTATGACGACCATTTTAAGGGACGTTGAATTAGTCTTGCATTAAACAGGATGAAAATGAATAGTCTGCCAAACAAAACGATGTAAATAATTGTGTAACACACAAGTGAAATATTTTTTTCTGCACGGTTTTGTCACCCGAAATAACTAAACCAACATAGCAACAGGTTAAGATGAAAATTCCAAATAACAAAAATCTTAATAATTGCCCCATTGAGATAACGAAATCGCATTGTACTTGCACAACAATAAAAACAATAATCAATATCAGTCGTATAACTTTTATTTTGCCATGTGTTTGCATACTTTACATACGTGATATTCGTCAATACTTGACATTTCGCGTATTCGTGCATACGTTTTACATTTGCAATGTTAATGCATGGTACGTTAGAATTGCTGTTATTGGTAGCTTTCAATATTTATTTATAAATACAACCCCTAAAATGTACATGACAACGAAGGTGCATGCTTTGTATTAAAAATCTACAGCCACAAGATCTAAATATACAACATTTAACTGTGTTTGTGAGTTCGAACCCTGCACTGGGCCTGTGCCCTCGATCATCGTTTTAATTGACCATGATTGTCAGTTTTCCTACCGAAGATCGGTAATACTCTCCGGGCACTACGGCTTCCTCCACCAATAATAACTGACCGCCTCGAAATAGGACAATAGTGTTGAAAGTTAAGTTATACACCAATCAAATAAATATTTTGGTAAGTCGGTCAATCAATCGTTCCATCTGTGTCTCTCTTTTTTCCCAAACCACTAACTTTACATAAAACATTTGCTTTCAAGTGCCTGTATTTTTTTTAATAACGGTACTTGCAGCATCGTATGTGACCTTAATTTGTTTTAAAAATTGATAGATTATCAATTATCATAACTTTTATGTTTTCCACTAACAGAAACACCCAACCAAGTGCATCGTCATATAATAATAAAAGAAGTACATGTACGTACCTTCTTCAATAACATTTAAGTTCGTTCTAACTGGAAGAGGAATTGAACCAATCTGGTGCTTTGGTAATCGTACAGGAATTTCTAGAATAACATCCCAATCGTGTCCGTCAATTGTTTTTACCTCTTCAAAACTTGACGGAACAGTCTTTAAACTGAGCAATTGCACAAACCCGTAATAAAAATCTAAACTCCTTTGAGAATAACCATCAACAACTTGCAAATTCCAGTTAACCCGAGTACCTTGTGCTCCATGAAATCTAAATATATGAAAACGTTTTCCTATTGATGTTAAATTCCCTCTTAAATTTAGTGAAATTATATCACCTTCTTTCAAACTTGCATTTTTTGAAGAAATATCGTAATCTTGTTCTTGTCGCCGACGCCATCTTGTAGCGTATCTTGACCTCAAGTCACACGTCACTGTCAAATCCTGTATCATATTCTTATTCTGTATTACTGAAATAACAACTCGCTGGTATTTGATTATTTTTAGAATGTTTAATGCTATTGACTTTATACTTGGTCTAGTCGCTTCCTTCTTTGTTTCTACAATGAGGCATCTGTAACAAAATACAATTCTTATAACGTACCTTTATTTAAATAATATATTATAATATGGCATTCAAAACTACTTTGCATCTTACTGGTTTGTACATGATCCCGTTATGGTACTTTATATTTAGTCTTTTATTTTGTTCTTTGATTTGTAATATCTAACTTAACCTTGAAACAAATCAAAACAACTACATAGATTTCATGCGTTTGAACCATTTTTTTGGATTGACAGAAGGCAGGTAAATTTATTTATGTTTATTTAACACATTAGATATTTTTTTAGTATTGTATTATTGTATCAATAATACAGCTAACATTTATCTTTTTGTGTGCAGCTTGATTTTTGTTGCTTACACAAATTCAATTTGATTGATATTATGGTAACAAAGAGGCAATTTTATCTTACCTCCTATACATTTCTAGGAATATGAATGGTTAAAAGCGTCCGCGTGGAGACCGTGTATATTTCATATTAGGTTAATAGGGAGGCGAAGCTTATTTCATACACGGTTAGTAGTGGTGTTACGTCCCTTTATATTCTATATTAGGTTATAAGGAAGGCGGGGTTTATTTAATACACGGTTGATAGTGGTGTTACGTCTCTTTATAAAAACAAAACGGTACTGAGAAAAACTCTTAAAAGTTTCAACAGACGAAAAAATGATGATTAAAATTGAAATAAATTCATAAAACACATTTTAAAAAACCAAACAAGTTGTTATTGTTGTCATCTGTTTTTGTAGGATCAATGAAAGTAGTTTTTAATGCTAACAGTATTGAAGACTTGCTCATTTTGATAGGTCACTAGTCTAAATTTCACACGTTAAGATAGCTGGTAAGATAAATTCGTTACATAGTGTGCTAGTGACGTAATACGGTATATCAAAAAAAGACAAATATAATTATACAACTTCAATATCTTGATGTTTTCGAAGTGTTTTTTGTGAATATCTTTATTAGAAATGCTCTACTACAGGAAGATATTTCCTAAGCTGTATTTGTCAAAACCTTTCGAGTTTGGTCATCAGTGCTCTTTAACTTCGTACTGTATTTGACCTATTTGACCTTTTTCCTTCGACAGTCACTGAAGATTTTTTCCGTCTTGCGTCCAAAATTTTAATTCTGGCATCTAATATGAGTATATCTTAAACATTTAACGCAACACGATGAGTGCCTCGTGTCAAACCGGATCTGCCTACTTTTCAGGAACCAATGACGTCACCTTAGGTTTTTAATGGGGTTCGTGTTACTTTGTCTAGAGTTTTCTATGTTGTGTTTAAATTACTGCTTTTTGTCTTCTGGTGTTTTCATTTTCGATAATGGCATTGTACTTTTGTTTTTCAACTTATGAGTTTGAATGCCCTTTTGGTTTCTTTCGCCTCTCTTTTGAAAGCCAGGAGTGTGTGAATATGTATAAATGTTTTAACTGAATGACTAAATTTTTACTAAAAATGAGGGGAGAATTGGCTAATTATATATGATTTGGACTTACGTTGTTTTTTGTTCATGTATACAAAAAGATACTTTATTGTCCTCCGCAACATCATTGTAGGTCATGAGTTCACACTTTAGTCGTTCACATCCACCAATTCGTATTAGGTGACTCTCTGTTTCAGACCATGTTTCTGCCAGAAAAAAATATTTTAAATGGTAAAGTGTAATGTCTGACGTTAACATTTACGGTATCCTACCCATAATAAAGATTTCCGGAAAATTTTCCGGAGTTTACCGAGGTCTCATTTTTCTAAACACCTCGTTATTTTATGCCTAGTGAGCTAAAGTATACCTATTATTTTTAAAATGATTCTTAAAATATTAGAAAGGCTTACTTAAAGTATATTTTCATTAACTATGGAGTAAACGCTCATTATTTCTAAAAATTGTCAAAATTGTGTCAATCCGGAAATAGAAGTTATGGTAAACAAATATGGACGAATATACATTGTATTATGAAATTGTGCGTTCACGTACTTTCCATATGTACAATAATATGTATTGTAATTATTAATGTTTACTGGTTGATTTAAAAACAGTAAATGATCTATGAACCATTTGACCTTCTTTTTTTTTTAACAAAGTGCATGTACTTTAAAATATGAATAACATAAACAAAAAGCAGACAATCATCAGACATGGAAAGAAACAAGAATCCATTATCTTCACAAAACGAAAAATATGTTTTTTTTCCATCAAATTTGATTAGCATTTTGTAGCTAAAGTTATTTTTCTATAAGAGGTTTCATTTCAGTTACGTTTGATAATTTATTCATCTTGTTGAATAAAACATGTTTTTTTTTACAAACAAGGTTACTGACAGACACTATCTTAAATTAGGTTTCATATAATGCAAGTTTCAGGAATTTTGAAATCTTAAATATCTACTATATAAATCTTTAAACACAGTTTATAAAGAAAAATGTCTTTGATTGTTATTTTTCTCGTGTTTTTGAAATAGGATACACTTTTTAGGTAAGACATTCATTTATTTTTTGAAAAAAGTATTCAACCTTATTTTTTATGTAGAGTTTTTAAACCATAAAAATACCCTTATAATAGAACAGGCTTCTTAAAGACAAACATGAGTGTAGTCTCTTGATTATATTTAATTATTTACTTAGTATAAAAATAATTCCATACCTACAAAATCGTGCATTGCACATTTTGAAAGTCTTGACATAGTCACTATCCCAGAGTCTTGAGGACAAGGAGCACCTGATAGTCGGTTTTTCAGAGCATTGAGATTTGGTCGTTCACATGGAAGACAAATGAACAGTGGCTGCGGATTCCGATAACTTTGTTCTATGATAACAACTGGACTTGCTCCAACCAATGCCTGGCAATCATTTTCTGAAGAATCTCGAGTTTCTGCTACGATGTCAACGCTTATTGGCAGAACCTGGAGATAAATTTGATAAAATTTAATGATACTCGTATGTGTTGGAAAGTTCTGTATAAATCAAACCAATCAATTTGTTTGTGTAAATTCTTCATAAATTTGTTAATGTCTTTCCAAACTTTAGTTCAAAAATAAGAGTAAACGGTAATTCATCATGACAATTTTTTTTCGCTAATCTCCATAACAGAGCGATGCCGGATGCGTCGAGGTGAACAAGCCGTCAAAACAGACTCAATTAAGATGTCACTTCAGAAATTAGAAGATTCTTATAACTTTACCGATTAGGCGATAATTATGGTGATTATAAAAGATCTACGATTGCGAAACATGTTTAACATTTTTTGGTGAAATCTTAC
This sequence comes from Mytilus edulis, assembly GCF_963676685.1. Taxonomy (NCBI): domain Eukaryota; kingdom Metazoa; phylum Mollusca; class Bivalvia; order Mytilida; family Mytilidae; genus Mytilus; species Mytilus edulis. The sequence continues at coordinate 21,643,285 of NC_092345.1, forward strand.
TTCTGGTATCAAAAGTATTTGTTTAGCTTAACAAAAAACTAAATGTAATCAAAAGATTTAAAGATCACACATTATGCACACATAAGTTTGCTCTTTCCGCTAGCTCTCCATTGTAGAAAAAAATGTATGTTTCTCCTAAAGTAGATAACTATAATAGGAATCTCTAGTTACAGAATCATTTACGCGGGTATCAGCAAACAGACTATTGTCTCTCACATTTTATACTGTAGATAAGCATCAGTTGTTTCAATTTTGTCCGTTTGTGGTCTGGGTAATCCTTTCGTTGCTTATTGAATAATGTGCTCTTTTCATCAATGTATATATTTATCGTCTTAAATATTACATATACCATATGTGATAAAAAGTGAAAACCCAATAACAGATTCCATAGTTTGTAATTATTTATTTATTATTTATGTAATTAAAAACCAAAAGAGTTTGGGTATTAACAATGCCACTACTTATACTATATATATATATTTATGCTACAGTTTTGTCAATTTAACGGAACTATAAAGAACTGTCATACAAATTGGTGGTATTCCTCTGTAAATGATTGCACTTGGTAAGGAAGATGACAGTTTTTAACCCATTTATTCTATAATTGTTTTATATAGTCCAACGTTTGATTCTATCAAATTTTTATGGAATTCCTCCTTTCTGAATTTATCTTGGCGTTTATGGTACTTTAGAAAAAAATAGCATATTAAAAGAACAACTAAAATACCGTAAATTTGATGGAAACTGTGTCAGTTTTGATTCGTGATCCAAAAGGACTTGATACTGTAACATCACTATCTATCCTCGAATCGTAGTCTTGAAAGTTTTTATCAAACGTGATAAACTCAGCAGCAGGTCTTGCAACAACTACAAAAACACTTTCCTCTACATTACTAAGGTTAGCCTCCAAGACAGACAAATCCTACAAGTTAAATTTTAAATACTGTTGAATGTGTATTTTGTGGAAGTAATAAGATTTAATCTGTCTAAATCATGATCAAATAACTCCTTTTGATAATAATACTGAACAGAAATTTTAAAAAAGTGCCAATTCATCACCTTATTATTCTTGGATTTTTTTTTTATTATTCTTTGACAAGGGTGTTCAAATGGAAGTTCTTCCAGGGTGTGTTTTCAATTGTGATGATATACAAGATAGTCATAATAAAGAAAAATGGAAGAGTAAAATTCCGGGTGAACATTAGTTTTTCAAATTGATTCGGTCAATTTAAAGCTAGCATATTGAGTACTTGAACAATTTTCCACAATTCAAGAACATCCAGGTCACTATCTTGATAAAAATCATTTATGATATGATTAGGTTGATATCACATTTTCTCTTTGTCCATGATTCATAATTAATTTTGCAAAACATTCCTTTTTAAGCCGGTGCTTAGACCGTCTTAAACTTGCAGTGAAGTGAGAGTTTGTTTTGCCTCATGTTGAGGATACCCCATATCCTTTTTTTTCTATAGCTAATAAGATTTTAATTGATAGAGATGTTTCGATAAAATATCGTAATATACGTATCAATCAATGTCTAAACAATACACCTTATCGCTATTTGTCCGCCATTGCTGGATGTGACACAGGTTCCGGTAAAATGTTGTCGTCATAAAACAAAATAGCTGACGCCACAATGGAAAAGTGATTGTTGTTGACGTCAAAAGTTCAAGCGGCCGGGTCAGTCGGGATTAACGATAAGGTGTATTCAAATCTTATAACTGCTTTATAGATATAGATCTATGAATAAAACTTACCAAATCATTCTCATCAAAATAAATATTCTCAAAAGAATCAATGCTTATCCATGAGTTGCTTTTTGAATTGAAAATCCGTAGAACTGGCTCGTGGAAAAATCTCATGTTAGATTTATTGAACGGGACTGCTACTTTTACGTATCCCTGTAGTATAAATTGGTATTAACATGCATAAATAAACTAATATGGAAAAAGGTTTAAAACTAGATGTGTCAAAGCGACACGAATGGCCCGTCTCAAAAAGTTGAAAATTTTGCAATTTCAATAACACATGTGGACACACACATGATGGTAGTCTCACATATCAAAAATCAACTCAAAATCTGAAGGCGAATAGAAAAATGTCCATATAACAATTTTCAAAGTTGTAACCCCTTAATTTTGGCAAAAATTAGCGGAGCGAAACTTGAACTTGAACTTGATCTGTAAAACATCATGGTTAGCTTACATACCAAAAATCAGCCCAACGTACATCTGAAAGTATTTAGAAAAAAGGTCTGTATAACTGTGATTTTCAACAATTTATCAAAGTCCATAGCCCGTAATTTCGGCAAAATATAAGCGGAGTGGAGCGGAACTAAACTTAAACTTGATCTGTAACTCATCGTGGTTAACTGACATACCAAAACTCAGCCCAAAATCTGAAGGCGTTTAGAAAAAAACTCCATATAATGGTTAGTTGCGGAATGACGGAATGACGGAATTACGGAATTACGGAACAACGGAATTACACAACTACGGAATGACGGACAAGGGTAAAACTATATGACACCGACAACTTCGTTGCGGGGCCATAAAAAAGAAAAGAAAAAGGCAACGATTGTATATCAAATAAACATGCATGTCATAAAATATTGCTTTATTCCTTTTGCCATAGAATAATATTCATAATCTTCAATTACACTAAATTCCGTTGTCATTACTTGCATTGTTTTGTTTATTGACAGTATGGAAATAGGATTATTGGCATGAATATCAGTTTCATGACCGGACGAAACAATTTTATTTACATAATTATTCCCAAGATAATGTCAAATGAAAAATAAATCTACACTCATCGTGTAGAACACCACATGCGGGGTGTCGACTATCTGTGACGTATGGTGGCGGTTCTGAAACAAATAAAAACGATCCAGGTAAGTTTAAGCATCAAAACATCTTTTTTGAGAAATGTTAGTACCAAATAAGGTATTGCACGTCAGAAACCAAACTATACAGACAAAAGCAGACGTTTTCAATGCTCCGTTTTCTAAAAGCATAAAGACACAAAGTATAACACCCGAGCGACTCATTGTATATTAATGTAAACTGAAATTGTACTAAAAAACTGGCACTTGATAGGAATTTATTTATATATAAATTATACAGGAGAAAATCGTCAAACGTAGTTTTTATCTTCAAACTTGAATATAAAGATTAAAAATCTGCAACGCGGAAAACTAGCAAGAGGTGTTTCGGTTCCTTCCGGGCAATACCTTATTTTGGTACTGACAATTTTCAAAAAAGTAATTTGTTACTTGAACTTACTTGGATTGTTGTTCTCCGCTGTCAAACATAGCCGACGAACCCGCATGTGGAGCGTTTCCGATGAAGGTCAACCCGACCTTCGGACACATGAAATTATTTTAAAAAGAGTTTTTTCTTCTTCATTTATTTTTAAAGTAATTAACTGGACGTTTGCTAACAGTAAACATGACTTACCTCCCTTACTGCCTGTTCACCCTGGACTTTAATTTTTACAATATTTCCAATCAATATCTCATATGTTTCGACTGTGTTTGGAAAAGATGATGGTTTTTGAATTTCGCAATCGAATGAAATAGGCGGTTGCTTCTCTTCGTCGACTAAAACAATACACCCTACTGTCTCATCACCGAATATGTCATTTGCTTTACAACTAAAATTTAATACACATTTTAGATAGATATAACATTTCATCTACGATTTTCATCAGATATACGAAATAATATATCTTACTAGACTATCAAAAATAATTATGTTCATGTACTGCGTTCAAGCTAAACTCCGACGAAAAATTCAAAACGGAAAGTGCCTTATTGAATGGCAAAATTAAAAGCTTAAAAACATCATACGAATGTAGAAATATAACTTTTCCGGGTTTTTTTTATGTCGAATTTGAAAAATGTTTCTCCATTAGCTTTAGACTGATTTCTGGTTTAAATTTTTTTAATTGTTCATCTTCACACAAAAATATTGATAACGCAATCAAATAACTGATACCCTATTGGTGCGTTTATTCTGTTTATTAGTACATGTATAAGGTCGATCGCTAAAACATGACTTGTTTGTGTCGTTTCAAGACATCGTCTCAGGAGTAACAAAAACATCAGGGTGATATCTGCACTCTCAATCCAGTTTTCTTCATATGTTCTGTTCAAGGGCAATAGTTATATGAACATTTAAATAATAAAATATACCGAACTCCGAGGAAAACTGAAAACAGAAAGTCCGTCACCAAATGATAAAAAAACCCGTTTGAACACATCAAACGAATTGATTACACCTATCATATTCTTGACTTTGTATAGGCATTTTCTTATGTAAAATTTGGTGGATAACCTCTCACTTGTATGGCAGTCCATTGTTTTGATAACGATGTGTGAACAAAACAGAACAGATATAAAAAAATTAGGTAAAAATGGCAACAATAGGGGACATAGACAAGGAAAAGCCATACACAAACTCGATTTAAATCTCGTCGCTAATAATATAACTAGTATCTAAAAATTATCAGGTCAGGATCGACAGGCATACCAAATATAACTTTTCATTAACTTCTTTATTTTTTTAAAGGAATTTCTTTCACATGTTCAATGAAACGACAACCCACGTATATATCTTCTATTGAAAAGGATGAATGGGAATATATGAGGAGAAACGACAATAGTACAGGCATATTTCTATAAAAAAAAGTATTTATAAACTATATAAACGAAAACAAAACAACTTACACATGATTTTTAAATCGGGATACATTTGCCTGCCATACGAGATCTATTACGTCCTCGAGGATGGTAGAAATAACATCATTTGCAATTTCTGTAAAGATATTTGAAAAAGTCAATGATTTGATATTGAAATATAGATGATGAATTTTTACGCAATTGATTTGATAATATGCAAACTGCAAATATTTCCCTTAACGATTTTAAATTTCAATATCTTTAATATTCATTGTTTTATTAATGAGTTTTGCCATCGAGCTGATTAAAAAAAAAACACGATTGAAATGTCATCAGTCTCATTATTAAAATGATTAATAAAAATAATGAAAAACTAAGTCTACCAAATGTGTCACTATCGTGTATTTAATGATGATCAAACATTATTTATATTTCGATATCTTAATTAAAATGTTGTTGCTTTTTTTTAAGAATATTGACATTTGTTGTAAACTTTGCATTTAAATTTTAACATTTAACTGCTATAAATTGTTATCGACAACAATGACTCTCTATAGTGCATTTAATATTAATGACACTTTATTTGTGTTTCTAAGCTAAAAAAACGATTCCTTCAATGCATATTAATATTGTATGTTAACTTTGCATTTACATTTTTTAAACATTCAACAGCTATCAATTTTGATCGTCAATAGATATTTTATTTTTCTGAATACCAGACGTCATGGACAATAAAATCACGATAAATATGTAATTGATGATACTTTAAAACATTCATTATCTTCTATTGACACATTATACATAAACACTTTTATAAATCATATTTTCCTCTTTTGATTTCAAACCGTTAACATTTTAGAAGAATGAATAGATTTCCCAAACGTATTAAGGTATTTCAATCTCGTTAACTATATGGTAAATGCATTTACCTCTTTCTGTGTACTCATATTCACTAAATGGTGTTCTATTGCTTAAAGTACTCGACAAAGTAAAGTCAGTCCTCCGTGAATTTCCTGATAACATTACAGATTTACGTGGTTTTGGTTTATCATCTCCTTCGTCAACTTCTGTTTCAGCGTTGAAAACTTCATCATCGCTTTCAGCTTCATCTGAATCGCTACCGCCATCTACATCGGGAATTTGGAATTCATCTTTAGATTCTTCTACAATTACATTTCTGATATCTTTGTCTTGTCCACTGTCTATAAATTTAACTCCTTCACTTTGTAAAGACATTTTTGCTTGTCCATCTTTTCTATATTCCGACGTATATTTTCCAAAATTATCTCGTGTGGTGTTACCATGCTGATCCAATATGTTGTTTTTAGACCCAGCCAAACATTGCGTGTTCTCATTAATTATTGTCTTAAAACAGGTATTAAAGGCATTATAACTATCATTCTTTTGGTGAGTTTGGTACATTCCCTCTGTTATTGTGTTATTTATTGTGCATAATTTATTATCAGTGGAAGCTTGGGAAAATTTGACGTTTGGAATATTTCTAACATTATTCAACTGTTTCGACAAAACTTTATTTCGAATATCACGTGATTTTGAAAGAGTTTTTACTTTACGCGTATGTAGATGACCAGTGTCATTCTGGTCTTGACCTCGATGTTTATGACATCTACAGTGACTGTATAGTTCATCCCGACTTTTTGCCAAACTTTTGGGTTTCGATTGCTGTTGATTACCGTTATTATTGCTTCTTTTAGTGTTAAATTTTATGTTAGATCTTTTAAAAGAATATTCATGCTGTATTGTTCCATTTTGTTTCAGTTTTTGGTCACTATTCGTTCGAGGTGGTACACTTTTCTTTTTCCTGATTAATTGTTCCACATTGTTAACGTTTGTTTGGTCAGCGATTATCGGTCTATATGCAATATAACCGACAGTGCCGTTTGGTGTTTTCCCATTTAGGTACTTCTCATTTTTCTTTCTTATGACTTTATATTTAACTGACGATATATCTTCTTTCAATTCTCTGTTAGTATTTTTCCTAAAACGTTTTATGTCCCTTTCGTTTGTTGTCATGGTATTTGAACTAACCTGATTTCCATTAGAAATTTCATGAGCGTGTATACACTTGTCATCCTCGTCAGGTCTATATGATGAATAATGAGATAGTTTGTCTAAGATTTCCATAGTTTCGCACTTTTTAGTATTATCACTTTGACTAAGATCGCTATGACGGCACATGCAATAATTGTTCGCGGTCTCTTTTCCGAACGACATTGTTTCCTTATTTATTTCGTTCAAAGTAGAATCTAAGCTACAGCCATTCACCAAATCAACTGTTTTGTCATCGAATTCACTTGATTTTTGGCCGTCATCATAAATATTATCATAAGGAAGCTTATATGAATATAACATTGATAATGTTCTGCTTGAGTTTTTAGTCGCAGTAATGCAGTCATACTGTAGAGGCACATTACTTGAATAATCGTTGTTGCTTTTAGAATCTCCTTTTGCTTTTAACAACTTATAATTTTTTATGCTACATGTGCTTTTATGTTTTGATTTATGTGTCAAATTGTCATTAGTTGTTGAATTGCTATTAAAACAATTTTTACGCATTTGATCCTCTCTTGCAACAGGTTCTGAACTTGCTTGATTACTGTCATTCTGGTTTTCCAAATCACAAGAATCATGTGTGATTGTCACATTATCGACATCATCTGCTATTTCACTTCGATCGGTACCATGTTCGGCATTTTCTGAATTTTTATCATAGAAGCTATGTGCACACGCTGATTTCTTCACATCAGAGTAAAAGTCACAATTTTTGGACTCATCACCGTTTGGCTTGTCAACATCATCAGTTTTTGAATAAGTTATTTTAGAGTCATTTTCTCGATGTAATGTTTTTGCTGTACTTTTTGCTTTTACTGTTTCGTTGTCAGCCTGCTTTAATATGCTGTGGTTGCATATCAATTGATCACCAAGTGAGATGGTTTCATCATTACGTTTGATTGTGTCGCTCATATTATCAAGCAAACTGGATTCTTTTCCATTTTCTGAAAATTCTGATATTTGTTCATTAACAGTACGATTAGAAGAAATTTCTGATAATACCTTTTCATCCGGTTCATTGCATTGATGATCATTTTTGACATTGGCATTATCATCAAAATTTATGTGATTAATATCCGCTTTATCTAAAAGTTGAGGTTTTTCAACTTTTTTACTTGAATGGTCTTCTGATAAGTTTTGATTGCTTTGTTGATGATCGTTTTCTTCTTTTTCATGAAATTCTCCAGCTGCATTGGGAGCTATCGTATTGTTTTCAACTTTCGGTTCACCATCACTTTTGATCAAATTGTCATCTAGAGGCACATGACTATTTATTTCAATAGTGTTGCCATTTAAACTGTGAATTTCGTCTGTTTTAGGTATTAAACAAGAAGAAACAGCTCTGCGCATCATGGTCAAATCTCTATAAACGTCATGTAAAGTGTATTTCTTTTTATATTTTAAAGGTGAAAATACATTTACACCAGCGTATGGTAGATGTTTTGGAAGACTCAGAGTCTGACCGTTTTGAGCAAAAATATGCGTTATTCCATTTTCCGTTGGAACAGTACGCCGACGTCCTTGAAATACCGTTTCACTAAAATGCCGTTCATTATTTCCATTTGCACTTGAAATTAAAACATGTCCATTTATGCTTTCTTTTGGAACTTTGGATGCAACTATTGTGGAAAGTTGTCTTTTAAGTTTAGGTGTGCTTTTTCTGGACGCTAAAATAGCAGCTGCTGATGGCCAACGTTTTTCACGTTTTAACTCTCCTGTATTTTGGCACATGTCGGACCCGAATATCTTTCTTGTTTTGGAAAAACGTCTCGACAATCGACATTGTTCTAATTCTTCAGACAGATTAGACAATTGCGTGTCTCCCATTGTCATTTCTCGTTGCGGACTGACTGGATAAATGTTATTCGAAGTAGAAGTAGACGGCAAAGATATATTGTCAATACTTTCAGGTTCCAGTAGCATCTTCCGGATTCTTTCTTTTTTCTCATCGCTCAAGTCCGTCCTATTTTGGCAAATTTCTAACGCTAGTCTTTGGATGTCATTCATTGTCACCTGTATCTGAAAAACAAACATTCAAACATAATGAAAAAAACAAACAAAAGATAAATGAAGTTTAGGTTACTGGTATTAATGTATGTGTTACATGTAACTGGCTTAAACAACTGATGAATAAAACGGTTATACAGACCATTTATAGCATATGCAAGAGTAGATGTCAGCGTACGTCATTTGAAAATGACATTTACTACTCATCCGTCATTTTAATTTGATCTTCATAAAAACTGAAAAGTCTGATCTGAAAAAGGTTGTAGTCAATACAGTACTGTTTAGTAGCGTTTCAGTCATTTCTGTGTGATGTTGGTATAACCAAGCAAAGAACAACTACTGATCATACACTGAACATATTTTGGTTAACTACAAGCGAATTGTCTGAACAGAACTGTATTTTCCGCAGTGATTAGATCTTAAAATGCATTAATAATTTGTTGTTCAGTCTTATTAAGTGCTGATCAGTTAAAAATGACAGCATCGTTTCAGATATCGAATACCAAATAATATACAGAGAACACATCAAGTCCCAAACAACTCATGTATGACCGAAAGACGTACAGTTATATTTATTCTATAATTTTAACAAATTGACAATGAATACAACGCAGACGGCATATAAAGAGTGTTCAAAACCAACTGAGACAAGTCTTAAATTGAACACGCAAATAGTTATATTGCAGGGTTTATCTCGTCTTGTTAGTACTAAGAATTTCCATTATATATCAAACTGTTGTGGAACAAAAATAGTTTTGTACTAGTTACGTAAAATGAAATCCATCCATTCAAACAGTTCAACCTTATTAAGCTATCCACAGTTGCTGTGTGCGTGAAATCGTGATCCATACAAGGACTTAAATGACGCGGTACTGAATCTGCATGATGGCAAATGAATATTATTTTTTTTCGCTTCAAATTGTAAATAATGAACTTTTGGATTCTTTTTCATTTGTCTAACGACCAGCAAAGTCTTTCGGTGTGACTTATCTTACCCGTAGAAATAATTTTCAATATTCAATTAGAAAACAATGAAAAGAAATTGATACAGACTTGCAGAAATGGGTTATCGTAGCTGTTATGACAAAACCTCTCAGAATGTTGGATCTGCAATGCTCTTCAACTTGGTATTTATAACCCAGAGAATTAGTATTTCTGAGTTGACATGAATAGCATTGAAATGGTCATAAGATGTTAACAATATATATACATTTTAACCTTAGTAGTACTTGACAGAATTAAATACTCATTTTTCAAAATGTTTGTTCTTTTATTGCTTTACGGGGCGTTTTAAATTTTAAAAATCTTTGGATACAAATTCATGAAAGCAAGATACAATTGTTAGAATTTCATTAACTTAAGGTAGAACAATACAAAGATTTTTTCACTCCAAATCAGACAACTTTAAACTGATGTAATTCATTTCATAGTGATCCTTCTTAATATCTTATAAATGAGGTACCAAAAGAAAGAAGAAAGATTAATCTTTCAAATTGTGATAATTTCATTATGACATAATTATTACATAATTAATTATTATGTGGTAAGTCGCTATATTGTGATGTCCACACTTGAATGAATTTAGCGTCTTTGTTCTTCATAGCATCCCAAAATATTTTATAGATTCTTGTACTACACAGCTTGACCTCCAAAACTATGTCTCAGATTTCCAAAAACATCAATAGAACAAATTTTATACCCAATTGAATTTAGTGGTCTCTAATGAATTGATGTTGCAAACTTCATTGAAGATTTATGAGAGAATGAAATACAATAGGAAAAGTCTGAGACACGGTTTTGGAGGTCAAACTGTGTTGTGCAAGAATCTATAATTTTTTTTAGGATGCTATGAAGAACAAAGAAGCTAAATTCATTCAAGTATGGACATCACAGAATGGCAACTAATTACATAACAATTAATTATGTAATAATTATGTCATAATGAAATTATCACAATTTAAAAGATTAAATCTTCTTCTTTCTTTTGGTACCTCATTTATAAAATTTAAAGAAAGATGAGTGGAATTACATCAGTTTAAAGATGTCTGATTGGGGATGAAAAATCTTTGTATTGTGCTACCTTAATGGTTATGTTTAATCGCTTTCGTACTAATTTTTCGTATTTACCAAAATCTTCTCAAAGCAAAAGTAAATTATTTGAAATACAATAACAGCAGAACATTCAGTACAAAGTCCGAAAACAACAAAATATCAAAGAAAAACAACAATCAAACAAAGAATTATACTTATGCATAAAGAGCTTATCTTTTAATGTATAATGGTTTTGCAGATTCTTTTAGAACAACACCCTAGATTGGATGCCTCATATCTGAGAGAGTTAAGGAGAAGATGAGGTTTGTTCGCTTTGTTATCATTTTTGCAAGGGTTTAACATACACTCTATCCTCCTCTAAACTATGTTATACTAGTATTTATTTCATCAAAAACTCAAGCTCAAACTCGTGTTGAACTGCCCCATTCTTCAGCCTTTTCTCTCAATTTTTGTTGTTGATTAAAACTGTTAACGCAAGAAGTTTTCTAAGTAACATTTTGTAGTTCCACAGATATGTTTAAGATATCGTGTTTGGAAAATTGAAAAGGAAACAGCATGTACATTGTCATTGCAATTATTAACAAACAAGTTATAGACAAAGTTTGCATTTGTTATTAATTGAAAGATATAAGTTCCAATACCTTTATTGTGGTCAAGCACGTAAAACTATTATCAATATGATTATTTTTCTATTTATAATACTGTACTAGTAAAATTGATTACACTCTTTTTTACTTTAACATAACAGATATTATATTCGCGAGGACAGAATAACAAATATTGGCACAAAGTACGAGGTGAGCTAGCAACAACAGCCTTAACACTAAATAAAATAGATACATACAGTTAGTACCTTCTTTCGATAAACCTACGTTTTAATAAAAATTTAAGTTTTAAAAATGTAGTAACTGGTTATTGAGATTTAAGTACGAAATCTGCATTTATCTCTTTTAATTAGAATTGTACGACCACAAGTGTTACCGTTTTCCAAACATCTGTAAATAAACTCATCATAAAAAAACAGGTAGATAAACCAAACAACAATCCATACTAACAGTATATAGATAAAATTTAAAAACAAACCAGATTAAAGTTACCATGAAAAGGGTTATTACATCCGGGTTCTTCAGAAAACGTTCGATTTTCTTTTGTGATGAGAACCATGCGTCGGAGGATGATACATTGATTCGAAGATTATTTCAACTTTAAATTAGCTGAACACCGGGACGTACTTTTCCATTATGCTTACAACGAACGAAGAACTTAAATCATGCAAATACTTTAACGAAAAAAATTAAAACATTATCTGCAATGAGTATTTGACAATCATAATACCCAGAAATCCGTATTAATTTTCGAAGTTTATTGTACACAGAATGGATAATTTATTCTGTAAAACTTTAATCATGCTGATGAATACATGACTTGGGTGTATTGTTAAAATTCAAACTGAGCATGTGTAAATATATATTCTTTGTAATTGTTTGGTCAAATGCTGTCTCAAACTGTTTCGGTTCGTTAACATCCTTGGCTTTTACATATTCGGCTTTGGGCGTTCCTGGTGAATATAAATCCAGAAAAGCTCTTTTTAAACTTTTTACTTGGTCGGCTTCACAACTAATTTTGATCTGAGTGTCTCTAATGAGTCTTATAGTCAAAACGCTCGTCTGGCGTATTAAATTATAATCCTGGTATTTGGCATTTTCCGCAATGGATATTGTAAATTCCTGAAGTTTATGTTACTAATATGAATGTAAGTGTTAACCGATTTTAAAACCGATGGAGGAAACAGTTGTAGAGACCGTTTATAGCATATGTTAGAGTAGATGTCAGCATACGTCATTTGAAAACTACATTGAGTACTCAACTATCATTTTGATCTTTTGACTACAAGCGAATTGTCGGAACAGAACTGAATTTACCACAGTGATTAGATCTGAAAATGCATTAAGAATTTATTGTTTAGTATATTAAGTATACATCAGGTTAAAATGACCCCATCGATTCGGATAACAAATGCCAAATAACATACAGAAAAACACGTCAATTCCAAAACAACACACGTATGACAGAAAGACGTACAATTTTATTTAGTTCATACTATGGAACCACAATAGTTTTGTATTAGTTACGTATACTGAAATCCATCCATTCAAACAGTTTGACCTTATTAAAACCACCCCCCGTTGCTGTGTGCATGAAATCGTGATCTATACAAGAAGAAAGATGTTCAACACTGCAAACAAATCTTTCATCAAAGACTGTTAAGGAAAATTTACCTAATCAAGTTAAAAACACAATGTGTCTAAGCATATTATAAACTGCTTTATATTCGTTGTGCATGTGAATGTTAAAAACAGACATTCGGTATATCTGACGAATTTATAAGTAAATCAAACTATTCATTTCTTCTTTTATTCAAATGAAATGATTCTATCATTATTCTATTTAAAAAATACATCCCCAAAAAGGAAATGGGAAGAAAACAAAACTAAGATTTTAGGTTCACTTATTTTCTACTTTTATATCTTAGTCTTTATTTTGAATATATTACACACATATCCTTTAAGGTAAATATCATTCTTCCGCCTTATTTTCCCTGATTAAATTTTACGTACTTCCTTTGCATTAACTAGGAAAATGTCAGATGACTTGAAGTATCAAGTAAACATTTACAAAAGAACTTAAATGACGCTGCACAAAATCTACATGATGACATATGAATATTAATTTTTTTAGCTTCAAATTGTAAATAATTAACTTGCTGATTCTTTTTCATTTGTCTAACGATCAGGAAAGTGTTTCGGTGTAACTAATCTTACACGTAGGAATAGTTTTAAATCTTTTATTAGATTACAATGACAAGTAATTGATACAGGCCTGCACAAATGGGTTATCTTAGGTGTTTTTGAAAAAAATCTCGGAATGTTGGATCTTCATTGATCTTTAACTTCGTACTGCTCGTGGAGATGTCCTCCCTGTGTGTATTACCAGACTAGTAGTCACCACCTCTGTGATGATATTATTATCCCTGAATAAATCATAATTATAAATCAACTGTTGAAAATACTATGGATTTACTGCAACAGGTAGAGATTACCCTAGTAGTTCTTGGCAAAATTAAATACACTACTTTTATTTAAATTAATGTTTGTTTTTATTGTTTAAAGGCACGGTACTTATTTTATTAAATCTTTGAATATAATTAACTTTAATCAATAAATGTTGTTAGAACTTCTTCAACCTTATGATAATGCTACATCGCTTTTATATTACCATCCGTATTTACCAAAAAATCTCAAAACAAAAATTAAATAATTGATATACAAGAAGAACAGAACATTCAGAACAAAGACCAAAACCTAAAACATTTATTTAAGAACCTATGTAAAGTGCTACCAAACAAAGCATTATAGTTTTGCGTATAAAGGGAGATACGTTACGATTTTATAGATCTAATAGAACAAAAACCTAGATTGGATACATCATGACTTCGAGGGTGAAATATAAAATTGTGTTCTCCTAGGTTGACAATGGTTATTCTGAGGGTTAAACGTCTACTTTATTCTCCTCTTAAACTATGTGATATTTATAAGTTGAACACGCAAATAGTTATATTGCAGGGTTTATCTAGTTTCTTTAGTACTAAAATATTCCCATTTTATATCAAACTAATTTGGAACCGGTATAGATTTGTACTAGTTACGTACAAAAAAATCCATCCATTCAAACATTTCAACCTTAATAAAGTATCCCCCGATGATGTGTGCGTGAAATCGGGATCCATACAAATAGATATATTTTCAACACTGCATACAAACCTAACATCAAAAACAATTAGGAAAATTTTACCTAATCAAGTTAAAAACGTAATATGTCTAAGCATATTATAACCTGCTTTATAATCGCTGTGCATTTGAATGTAAAAAAAAAATATTCGGTCGATCTGACGCATTTATAAGTGAATCAAACTATTCATTACTTCTTTTATTCAAATGGAAGGATTCTATCATTATTCTATTATTAAAATTACATCCCCCACAAGGAAATCGGAAGAAAACAAAACTAAGACTTTTGGTTCACCTATTTTCTACTTTTATATTTTAGTCTTTATTTTGCATATTTTGCACACATAAGCTTTTAGATCTATATCAATCTTCTGTTTTGATTTCCCTGATTAAATGTTACGTACTTCCTTTGCATTAACTAGGAAAAGGTCATACGGCAACAAAGGTATCAAGTGAAAATTTATACTAGAACTTAAAGGACGCGGCACGGAATCTGCATGATGACATATGAATATTAATTTTTGTCGCTTCAAATTGTAAATAATGAACTTTTGGATTCTGTTTCATTTGTCTAACGATCAGGAGTCTTTCGGTGTGACTAATCTTACACGTAGGAATAATTTTAAATCTTTTATTATAATACAATGACAAGTAATTGATACATGCAAGCAGAAATGAGTTATCTTAGGTGGTTTTTTTATACTGTGGATTCATTTTTGTTCGTTGGATACCAATTTTCGTGTGTTTCGTGGGTATATTTATTATAGGCTTTGTATGTAGAGATTGCAAAACCACGAAATCAAATATCCACGAAAATGCAAGTTGATCACAATCTTTGAAATTGATACCCACGAAAATAAATGAATCCGCAGTACTATATCCTCCTCTTAAACTTTATGATTATTATTTTATCTAAAACTTAATCTCAAACTCGAGTTGAACTGCAACTGTCCTTTTTTTAAACTTTAGTTGTTAATTAAAACTGTTAACGCAAGAAATTTTCTAAGTAACATTTGGTATTTTCACAGATATGTTTAAGATATCTTGCTGGGAAAATTGAAAAGGAAACCGCATGTACATTGTCATTGCAATTATCAGCAATCAAGTTATCGACAAAGTTTGAATTTGTTATTAATGGAAAGAAATATATTCCAATACCTTCATCGGGGTCAAGCACTAAAACTATTATCAAAACGATTAATTTTTTTTTATAATTTTGTACTAATAAATAAAGGCAACAGTAGTATACCGCTGTTCAAAACTCGTAAATCGATGGACAAAAAACAAAATCGGGGTAACAAACTAAAACTGAGGGAAACGCATCAAATATAAGAGGAGAACAAGGACAAAACATTAAAAGGTAACACACACAGAAACGGACTTAGCGTTAGACAAAATCCGATGAGAATAACAAATATAACATCAAAACCAAATACATGAATTTGGGATAAAAAAGTACCGTGACACGTCAAATATAAGAGAAAACAAACGACACAACGTTAAAATGTAACACACACACAGAAACGAACAATAATATAACAATGGCCATATTCCTGACTTGGTACAGGACATTTTTTAAAGAAAAGAATGGTGGGTTGAACCTGGTTTTGTGGCATGCCAAACCTCCCGCTTTAATGGCAATGATAAATATAACATTAAAATGACACCATAACATCACAGGACTACAATACAAATAAATAGGAGAAAATATTAAACAAAGAAACACATTAATAATAACAAAAGGCACCAGGTTTAATATCCAATAGTGTAATAAAATTTACAGTGTATTTTACTATTACATACCAGATATTGTATTCGCGAGGACAGAATAGCCGTGGCACAAAATACGACATGAGCTATCAATTATAGTCGTAACAAAATAGATTTATATATAGGCAGTTCCTCTTTTGGTAAAACTATGTTTTAGTAAACATTTAAGTTAAAAAAAGTAGCAACTGGTAATTGTAACTTAAGTACGAAATCTTAATTTATCTCTTTAAATTAAGATTGTACGACAACAAGGGTTAACATTTTCTTAACATCTGTAAATAAACTAATCATAGATACCAGGTAGATAAACCAAACAGCAAAGAAACTCATCATTGATACCAGGTTTAAAATTTTATATTTACGCCAGACTCGCGTTTTGTCTACAAAAGACTCATCAGTGAGGCTCGAATAAAAAAATATTTAAAAGGCATCCATACTTACAGTATATAGATAAAATTAAAATAAAAACAGATAAAAGTTACCATTAAAAGGGTTGATACATCCGGGATCTTCGGAAAAGGTTGTTTTTTCTTTAGTGATAACATTCATGCGTCGGAGGATAATACATTGATTCGAAGACTATAAATTAGCTGAACACTGGACGTACTTTTGCATTATGCTAACAACGAACAAATAACTTAAATCATGCAAGTACTTTAAACGAAATAGATAAATTCTCTATCTGCAATGAGGATTTGACAATCATGATACCCAGAAATCGGTATTGATTTTCGAAGTTTATTGTAATCAGAATGAACGATTTATTCTGTAAAAATTTAATCATGCTTATGAATACAATGGTATATTGCTTTTATTCCAAATGAGCATGTGCAAATATATTCTTTGTCATTGTTTGGTCAAATAAGTCTTCAAACTGTTTCGGTTCTTCTACAACCTTAGCTTTCACATTTAGGCTTTTAGTGTTCTAGGTGACGTTTGACGCTTTTGACGTATGCAATTATCAACTTGTTTTTCATCCTTGTATACTAAGATGACATTTGTTAATAGACAGAGCAGAAGACAACCATCTTTTTCTGGATTTCTTTCAAGTAGGTATCCTATGAGGTATGTTGCGAGAAGTGTATTAGGCATTTTAAGCAATGCCTCACATTGTGAACCGTATGAAAAAGTTACAAGATATCCCAAAACTAAGCCTATTACTTGAATATAAACCATAATAAGATTAGTGTCGCCTGTATGAAATGTCGATAGTTGAGTACAGATGTGACTATACAAACACTTCCAACTAAATGGCACATGACTTGGGGTTGGCCAAATAATATACATGGTAATAAAATGTACCATTTCTTAAAATATACCAAATGTCATTGATTTGTACCCTTATATACATGATATATCCGTAAACTTACCTTATCACAAATTGTACTTGTAAATTATGCAACAAGGTTTTCAGTCAATCGAACATGACTGATCGGACGAGACCTAACAATTGCTTAGGAATGCAGATGTTCGAATGCTAACACATACCAAAGAGCATATGAATAACTTTATTATGCCGTTTAGCTGACGTGGTTACAACAATTATTTGCGTCGCTGACGGTAAAGGAAACAGTACCTAAGTATCCTTTATGTGACGTCATCGCAGGCGAAGAAAACAAACTTTAGCCTTTTGACTCCTTCAGGATCTTTGAAAACAAGGAAAATAACTGAGCCTATAGAACCAGGATAAACCAAGGCTGAACAGTCATTGATAACCTATGAGCACTTACACAACAAACATAAAAATATAAAGTGAATGTTATCAAAGTTAAAAACCTCAAAGTCGATACCTGGTCTTAATAGGGTTAAAGATAACAATGGATTAATGAAAAACAACCACATCATGAAAACAATCAACATGTTGGTTAAAACAAAACAGAAGAAGAGCAAACGACAGCCTACAAAACATAAAACAGAAAACAAAAGCTTGAGTTACATGAACCCAACCAAAAGTCTTGAGTGATTTCAAGTGCTTCAAAAATTACCAAGGAATGCGATTTTAATTAAATGTTTGGCCTATTTGACATTATTACCGGTTTTGTCATGAATATGGATATGGTTAAGAAATGACTTTGATATAATGACTGTATATGTTTGCACAGCACAATTTTCCTGTACATGTATCTAATCTCAATCAACATAGGATTGTTGATTAAATTCCTGTATGGTTTTACCTGGAATTATAATGCATTTGGTAAACATCGGAAAACCAACATTATATATTATACATAAGCGAATTAATCTTTTGTAAATTACACCTGTTAGGACGGAATATATATGATTGGTTTCATCGATCAATGCATTAATGAATACAGAAAGATGACGAACCACTTGATAAACAACTTAACCCCAGTATCCTTTTAATTGTGATATTTTATGAATGTAAATGTTTTTGTCAAATGATAGATTGATTTTTCATATGAACAGTTTATTACACGTACCACCTGCCAATTTAATGTGAGAGCGATATGACGAGACGACCTAATGATATAAGGTATACCTATATTGAATCCTAATAACTGCCGTACGGTCGAACTGTAATTTAAAACCTACAAATCTATTTACTTTTTAATTACCTTTCAAAAGTTTAAATAGACGAACTGATAATGCATATTACAAAAGACTATTGAAAACTATTGAAATGAAGTTTACAGTCTACCAAATTTAAGTGACATCCAAGCATAATTTTCGTCAATAGGTATTTTAGACTTCCATTCATTGTCTTTTCGCTTTCACTTTTATTTACAAAACTTTTATTTAAAATTCTTAGTCAAACATGTAATTTAAAAGTTGCAAATAAGGTTCAGTAAGCATGGTTAAATTTAAGTTTGAAAGTGGTATAAGGGATACCAAAAATATACACGGTACAACCTTAAAAAAGGGTGAGTAGCTTTTTTGTCATGTTTTATTATCAGAGGCAGACTTATAAATGTATATTTGAAAACATATTTTAATATTTTCTTCGTGATGATTAATTTGTTTTGTTTTAATTCAATACTTGTTACACTAGTACTCTTATCGTTATCGATAAATATCTTGATATGTACGAACTAATAATAATCTAGATACAATAAAAAAGATCTGTCATCTAACAGTCGAGATTAAAACTTCTGATATTAGAGAAAATAAGCATGTGCCACTCCACTGGTTATTGGTGAAAGATGAGTTAAAAATCAAATGACTATAATTTCAAAGTAAAGAATGAAATGTCGACCAGTTTGACTGAATGTTAAAGGGCCCATTTGATTAAATTCTTTAAAAAAAAAAATGCCGTTAACAAAACAAACATCGTTGTTGAAGGC
Source organism: Mytilus edulis (assembly GCF_963676685.1). Lineage (NCBI taxonomy): Eukaryota > Metazoa > Mollusca > Bivalvia > Mytilida > Mytilidae > Mytilus > Mytilus edulis. The sequence goes on from NC_092345.1 coordinate 21,662,961, forward strand.
CGTACGATGATCTTTAGTTGTTAATTTCTGTGTTATTTGGTATCTTGTGGATAGTTTTCTCATTGGCAATCATACCACATCTTTTTTTTTTATATTAAATGTTTCTAGCAGAAAAACATTAAATGTTGACGCCCATATATTTGATGCCATATATAACCAACGTGTCAAGCATTGGTTATTCTGATTCTATGTTGATTGATGCGTACTTTGAACGTCTTATCAGTCCAACGGACAAAATAGTTTCTTAGCAATTGAGAATTTTCTGCATATCTATTTATCCTTTATGATGTTCTCTTTTTTCATTTCATTTTGTTATTCATTTTTTACAAATAAACTATGGCATGGCTCAATGAGGGGGGAGGCTTTCACTCCTAAATGTCAATTTGCATGTTAGTTTTAGATTATAACTTATATTTAGTATCGTTTTTTGTTTTTATTTATTTTGTTGAATTTCCATTAAGTTTCGTTATCATTCCCATATTTACCTTTAATCTTGTTACTTTTATTAGTTAGTAGTTCAGTGATCATTGACTTTATGCACGTTACATAATTCAAATTGAGGAAATTCGATATGAGAGAAGCGTACTTTCAGATAAAGACTATCAGAAGCAAAACAAAAAAATAAACTATGCAAATGCATAAATATCTCTAAATTACTTATTAATTTAAAATATTTTACCTTTAGAGATGAATGTTAATCGTTCGGATCGATTCACTAGACATTAATTATATTAGGCAAACTAAGATTTAATTGTTGTATCGAAAGTAATTTTCCATAAATATTCCATTTGAACTTTGTCTAACTGATTTTCCTTAATTTACATAGAGAATACCATGGTCATAGATTTTTAATTCAATCTGATTGTTTGGAATGAAGCATGTGGTAAACATAATCTCCTTTTTTCCCTTTTGTTTTTGTACTTTGAGACAAATGTGTTTATGCATTTGTAACTTTTGGTCCAGTTTAAATTAATATTACACAATTAAAAATACATACCAATAGACCCCTACGTTTTATATTTGTTCGTCGGATAAATATAAAGAATGTTGCATCATCTTCCCACGATCTCCTTTTAGAGTGATGTGTAAAATATGTGAGTATACGTATCTTCAGAGTGTTTGTGATTTAGGATTCGAATAGGAATTTTCTGAAGATTGCCAGTATGGGTAAATTTTATTTGATAAAAACATCTAACTTGAAGTTCGAACTTTATTTGGCCATTTGACCTTTTGATTCGAGCATCACTGATTAGACTTTTGTAGACGAAACTCACGTATCGGAACAAACTATAATCCTTGTATCTTTGGTAAGTTTTTACATGTAAATATGGTCATGTTTGTGAGGGTCATGATCAATAACACGTATGCTGCTCCAGAAAACTGCCCATTTCGTGACGATAATTTGTTTATTATTTGAATCTGAAGGACAATTCATAATTGATTTTTTTTTATAGCCGTGGCTTTGGGATAACCTTCTTTCTAATTTTTCAATAAATCTTAAATGAAATGCTGATATATTTTACCACTGCTGTTAAGGGAGCCCTGTAAGTTATAATTTGGTAAAATTTATATTATATTGTTCATAGAACCTAAAATAAAATCATATAAAGCTATCGAACTCTTTAGAATAAATCAAATGACATGGCACTTGTATCCTCCGGATATGTCAGTAGATCCTGCTCCATATATGACACCCGTCATGACTTGATTGAGGCTTCGACAATTGAAAAAATAATATTAAAAAATCAAATTGCAAAATAACCGAACTCGAAGAAAAAATTCAAAATGGAAAGTCCCTAAACAAATTTCAAAATCAAAAGCTCAAACATATCAAAAGAATGGATAACAACTATCATATCCCTGACGAGATTTGCCTATCTAGAAAATGGAAGCTTAAGCCTGGTTTTATAGATAGCGAAACCTCCCACCTGTACATGTGTGACAGACGCGTATTATAATTTCATTATATTGACAACAATATATAAGCTAAACAAACAGAAATAATAGGTAAAAATAACCAGATACCAGGCTTGTACGCCGGACGCGCGTTTCGTCTTCATAAACTCACCAATGATGCTCGAATAAAAAGTTAAAGGGTCAAAATAAAGTACTAAGTTGAAGAGCATTGTTGCATCTGTTACAAAGATTTTCCATTGCGGTTAATCAATTTATATATAGTTTGTATTTTTGGTGTTTTAATGACACTTTTAAACACCGCATTTAGGCTATTACGTGGCGGCCAGTTTTTAAATGTGGAGGAAGCCGGAGTGTCCGGAGATAACAAGCAACCTTCGATAGGAAAACTGACAATCCTAGTCATTTAAGGTGGTACCTAACACTACAGGGAGATAACTCTGTAATATCAGCTAAACGTTTTAATTACGTTGCCTTGTGAAGGCAATATAAAGCTTCTCAATGATCAAAATTAGTGTTTGTCAAACTGCTGTATAACCAGTGCAATTTTTCTGATAAAACGCTTGGTTCAAATTTTTTGAATTTTTTATATTTTTGTTAAAGGGTCAAAGTAAATACTTTGTCAAAATTTTATGAAAATTAAACGAGCCAAATTAATTTTAGTGAAAGTGTTGGGTACCACCTTAAGATTGTAGTTGCGTGCATCCGCTAGAGCGGGATTCGGACTCACAACTTCAGTGTTGAATGGCTAGTGATTACAGTAGTAACTACTTAGACCACTCGGCCACCGAGGCCCCCAACCAATTAATAATGGCGTCCTTTAAACTTTTGAAGAAAAAACTTCATCTTTATCATTATGAACCCCTTGATTTCACCAATTCATCAATGAACAGGTTTCATTAATGAAGTATGTTCCACATTACTGCCTGTGAAGGTTTAACACAACTCTTATCCAGGTAAGTCGAATTGAAACATTTACTATGTACTAAAATGTATATCAATCTTGAAAAGAATTTTTAGGAAAATATAATTGTCATCGTACAAAACATAAAAATACTTGTCAAAAATAAAATTAGCCAACGTGTAATAAGTGCCTCGATCTGTGCAATAAAAACTCGAAGAAAGCAATTATAACGTCTTATATTCTTCTGAATGGTGAATAATTCTCTCTGATACCTCGATGACACAATAAATCAATCGACTAATAAGTCTTTATATTCTGAACAACAATGAAGTGGTTAGTAAAACAATGCCATTAATCTTTCTTTGTATTAATTCCACAACATATATTGACATAACGATTTTCATTTTATCTTAGCAATATATTTCAGTTTAGACAGTATTCAAACAGACCTATTTATTGTAATATCGTACGCCTTTATCAATTACTTAAACATACTGAAGATAAATTCCTTTCACCCTGTTTAAAATGCTCATATCTACATAATAAATTATGTGTTTGTGTAATGCATAATTTTCATTTAACTACTTTTATGCGATTAGTAAATGTAAATATTTGAACACTGAATTATTTCCATTTGTTCACGTTTTATTAAACTTAAATCTAAAATAGCATTTAAAATGTTATACAAGATTAAAATGACGATTCGATGATCTTTATTTAGTATTGTTAAAATGGAATTTAAATAGAATTGGGTGTCATCTGCTTTGTATTTGAAAAACAGCCATGAATTGGTACATTCGTTTATATTGACAAAGTATAAATTTTGTACTAGTACGTTAAATGTTCCATATATTACCAAGATGACAGTAAGTTATTTTAAATATTTACTTTATTTAATAAAGAAACTGTTCTGCTTTGACACTTTGCTTAAAATACATGTCATATTACCTGTTTCAATGTATTGAAGACGTGTTTTAGTTGTGTTTCTTAACCGACAATTTATGCTGTTTCACGCGTGACTGTCCCACGTAGGGGAATGTTGGCACCTTGAAACCAGTTTAACCCTGCCCCTTCTATATGTGCCTGTCCCAAGTCAGGAGTAATTCAGTGGTTGTCGTTAGTTCATGATTCATACTTGTTTTTTGCAACTTGTTTTGTTATGAATTTATAACATTAGTTTTCTCAATTGAATTATTTTATATCTTTTATGTTGGTGTCTTTTATAGCATACTAAAAGGTATGGATTTTTCTCATTGTCGAAGGTTATACAGTAGTCTATAATTGCTTACATCGACTTGATTCGAACTTTGGCAGATAGGTGTCTCATTTGCAATCATTCCACGTCTCCTTGTTTTTATATCTATTCTGCAAGATTTTAGGTAATACTTGTTACTTTAGCAAAAAGCTTTACAAGTTAGATTGTTCTTTGATGCAGAAGTACCGGAATTTCCTTTAAATATGGTCATTCCCGTGGGTATTTTGTTAAATATACAACAAACAACGAACATCTTTTTTATCTATAAAGTTCTGATTTCAAATTTTTTTGAATATCAGTTGACAATACTTGTTAACAAACAGAAGTTAAAACTAAAGGTACTCCAAAGTCATGATTTGATAATGAAAACCTTAAAAACTATTCGGATACAAAACTTAATCAGGGTGAATACTTGTAATAGCAGTTTATGCTAAAGATGGGGATAAAATTCAATAAATTGCAATACATGTGGAAGCAGTTTAGGAGGAGTTACGTATACAAAATGGATATAAGTGGCAACAGTACATAATGTGAATAAGTTTGTGATAAAGTTTTACAAAACTTTGTCAAACCGTTCAGGAGCAATTACGGATGCAAAAGTGAAACAGGAGGACGAACGAACTATCAGACTGTTTTATTATTGAACACTGCGCTTTACGAAACGGGGATACAATATGATAGAAACTATACATAACAGAGTTTAAAATACACCTAGTTGAATCTCCACATATATTTTTTTCAGGAATGATGCAGTTACAGAATAAATAAAAAGACAATGATCAAAAAAGAGAATGAACGGATTTATAAGTAAAAACCCTATATATCAACAACGTCTTTATATCATTAATAGAAGCGGAAGTGGGGATGCTAGTTTCCTCCTATTAACTCACGACAAGTCAGAAATACAGAACTATCAAGTCAAGACGGATCACTGGAGCGCATCCACAGGAGTTTCAAACTTTGGAGTCGCGGTCCATAAGAACTTTTTGTACATAATAGGAGGGTTTGATATAAATAAGGCTGTCGCCATAAGAAAAGTTTCTAGGTAAGTACAGCATAACTGTCTTTTAACACAGGAATTTTAATGAAATAACAAATTCAACATTTTACATGTACAGAACAACTATACAACGGATTATCATTTAAATATGGATTCAAAGTACACAGGGAATAAAAAGAATTTTCTTTAACTTGGGGGGAAAAAGTTATGAAAATACAAGTAGATTTTCAAAGGCAGACAAACACAAATTTAAGAAAAACACTGGTTAACTACAGAACCTGCAGAATAAAAAGGAGACAAGCTAAAGCCCTCAGAAAAGTCAACGGACGACCATACATATTGAGCTACAAAACCATTAACTAAACGAACGGTGAAAGTACGCACTATACTCAGGAAGAGTTAATAGCACCCCCCTCCTGTTTTCCAATGCTTGAAGTAATGTGTAAAAGAGATAAAAGCCGACACATGCAAAAAAAAACAAAAAAAAAAACACTCACAACAAAATTCAAATTAAGTAATCCGTCATCATATAGATACATGCAGCATTCAATTTGAGACAAGGCATTTTTTTTTCTGGTATTTTCTTTCATGATACACTACAAATAGTACAAGAAAACACTCTATAATTGAACAATGAAACTAGTAAGTTATATGGTAAATAGATTAATCTATAACACAACTGATTGAAGTCAAATCCATTAATTGATCGAAACTAACTGTATATAATACTTTTAATTGATCTTTAAAATTAACAACGTTGCCATGACATTAAATCGTAATAATCCATTCCATTATTCTAATTAAATTCAAAAATATTGTAGTAATGTTAAAACATGTCATTCACTTATAATGAACTTTCACAGAAATGCCCTTTGCATTAATGTCATACTGGCAAATGTACTATACGTTAATCAATCGGGAAACCTCGGCAGATTCCGCTACCCGATCTTAGATCTTCCGAGGTATGTCGAATGGTGCGTTAATAACACGGATATTGTTGTTTAATTTTATTTGTAACAATAATATACGAATAGAAGACAAGATTCCGTCTTCTTAAAAGATTTACAAAGATATACCATGATAAATTACCTATTAAACATTTACATATTTATTCCATACACACATGGAGCAATTGCACATATATAAAGATCGAGTTAAATAAGTGTTACTGAGTGAATATGTTTTGGTTTGGTTATTATTAATTTTGAATTTTATAATATATCAAGCTGTCAACGTGGGTGTAAAATTTAATACTTTCTTAAACATATTTATATATGGAATTAAATTTTAAAAGTATTTAACAGGGATCCCGTGTACAAATATCTCGTCATTTGATCTATTTCATCTCTTAAAATATTCTACGGCATAAAATTAAAACAAAATCTTAATTTCTGGCATAAAATAGGTATAATTTAAACGACACTTAAATCAAGAGTTCAACCCATGGAAAAAAATGTTTGACAGAGACACCTCCGGGTGCGGGAGTTTCTCGTTGCATTGAAGACCTGTTGGTGACCTTCTGCTGTTGTCTGCTCTGTGGTCGGGTTGTTGTCTCTGTGGCACATTCCCCATTTCCATTCTTAATTTTATTTAATATTTAGATATCACTTCTGAAATGTTTAACGTAAAAGAACTTGTAATACGACATTATATGCACGCGTAAGGCTCAAGATAAATTGTTCTCTGGAACTGATATCATCACATATCCTTGACTTTTTGTTTGATGTGTTTTTCATGAGAAATTGGCAACTCTGTGAGAACCAACTGTGCTCATTTATTATACCACATTTATGTATATACATTAATACCAGCTTTACAAAGGGAGAATAATCAAAATAAAGGAAAGGAAAACTATAGATTTGAATAATAATATAATCTTTTAATTTCACGTTTCACTATTTAAATCATGTCCCCTCACGGTTAAAAATCAAAGTTTGGAGACTATGTTAAACGCATAATTCCCATTTAACTGGAAATAAAGATTACCAGCGATTAAGTTTAGTTTCCTTTCTATCTTAACTTACAATAAGGGTCAGTTGAAAACTCAACATCAGGAGATTATTCTAGTGTCTATTTATGTATATATACCAACATACCAGCTGAACCTAGAGGATACATAGTTTGTAATACAAATGTCATATCCCCAATTAATGTATCCCTTTTTTTTTAATTCTGAACCTTTCTCAATTATAATTTTATTTCCTGGTTTTGTCATGTAACTAAAACCTTTAAAGCTTTTATTACGAATGATAAGATATTAAAAAAAAATCTGCATATATAATGTTTTGTTATTTTCTGTTACCATGTAAACGTGTATCCTTTAAGTTTAATTACAAATCCGAATTGACAAATGTGTTTACTCGTACCTAGTAAAATATGTGTTAAATGTCAGTGAAACTTTAAGGTTCAGTTACTGAAATACTCGAAGGGCAAATTATCTATTTTGTTTTTACGAGCTTTCATAATCACTTCACATGTTAAGGTATGCATTTTATTACACGGTCTCAGAGTACACGGTACACCGAAACAAAATAGATAATAACTATTTTGCATGATTCAACATCTTCAACATTTAACTATTATTTATCTAGATGGATACAAACTGTTTATTTTAATCTGATTTCTCTTAAATGAATGACTTCCCATATATGTTGATTTGATTATTTATCTCAATCATATTTGCTGCGACCTTGATCCTTGACCTATTGACCCTTACACCAACAGGGTTCTTTTTCGATCCATATGTCATTGTCAAATCAAGTTTAGCACGACTTTGAAATAAAATTTATCAAAAAGTGTTACATATAAAACAAAATGATATACACTATTTTAAAAGCTTTCATTTGCAATATATGCACATGTGATAATGAAAATCAAAACTTTTCGGAAAGTATCTAAATTCCGTGTAAACGATCATAGGGTGTAAATTAGTTTTGCGGAAAGTTGAATAAAAAATCGACACATAATTTTCTAAGTTCTAAATAAAATTTCAAATTTGTTTAAAAATATTCAATATGCTAATCAAGTTATGTTCATGTTGTAACTAATGGGTTGAAATATTGTTTTTTTTAAATTTTTGGGAAAAAAAGTGTTTTTTGAAATCTCAAAAATTGCAAAAAAAATTTTTTTTATTTTCGTCTCAAATCAATACTTTAAATATGAAAACAATACACAGTAAATTTGGAACCTTTCGGATTAGTTTTAAGATTGTTACCGCTTTTTGAATATCACTTTACACATACTGTCACTCTATGGTAAATCAGTTGATAATGTATACACTTTAACGATTTCTCGTGGGGCCGAACTTTGCTTAACTAATAAACGAAGAAACTGTATGATTTTTAAAAACAAATTGATGGCAAACATAAATACCTTTAAATGAGAGGTTGGCATCATTAGTTGGAATATCTGTTTTTAAAATTGTCGTTTATGTAAATTTTGTTAAAAAAAAAAAAAAATCGCGAAAAAACGTCACAAAAGCTAAAAAATATTTTTTTTTAAACGGATTTATATTTCCATAATGATTAAGTATTACTTCCTTCAATATTGGTCCAATGAACGGAAAACTTTATCTTTAATTTGAAAAAAGTCTTGTATCGTTTCTTTTGTTGACTAGTATATGTTTCTTATGGCTCAAAAGACATCGTCCAGAAGGTTAAACGTTGATATTCCTACGTGTTTAGAATTATAAATTATTGGTTTACCACGATCGAACGGTCAGTAAAATCTTGTTAAACCGCAAACCTATTATATACGTTTCAAGTGATATAATCACAAATAACTATAATTGTTAATAAAGTTATGAAAAGGCTTCCATAGATGTCGTAATTTGACAAATACAGTCAAGTAATCCGAATTGGCATGGTAAAAATGTCCTTTCTGGCACAATGGCCCGGCCATCTGTGGATGTTTAACACACTAGGTCTTTATTCTTATTGTGCTCAAATACTTGTAGCCTTCTATGTGTTTTCCCTCGGTATGCGGTCAGGAATTGTTTTCGCGTAAATACTTTTATTTATTTTTTCAACGTAATCAATAAAATTATTTTGCATAGGTTATGAAAGTTAAAGAACAAAAATAGACGCCAAGTAATTATGGTTTAAAAGTGAAACTACTAAAAACTATTTACACATACATTATAATCAGTTGTGTTTGCTTTATGTTCAATGTACATGCATTACAAAATGTATGTAATCATTTTATTCATTTGATCTATTATTCATAGTCAATACTGCCTTTAAACGGGACAACCAAACACTTTGCACTTGGAGTGCTGCTTCTTCTCTAAGCACACGGCATTATAGGGTAAGAGTAAAGACTTTTCGTCTCGATTCGAATGATTTCTTCCGTTTACAAACTGTTACCCTGTGACCTAGCACGTTAAAAAGCCGGTGGATCTGGTGCAAAGCAAGGTTTTTGTCACTGGACATGGAACAGCCATCAACCCATCAATCAAACGGGGCTATCGATGCAGGAAATATGACCATTCTACATTGAATCGATTAACACTACCATAATATTTACTGTTTGTATAAACTTAGTAAATGATCTTACACAAATTTATGATCCACGATTTCCGTCATTAATCGTCTGAATTAAAAAAGTTAAAAGTTAAAAAAAAACCTAATAGGAAAAATACTGATTAGAAATCTGTATCACCTTTGAACTACATTCAAAAGTAAAATTCTGTTCAAACTTTCTATCGATTTAAATAAAAAAACATTTCAACACTTTGAAAATAAACACTTCAATAACAAACATTGCATGCAACTCTAAAAGTGACTTTGAAAATATTCCCAAATTACGTCCATCGCATTTATCCGTAATTAAAAACAATCAAAGGGTATTACTTAAAATTCTATTTTGGGAGATGATTTGAATGAAAAACAGACACAAGACCAGGGATACAGATAGCACCCGTTTGTTTAGTATAGATAGAATCATTTGAATTGTATGAATAGTGACATATAGCTGTTACAAATAGCTATTGAACTCATACAGTTTTCTATCACAATGTATAAGTAAAGTTTGAGCATAAATAAAAGATATCACTTAAGTTTGAGCATAATCAAATGGTTTAAGTAATAAAAGTTTGAACATAATTGATTAAGTGTACAATGTTGTTTTTTTTTAGGTATGACCCGTTATCAGGAATTTGGGTAGATCGTGCACCTCTTATTGCAGCTAGACAAAAGTTTACAGTTTCAGTATTTGAAAACAAAATATTTGTTATTGGTAATTATTTTGGACTTAATACAGTTATTGTATGTATTTTGCATTTCTTTATTATTTACATTTCGAGAATTAAATTTTCTCATTGTTTATTTAGTGTATGTCACCGTTTTCAGTGCATATTATATATCATGCCTTGGGAACCAATCCGAATTTGGATATCACGTGACTAAAAGTTTGTCGAAGCAAACAAAAGAAAAGAAAAAAACCAAAGGACTTTAAAGGAACTGCAAAAGTAAATACAAACACCATGCTCAAGGGACATACAAACAATTTTTGTATTTTATATTTATTTTAATCAGAATTTTAAATGAATGTATCTATTATATTTGTCCAGTACATGAAGAATGTTATTAGACTTATAATGATTAATTAGGAAAAACGCTGTAATCTGAGTACATTTTAAAACAACAAAAATGCAATGAAAGTTATTAACTTGTGAAAAAGAAAGAAACTAGAAAAAAAACCTGGCTACTGTCGAGATAGACATCTATAAATACCGTGCGTTTACGGGAAAAAAACTATCCTGAAACAAGGTTAAAGTTTATCAAATTGCTTTGAATATTAGTCCTCACATAAGAGCTTGAGATATCACAATGGATACCTATTTTTAAACCTTCGTATATGTATTAGCTAGTGAGGACGAAACGTTTTTATGCTTTGATATATAAGATGTGGTATGATTGCAACTGAGAAATATTTTTACAAAAAGCAAATGACGTAGATGGTCACAATAAGGACTTCAACAATGAGCAAGAGAATAGTAATATATAAAAGGTACCGAAATGACAAATGTAAACCAATCCAAACGAGAAAACTTACAGCATGATTTATACTTGTAATGTATTTCGATTTTGTTGTAAGAGGTATATTTGGTTGATACAAGTGTTTAGGTTTACAGTTATTGTTTGTAGGTGGCGAAGGAGACGATGGGAAAGTTTTGTCTTCCTGTGAAATTTACAAACCGGAAGACGATATATGGGAAGAAGGACCCAAACTAATATCCCCACGTTCTAATCTGTGTAGTGTTGTATATCAAAACGAAATTTATTGCGCTGGTGGGTGCTATGGAGGGAAGTGTCACAAAAGTTTCTGGTGAGTATCTAATATCAAAGAAAAATAAATTCTAATAATTCGACTGCTAAACCCCTACCCGTCAATAACCAAAAAAAAGTACATACATCTAAACACATTAAGTAGATTTAGGACCATTTACTCGTTAAAGTATTTTTTTTTATCAAAACTAAACAAATGTGTCATAATCGATACATGTTTAGAAAAGCAATTAGTTATACATAAAAATGTAGCCTTCAGATGAATGTAGCCTTCAGATTGTTTTCGTTATTAATTGATTCTCGATTAAAATCCGAATTCTCAAATGACATGGTTTGTGAATATCAAAAATTGGAAAATGAGTTTAAAGAGTAGTTGCATGCCTTTTATTTGATTTCATAGACATTTGTCAATATCAATAACAGTATATTTATATCAGCGTGTTTAAAGAATTATGAAAGTAAATTTAATCTTCTTCTATTTTCGAAATGGCCATGGAATCAATATTGCATGAGTTTATAATCTATTGTGATTATAGATCCTGAACAGGCTACAAAAAAGGTGACTGAAACACTGTTTGGCCAGTGTGGTTATATATTGACTAAATACCAGTTACCTAAATAAAGATTTTCGCGACGTTCTCTTTTACAGTTTAAATTTAGATTTCATATAAAAGTATTGATAAAAGTGTAGGAAGTATAAAACCGCAGCGTGATATTAAACATCCAATACTTGACCTTACGGGAACAATTTAAATAAAAGGCCACCAAACAAACTACGAGGTAACACTTATAGCGCCGTAGATAGTTTTTCTTGATTATCAAATGATTTCCCATGATGAGTTTTTCAATCCAATTTACTTTCAAAGTCTAAGGCCAGAGATCATAGTAACAATATGATAAAAGGCGATTTAAGCTCGAAAGCACCGTACAGTTGCACTTTTTAAAACAATCTCCATTATACATAGTTCAGTTCATTTCCTTGTGAGGCTTGAACTCTATTTGATTTCAATATCGTATGTCAAAGGTAGAGGTTATCTTAAAGTATTTAGGGAAACAAATATTCTTTCACGTCGTGGTTCGATATTAATAGTAAACAAAACAAAAATCCGATAAAAAAGGTTGAATGCAAACGATATGAACCTACGAAGTCTTAAATTATACATGTACATGAAGGATTAATGTTTTTATCACTTCAATCTCGCATTAAGACTTCTTTCATTTCATAATAAAATAAATGCTACCGATAATAACTTACATTTATTTAAACTGCCAACCTTTGTATTTTAGAAAATTGAGGTAAAAAGGAATCAAAAATTTAAACAAAAATGCATAGTACGCTTAAATATTTCGATATAATTCATGATTGAACCATCATGTTTGAAAGTATTTTAAAAGTCTTGAAGATAAAAGATTTACTACTGTAAAAATTTATGATTAATTGCTCATAGTATCTGAGAAACATACCTTAATATAAAACATTCAAGCTTTGACCACAAACTACGAAAATGAAATCTGATTAAGGTATAATGAACTCTTTAGTACAGACATGCACGCCTTGCAGTAATTTTGAACACCACCCCTGATAGTTGATCTATTGTGTATAGTATCTGAGATACGGAACTTGTTAAGGATCACTGATCACTGAAATGAGGTTGAGGTCAGTTGAATCCTGTCTGACGAACATGCAGACCTCGTAAGGATCCAAATTACCAAATATAGTTATCATTTTACTCAATATAATTGTGAAATTCATATTACACCCCCCCTTCCTCTTCCCTATATTTTTGAAATTTCGTAAAAGGTGATAATTATACTTACTATGCTGTCACATCACTATTAACTTTATTATACTAGTATACGTACCCCAGTTAACCAATCATTCCCAGTATGGTTTTCTTACTTTAGTCCCTCAGACACATTTGCATATATGAAACGAATCATCGTTCTTTGAAAAAATATGTTTTTGCAGGTGGACATATTGCTTTGTCTTTTTTAGTCTAAACTTATTTTATTTCTTATTAATTCCCTTTGTATACTTGTAAGTCTTAGAGGTAAATAAAATCGTGATGTCTAATCCATATTTTCATCGTTCTTAGCAATATTTCATTTTCGATGTACTACGCACAACACATTGTCTTCTTATATTGTCCTTTCACTCTGAAATCACTTGGATACTGTATCACAATTTCTAATCCTTTTGATGAATAATCATTAAAAGTTAATATGTTTCCAATAATACATATTACTTATTAACACGTAGATTTATATTAGTTATTGGGTTATTTTTTTTAAATCTGATGCATAATTGTCCTTCATTTTCCAATGACATTTTTCAATTATTGTTAATGAATTCAGAAAAATAAGATTTTGAGAACGATATTTGTCAACTTAGATCCCAATTGCGAGTGACATAAACGTATTTTCAATATTCGATCAATATCAGTGCTTAGACAACAGTAGTTTCAATTGGTCTTAGGAAAATAACTTCACAACATACGATCACTAACATATTAAAGCTCGTTAGTCAATAACATTACATTTCACTGTTGGTTACAGTTCTACGAGGAGTTTCCGCAAACTTAGAACTACATTTATTGAAGTTGGTGACAATCTAATCATCCGTATCCATTCCGCACAGCAGTTAATGTTTGTAATTTATATTTTGTAATTTGATTCCTATGTTCGTCATCCTGTTTACTGCTTTAGGTTAAGTGTCTTAATCGAGTATTTATTTACAGCATATATATATAAGAAGATGTGGTATGAGTGCAAATGAGACAACTCTCCATCCAAGTCACAATATTAAAAAGTAAACCAGTATAGATCAAAGTACGGTCTTCAACAAGGATTTTTGGCTCACACCGAACAGCAAGCTATAAAGGGCCCAACAAATAAATAGTGTAAAACCATTCAAACGGGAAAACCAACGGTCTAATTTATATAAAAAAACGAGAATCGAGAAACACTTATGAACCACATCAACAAACGACAACTACTGAACATCAGATTGCTGATGTAGGACAGGTGAAAATAATTGCTGCGGGTTTAAACGTTTCAATGGTACTAAACCTTCTTATTTGAAACAATAGTGTAACATCACAACATAGAAAGACATACTTACCATTATTTTTTAAAGACATACTTACTGTTTTTTTTTTTAATTTTCAATGCCAATATGATGGTTTTTTAATTGCATATGCCGTTTAAATAGTTGATGTAAAACCTTTGACTAAAACTTTAAGGGTACTTTATGGTGACCGGTTAAAGCCATTCCGAGTTTTCGCCTTGTAGAATATGAATGGCAAAAAGGAGAAAAGACAAAACCCGAAATGACCTTAATCGACCACCATAGTATTTTTTTTTTCGAAAGTGCAATGCGTTTCGTACAACTTGTGTACCTTTTTAATCTGTAAACGTTGCATTTAACTATAATCATTAAGAAAAATATATGAATCAAAGCCGTATCATAGATTTATATAAGTGCATTAATCTACAAGTGGTAAAATTCTTTCAGTACTTTAAACTTTTCTGGCAGAAAAGAAACATTTTTAATTTTAAAGGTAGTGTTTGTAGTTATTTGCTTAAATGTACACATGTATATAGGAGAAAGCAATTCAGTTTTGAAGTGGGATGTACATGATTGTTGTTTTTTGGTTTTCAAAATCTGAGAAAGCACCATTAAATTACCAAATCATGGTAGCAGCTGCAAAAAAAAAGTCGTGGTAAAAGAATTAACATTTCTTTTTACTTTTTTTGCACAAAAGCCAAATGTTAGCTTTCTGTTTAAATTAAAATACAAAAACCCTGTCATTTGAAACCAAGATAAATCGAAATCAGTTTCAACTTGAAAACATGTAAGCTCGATGGTCTAATCGGTCAACCAACTGCTGCTAAAATAGCTCACAGATGTAAAACCTGACATATTTTTTTTTATTTTGCAGTTAAAATTTGTATATTACTTTTGTAGTACATGGCTGTAATTCAGTTCTAAAATATCATATGATAAAAAAAAGATAGAAGGTGCAAAAAGCCATTAGTTCTAAAAGATTATTTGACCGTTCATTTAAAATAAGGTCATTGAATTTGGATTGCTGCAAATCTAAAATGTCTACTCGTGTTGTACACAAATAGATTTGACAAAGACAATTAGAAACACATAAGTCTAGTAAAACAAACCTTGAATAGATGCATGCTTCTAGTAGATACATAAGATTTTGGGAAAGTTTCACTGAGATTAGGTAATTTCGTTTTTAGTAATTGAGAAAAAAAAACAAGGTCTCTATTAAACCTCTTGTCGATATAGCAAAGTCCATGATTGGATTTTGTGAAACCCTTAAAATCTATAATACTAAATGAGGCCACCTAGTTTTGTGTGTCGCTTAACCGTCTTACAGATCAAATCAATCATTATGTCTCTATACCCTTAAGATGGTATTGAAATTGTATTTTGTGATTCTGATATTGGAAAACAAAATGAATTCCGGATGTTCTTTCCGTCATTACTATCGGTTTCGGATGTTATGGCTTCTTTTAATTTCTTAGTAACAAATATTATAGACGGTTGAGAAATTACAATTTCCATTATATAATCTATTAGTGGTCTTTGATAACTCTAGCAAATGTTGTTTGCATCATGGGAATACCATTTTATACTGGCATATTCATTTCTATTGAAATTGAGAAAATGTATTAAAAAAAACTCGGCGCTGGCTGCTGCCTTCACAAATATCTATTTCATGGTTAACTTCTAATCCATTTTATTTGTGCATATATATTTCACTTCTAGTGCACACTAGAATGATTTTATATAGACACAATAGATGCAGACAGAGACTGTTATATTGATTGATTGATTGATTAACGTACGTTGGTAATATGTCATGTTCAAGACAAGAACAGATTAACTATTAAGATGAATACGCTTTAGGTAGATTTTTCAAGATAAGATCGACTTGAATGAAGAGCGAAATTTTTATTAGCCATGGGACAATGAGAGTATGTTTGATATGGCAGACATTTGCCTTATAACAGGTCAAGTCAACTACGGACATAAAGTGAAGTTGCAAGGTGTTATCAACAGCGGAGGACATTTTAGCGCATTGATAGGACATTTGAGCCAAAAAAAATCGGACGTTTTAGCGCCAAAAGTAGAACACATTTTAGCGAAATTTAAAAATTGTCAAAGCCCATTTTAGCGAAATATTTTTAACCCCTTATAATATACTTAGGGGACGATCATTTGATATTCTGGGGGGGGGGGGGGGAGGGTAGGAGGATTTTGAAAATGAATAACTCAGCCTTGATAATCACAAAAATAAATGGTCTGTTCTGTGGTAGTTTGAAAATAAATTATCTGACTTGCAGTGTATTGAAAATAAATAACTCAGCAGGTCTAATCAAAAGTATGAGATGGCACCAGATTCTTCATAAATTCATCTCTAAGACTTTTCAAAAAAAAAATCGCGAAACACTTCCCAAATCTTTTAATGATAAAAATATAAATATTATTTAATTATACTTGAAATGTTTGCAAATTGGTTTCATTTAACTTGAGGTATATTTTCTCAGGAACACTACCTTGCCTTTATTACAGGGCTGTATCTATATTGAGGCAAATGCCTCATGTAGGAAATTTCAAAACCAAACGCATATCTCCATATCAAATTGTGTTCGCGGCGAGTGTCTTGCAAGCAGCAAGTTCTGTTCTCCCTCAGACGTACATGTAGCCCCTTTTCGGGATCAATGTTTCTTATTTATTTGTCTTTTGTTCATTGATTGCCCTTCTGTATTCTGTTAGTGTTGCATTCTTTTTGTAATTTAGTAATTTTGTTATTAGCTTGATCATGAGTTTTAAAAAAACAACCAGAAGCCACAGACTTACACTGAATCTATACATTTTGCTTTGAGACCAAAATATTGTCAAATTATTAAAACAGAACTTGCATTTTCAGATTAAGAAGGGGTCGGGGGAACACCCAGAAAGCATGATTTTGCATTATTTGTTCTATAGCTTCTTGAGCCTTCAGTGGCTCTAAAACCCTTCAAAAAAAATTCCGCTCGGCGAAACATGTTTCCCAATACTTTTAAAAAAGGTTAGATACAACCAAACTTTAATACTGTGTATGATGTATATGCTGTTGGAAATATAGAAGATTCATTTCTGCAGAGGATGATGATTAATTCTGATTAATTGGTATATAATCACTTGGCTATACATGTATTATTTACAATAAACAAATAATTTCATAGTAAAAATTGTATGTTTTCGAATATTATTTACAATACTATTTACAAGACAACTATTAGTTTTAACGTCTCCATTATACCACCAGACGTGTCTGTGAACTAATACACCCTGCAGTCCTAAATAAACGCCCCAAGGCTTTTACTACCACTCGGATGAACAACAGAAAATAACCAAGGGTTAAAATTTAACCAAGGGTTATGATATTTAACCCTTGGTTAAAATTTAACCGAGAATTGAAACAACTGGGTCCTGAAGTAAACCAAGGTGATCATAATTTTATTCTTAAACCAAAGTCCCTTTTTGGTGGAGATCGTTATACCAGAATTCAGGATATCTCTCGTTTGTTATATATCATTTTATCTATAATATATTGAAATTCTGATTCAAGCCAAACATTATATGATTGTTTTTGTAGAAGAGAGATGAGTTTTTTTTTATACGTATTGGTATTATGCTTATGTAGCTTTTTCTAAGTACAATGGAGTCTTGTGTCGATTCTAACGTTTAAAGATATACTGGAAATAGTATTTAAATAGTATTTTTTTTCTCCCATAAGTGCGCATGCATAAATGCAACTTGAAACTGTTTTATGCCAAGTATTTGTAGTTTACTAAACAGTATAATAGTTTGTATTTATATTTATTTTTGTTTTATCTGTAAATTTTGTTTAGCATGAATGGTCTCCAACAATAGGCAAACTGCATAACGTATAGTAAGCTATATAAAAACCACCAAAAACTATTCAAACGTGACATCAACCAACGACAACCACTGACCTACAGGGTCCTGAATTGCTGAACTTATCAGATTGACAGCAGTACAAACATACGAAAGACACCAAGAAACGATGTTTACTTTTAACGCTTCCATATTCTTTAAATATATTTGCATTGGTACATCACGTATCACCGAGTCGCTTTCACGTGTGTGTGTGTGTGTGTGAGAGTTGTTTTTATTGAGACTACAGTTTTGTTGTTCTAATTTAATGTCTTATAATAAGTCAAATGATATATTGGTTTATCTTGTTGCAATATTTTAATTTAGGCGTTATGTTTTTTTTTTTTATTATTCTCCCTTGCTAGAAATCTGTTTGGGTCGTTAAAGTTTTAATTTTCCTTCGACTTATACATAAGTCTATTTTTTTCAATTTTTTATTTATAGTGATGTATCTGCTTTTTACGTTAATGTGCTAAAATGTTTTACTTATGTGGGAGACTTTACAAAGCTTTGTAAATAAATACAATGAATTAAAATAAAGGTTAGAATGTCAGGGTTGTCATTGGTTGCCAAACAATGCTTTAGAACTGGTTCACCTGTTTGTATTTGTATTTACATTTACTGTTTTCGTGACAAACCAGTGGGAAACTTAGAAACGTCGTAATTATTACCTAATTACAACGAATTCTCAGGAGAATTGTCTTGTTAAAGCACCACGATTTGTACTGAGCTATTGCTGTGGTATTGTACTGTACCTCTCATATAAACTTCATTACCTTCTAAATTGCGGATTAATTTTCACTTTAAAGACATAAAATTGTAGAAATCGGAAGTTATTCATTCGCATTTGTATAATATCCATCGATTATGGAATTGATGTGATTTCAAATATAAAAAAAAGATTGATTTTAAGGATGTCATTGCTAAGTTGTATAGAGATCCTTCATTAAAATTCACACAGTTCTTTTAATCTTGGATACAATCAACAGAAATAGAATTGACTGCTTAGCAATGAAATAACCGAATTAGTATATTATGTATTTGATGATTCGATTTAATCTTCGGAAAAATCGGCATAAATACAATTTAGTGGCACTCTCTGGTGAACACCGAATTCATATCAGCTAGGTTCAAAGAAATTTATGAGAAATTCATGTTTATTATTATTGATAACGATAGCAATTTCATCATAAAGTGAAAAGTCTCTTTATTAGGGCAAATATTCATTTGTCAAAATCAAATATGACAAAATAAATTGAGCGTAAAATTACTCTTTGATGAAACATAAAAGAATTGCAAATTAGGTCTTCGAATACTCTAGAATCTGACTTATTATATCTGCTCATATATGGAATTTATTATTACATATATGTAATGCATATACATGTAAACACTATGAAACATCCTCGGATAATTCTAAAACTTAAAAATTATCATCGAAAGTTTTAATACATTTCAATAAATTTTATGGATTTAAATCCTCCGCTTCAAACGAATTTCTGAGTAGATCTAGAAAAAACTTCTGTTTAGATTTGAAAAAAGGTAAGAAGAACAATGTATATGTACACACTTTCTAATATACAGACTTACATATAACAATAAACATAATCAGGTTATATGATTTGGAGAACAGTATTGTCGTTTTGATGCGCAATTTTGTAAAAAAAAAAGTAGCACATAATTTAATATTGGAAATCATATGCATATCACGTCTCCTTATCTTTTATTATACTAAACAGAAGTGTGTTAGTCACTGCCATACTATGAATAGAATGTGTCGCAGTAACATATTTTGTATATCTTATTTGTCGATACGTTTCATACAAAATAATGCATGTTTTGTGTAAATAACAAGCACTGATGATTAAAAATGAAATGGTTTTATTACTTTCAAGGTACATGTAGGAGACTCATGTTTAGCTGAATGCAGATATCACATTGTATTTTTTATCAAACAAACATGCTTATAGAAATTTAAACTAACGGACAAAAGAAATCATAAAAAAAACTTTGGAAAATCAGACCACAACTTCCACGCCAAAATGATCCGAAAAAAAAATCCCAATTTGAAAAACAAACAAGAAAAAACGACAAATAGGGACAAAATGTGGAATGACCAAATCACAAGACCAGTATCTATGTATCTTATTAATACATCTGAATTTTTTATCTACGTACAGGGTTTTTGAAAAGAATAAATGGAAAGAGTTAGATCGTGATTATCCTCAAAGATTACCTCATGGCTTAGATAGATTTAGTTTTGTGTCCCATGGACGAAACCTGTATTTTATTGGAGGTAAGTTACCACAACATTAACATTTCCTAATCATATTTGTTTTGTTAAATATAGATTATCGCTATTTTACGAAATTGTCTTTGATCTTACTGACTGGTAATTTCCTTTCTCAACACAGTAGAGTGATATGAAGAATTAACGCTAGAAACTTAGGGTGTACGTGTCGTTGTTCATGAAATTAACAACTTCGTCATAGGTAAAATAGCGATAACTGATTTTCATTGGTCATCCCAACTCGATTGCCAATTTCACTTTCGCCGTACCGGCACAAGCGAGAAAATGAATTTGGTTGAGATGACCAACGATAATTATAGTTAAACTATATAAATCTATTAAATCTTAGATGTTCAGAATACTCGAAATGTTCAGGCCTCCTTTAAACCTATCTTTTGATACATATTAAGGTGTTACATAACACTACAGGGAGATAACTCTGTTAAAGTCAGATGAACGTTTTAATCACGTTCTATTGTTATAGAAATATTAAGGTTCTCAATGATCAAAATTAGTGTTTGTCAAACTGCTGAACATCCAATGAAATTTTTCCAATAAAATGTGTGGTTCAATTTTTTTTTTTTTTTTTTTTTTTTTTTTTAAATATTTACATATTTTATCAGAATTTAATGAGAATTAAAACGAGTCGAATTAATTTAAGTCGAGGTGTGTGGTACCACCTCTATATTTGACATGAGTATATACGTAGCGGTTATAGACCCAGTGATTGAAAATGAAAATAAACCTCGGTTAGTGCAAGGATTTGGTTAATGTTGAATACGTCTGAACGCTTTCCTGGATTTACCTTCATCATGAACACTAAAAGGCTAAAACATATTGAGAGCAAATAACAGCTTTTCTTGATTAATTACCACGAGGAACGCTAAAAAAAAGTAAAATCACACAAATACTGAACTATGAAAATTCAAAACGGAGTCCATAATCAAATGGCAAAATCAAAAGCTCAAACGGATCAAACGAACGGATAACAACTGTCATATTCCTGACTGCACAGGCATTTTCTGATGGTGAACATGTTGGATTGAATCTAGATTCATAGCTAGCTAAACCGCTTACTTGAATGACAAGTTTCATTATATTGGCAACGTTACGTGATCAAAGTCAATGTTACAAAGAAGTACTGATACATGTACGATTTTTAAAAAGGTAACCTCCACTATCACATGCAAATTATTTTAAAACATATGCCGACTTTCTTGTTGACGTGCATTTTGTATATTTTCAGTGTCATTTGAATTTTTATGCAACGGAAATAATATAATCATATAATAGAGCAACTTATTTAGACGCGGAAGATCGAAATTAATAGCTAAAATTTTATAATAGTATCTTCTTAGATTTCATTTCCGTTCAAATAATGACATAATTCTAATTAAATTGCGACAATTACTAGACTCGTATATGTTCATACTGTTTTTACCGTGTTTTTGTATTAGTTAAGGAAGTGGATTTTTAAATTAATAAATTGTTGGCCTTCGCAGAATATCTGACTGTTTTGTCTTATACTTGTAGTTCTAAAGCATCTAAATATTATTGTATACATTGTAGTTACGTGTTGTTGTCGACTTTGTGTACAGTGACTACGGATCTCAACAACATAACAATGAACAACATAACAAACGTGACATATTTCATTATTTTTCTTATATCTGTTAACCTGATCAAAGTAACTCTATTCTGATGCAAAAGGATTCACGTTTGTTTATTAAACGTATCCATGATTTAGCCATTTTAGAATATCCATTTCTAGCATTGCCTCAATAATCTGTAAAATACATTATACAATGAATCAGATGACAGATAGACCTATGCATTATTCATGGCTGTATTCTAGTGCGATTTAATTGATCCAAATATTATACGGCGGATAGATAAATGAATATCACAATACAATGAAGATTATACCACACGCAGGCTTTGAAAATAAAATTTATACACTTGAGTAAGTTGCTTTTTCAAATTTTTAAACGCAAAGAGAATTTGAAAATATTACAACCGAGGATGTTTTACTATTGTTGTAAACGGGATGCACTGAAAGAATATATTTATGTTATGATTTAATCCAAAATTAAGAGTACAGTAGACAGTTGTCTTAAGTCAGGAAAGTGTTGTTCAGTGGTTGTTATTGTTGTTATTTCATGTCCACGCCTTATATCTGATCTGTTACATTACATACATGTAGCAATAAGGTCATCCTGTTATAAAAAAGCGAGATATATAGATTATCCCGTTCTCCTTTCCCCGAATGTGACATAGTAGACACAAGAGATTATCATTCGCTTTGTTAACTAAAAACTTTCAGATATTTATTATAGTTTAGATTGTCCAGATACCAATTAACAAAGGTAACACACATTGAGTTTTTCTTAAGTGTTTCTTAACAGAAGTTTTGACGTCCAGCAGTAAAAAAGCCCGAGATAAGTTCTAAAAGTATTTTTTATGACATCCCATATCTTATTAAACTTCAAATGAATAGAGAAAAAATGAACTGACGTTAGTTTATAAGGAAATCTATCAGTTTGAAATATTTTTCAATTATGAGATTTGATTAACAAGTAAAAAGATATTTTTACATTGCCTTGGTTGTGAATAATGTATCCAATCAAATAAAGATTTTTTTTTAATGTTACATTGTAACATAAAGCTTCATTTAAAAACCAATTTCCATATACAACTGCCAATCTCGGGGAAATTTCTGTTATTCATGAATTATTACAGACACTTACAATGTATTTATTGAAAAGGATCGTTGAACCAAGATTTAAAATACTATAAAAGCCTTGTAATCTGTCGTATGTGACGCCATGCCAAAAGTTGCACAAATTCCTTTATATACAGAAACCTACATGTACTTACATGTGCACGTGCATTAGAGTTAGTGTTTAAAATTAGACCGAATGTTGTTGTGTATTTATACATCGAGCGCAACAGATCAAACTCATTGTAGACACCACTTATACGCTTTCAAAAGTACAAATGAATTACCAACTTTAATTCTATTGTAGATTTGTTTCTCGAAAGGAACCACTTTAATCCACCATTTTCTACATAAGAAAATGCCTGTATCAAATCAGGAATATGACAGTTGTTATCCGTTCGTTTGATGTGTTTGAGCTTTTGATTTCGCCATTTGATAAGGGACTTTCCGTTTTGAATTTTCATAGGAGTTCAGTATTTTTGTGAATTTACTTTTTAACCTATATTCATGTTTAGACATACCTAATGGAAGAAGGCTGTTTTAGAGGGTTTTGATTGACTGTGTAATCACAAATATACATTGATCAGACTTATAATTAGATGTTGTTTCCTTTAAGTTTTGTTACATAATTACGTCACTGTTTTGTAGGGTTCTGCACTGTCGTTAATGGAAGATGTTCATCGTTTTCTGCGGTTTATATGTTATCAATAGACTATTATATTAATTATACTCTCTGCATGTGCTGAATATTCTCGCGTTTGTTTGTACTGTGTTCCTATCACATAGTCTTGTCATTATAGTTGTGTTCTTTTACATAACCATATTAGCTGAAGGTTTTGGTAGCAATTCAACCAGTTCAACCTGCCATTTTTTCTTAAAATGTCCTGTACCAAGTCAGGAATATGACAGTTGTTATCAAATGATCCGTTTTTATAAGTATGTTGACGTTTGTTTTGTTGCACTTAAGTGTTCCTCTTCCATTTTCTTCGTCTAATAGTTGATGGCTTTCACTCGGTTTTATTTTATAACCATAATAATAGATTTCTATCGATTTCTTATTTTTGAAAAGCGGTATACCACTGTTACTGTTTACTTTATTTACAGAATATTAGATATCAGAAAAACAAATTAATACGATAAGGCTAACTCTACACCAAGCACACGAGCTGTCTACATAAATAGAGTGAAATTAATAATACAATGTTCAAGTACCATATATATCTGAAATGGAATAATATTTCAAGATAACTATTTCAAAGAAGTTCAGTTGTTATTTTATTGCCTTCAAGAGAATAAATGTTTCAATCACCTAACTTTTAGCGATTTTGAGATGGATTTGTCTGTCGCACGTAAGGAGTAAGATAAATGTTCACTGATAACATAATAGTTATCAAATGTAACCGGTTTATAATTCGAAACGCCAGACTCGCGTTTCATCTGCATAAGACTTATCAGTGTCACTCATATCAAAATAGTTATTAAGCCAAACAAGTATTGAGTTTAAAAGCTTTGTGGACCCAAAATTCCAAAAAGTTGTGCCAAATACGTCTAAGGTAATATGCCTAAGATAAGGATGCCTTATTGTTTCGAATAATTCATACTTTTGCAAACAGTAAATGTATAATAAAAAGACCATATAATGGATGATCATGTCAACACCAAAGTGCTGACTACTCGGCTGCTGGTGCAAAGATAAACGATACCAACTTTTCTGCACCAGATGCGCATTTCGACAATATATGTCTCTTCAGTGATGCTCGAGGCCAAAACATTTGAAAATCCAAAGCTTCTTAAAAAAGGGAGCTATTAACCAGAAAACGACAACAATAAGAGCCAATGCCGGCCAAGGTAGCTGTACAGTTTATGCATATCTCCAGTTGTTGTGAATGGTATACTTTGCTTGCATGCAATTTTGCACACGAGAAAAAATCATACACATATCTTAATTGGAAACATGTATCATTTAACAGGAGTATCCTCAAAAATGGAAAAAGCCAGCAATAAATATAGATTCATGACAGAAAGGAGGATGCATTCATACACTACAAGTGTGTCTGCTTTAAGTAGGACAGAGCATGGAACCGATATTGTTGGTGAAATGATTTCTCCCTGGCATAATCAGTTACCAGCAATGACTTATGGGAGACACAGCGCTGGTGCTATAGTAATAGGTGAGCATTGTAAACTTTAATTTAATAACCCAAATTTAGTTTCAGAATTTTATTTTAAACAGAGAAACATTCGGGTTATAATTTCAACGGTAGTACAAATATTGTTGTATTAAATTGACCTCCCTCTATTATTGAATAAACAGCGAAAATAATGTGTTTTTATTATTATAGGAGATTTATACGTGAGTCACATATTCAACAAAGTACATTGCCAATATATATCTGTTAACCTTTAAAAATAATATGCCTTTATTTAGGAGATAGAATATACGTGTTTGGAGGCTCATTAATGGAAACAGGACAGGCAGTTCGTATTGTTGAATACTACAGTATATCACGTGGTCAGTGGCAAGAAGACTTTAGGTTCCGAAAAGGTATAGATTCGTTACTTTTAAAAAGTGGACAATAATATTGCAAATGACTTGGTATAATTCAACATAAGTTGGTAGAGAATAGATATAGGAAGATGTGGTATGAGTGCAAATGAGACAACTCTCCATCCAATTCACAATTAATAAAAGTAAACCATTATAGGTCAAGGTACGGTCTTCAACAAGGCTAACACCGAACAAAAAGATTTATAGGGCCACAAAAATTACTTGTGAAAAACCATTCAAACGGGAAAACCAGTGGTCTTATCTAAGAAACATTAGTACTGTGGATTCAATATTTTTCGTTGGATACCAATTTTCGTCGATTTCGTGGGTACAGGTATATCACAAAATTAAATATTCAACGAATGACACATTTTCAATTGGCTTGTATGCAGACCTCGGCAAAACAACGAAATTAAATATCCACGAACATACAAGTTTTCCTCTATCCTCGAAAATTGGTACCCACGATTATAAATGAATCCACAGCATAGCATCACACACTATAAAATATCAATTGGAATGACTGAACTCAATCAGAAGACATATATTGTGCGTGAATGCTAGTAAGTAGAAAGATTCACATAGAACACATGATTACAGGTTTGGCGTGTATTTTTTCAAAAATAAAAAATAAAAAGGGAACAATCCAAGCGAGAAAAATTATGACCAGTTTTGTGAACAAAACGATGAACGAAATTAAAATATGAAATACAGCTACTATCGACATCTACTGAATTACAGGCTCCTGATTTAGGACAAGAACATACAGAATATGGCGAGGTTAAACATGTTAGATGGTGCCTACCCTCCTCATTTAACATATACAGAGGTGTCACCGTACAAAATTAGAACCAATTTATAAACAATTCGAAAAGGACATAAAACATCCGATCGATGCAAAGGAAAAACAACAAACAAACCACAAAGTATACATTGCAGATAATTTCGATTTAAGAGTACCTATAGTATTTGAAAGCTAATTCAAAGACAATAAGACCAAATAGGACAATCATGTATCTAACTGATAAGACTAAAATATCGATCACTACACATCCAAAATCCACATGATTTAGTGTAAAGACGCGATTATCAACAGTGCCAAGATACATAGCTTACTTTGGTCTAACTCTAGTTGACTCGAGTGACAAACTAATCTTCATGAGCATGGGCGCAGATAAAACATTTCTTAAGATCTCATTATAGTATTTAAGTGGTAACCTTTATAATAAGTTTATTTAAAAGTTCGATAACATTACCCGATTTTGAATTTTGATTATTGAATATCGCAGACAGACTTTTAAAATCTACAACGATATGAAAATATTAAGTATGTTTACATTGTTACAATAAATCTAAACTTATTCTTTTTTTAAGATCACGGTAAGTATTATATGTAAAATGCTTTGATCTTATATTATATTGTAAATCTTTTATTAGCATATTTATTGTTGAGTGATTTTGGTTTTGGGTTCTAATACATATGTTTTGGTAATTTTGTTTGTTATTTTGTTTGACACTAAATATATCTAGGGTTTGGGAGGATGTTTTACAGTTTCAAATTAACAAAATTATATGACTGTTTTTGTTTTTGATCTCTGTAAGCAAACATTTAAAAACTGGCATATAAAGCTATACAAAAATGTATATTCAGGTCAAAGAATGTATTACTTACCTTTCGTCGCTGCTCCATATTGCAGCACATTCATACGTAATCTAATTCATTGGTGGAAAGTGAACAAATTTTCAAGAAAATGATTATAGAGTTATCTTCTTTATCACTATAAAGTTTTATGGAAAGGAATCTTCAATATCAAGAAATTCCAAATAAGGTTAAGTTAAACAAAGTATTATCATTAACATATAAACAATTTTGTAAGTCATATAAATTTGACCAAATGACTGTAAATAGATGATTGAAATGAAGGTAAGTAAGACAAATCTTCTCATTATATTTCAAACATAAAAATTATTTGCATAAACATAAACGTACTTCAAAGATTTTTTGTAAATAAGATTTAAAGAAAAATTAAATTTCATGCGTCGATTTTCTGGAATTACCTTCTGGAATCAACACTCAAAGCCAAATATTTGAAAGCCAACGATATATAAGAACCAAAACAGTTAAAAAAACTATACGACCAAAAAGAAATAATAAAAAAAAATAGCCAAATCTACCGAAGGTCGACTCTGACTGAGCGAGTGGTAACCTTAGTTTCTTTATTATTTACAAATTTAAAAACGGACAATTTCAGAAACGTTCGTTATGTAAATCATCCAATACATTTTCTGTATTTTTTTATTGTTTTTTTTTAGGTGATGTTTCAAATGTTACTTGTGCAATATTAGAGGTTCCTACTAAATTAGAGGAGGAAAATCTAAATGAAAAACTGCGATGGGTAATGTGGTAGTTCTGCGCATGACTAATTTAGATACGTGTGTTCAATTTATACTCGGATATTTTCCGTACCAAGAGTCTTTAATTCATTTTGTCATTGACAAATGGTAACAGAATAGTTTCATTCTTGGTTGGTGGTTTTTGATTTTAAATTTAGGTCTACATATATTTGGACAAGTTATTATATAGATATTTGTTGTTATCATCGTTTCACTGATTTCCCTTAATGACTCTGTAATTAAATGTCAATGATCAATTTTGTTAAAGTTACTTCCCTTCTGATGAACATATAAATTCATTGCCAAAAAAGAACTTTTATCACTGCGTAATGTGTGTAATTGGCAGATATACTATGCAACAGGAATTCATCCGTTATTCGGAAAAATATCTTGCCAATATTGATCTAAAAAATATAAAAATCTCTATGAGAGAATGACACTTCATTATTTGAATTTGTTTCGTAACTAATATTTTTGCAATTTAACGCCCTTGTGATCACATTGATTGAGGGTTTCCTCAAATTCTGTCGAAAAATTATATCTTTTGTAGTTCGTATAAAACGGGAGATAATTCAAACACTCACGTCTTGCTGTCAACTTAAACTGTTTATTTGAGTCTTTTTTTTTTCTAGAAATGATAACATATATAACAATTAAGGACATTCGAAGAAATAAATCAATATATGCAATGTTAGCCAGAAGATGTACTAGTATTTCAAATGCCATTTGAAAATTGTAGTTATTTATTATATACATGTATAAATTTTAAGTGATATTTATTGTAATTGTGATATAAATAATTCAAGATTTCAAGAAGAAAAAATCCAGTGTTTGTTTTTATTATAATTAACTTATACATAATGCATATTCAAGCTGCACAGTTAATTTTGATAATACAATTATTAGATTTAGTTACCGGTGAAAATAAATCGGGTGTGCAGTGATGCGACTGTCATACAAGTGATTGGCTTAGCTAGCTATAAAACCAGGTTTAATCCACCATTTACTATATATGAAAATGCCTGTTACAAGTCAGGAATATGATAGTTGTTATCTATTCGTTTGATGTGTTTGAGCTTTAGATTTTGCCATTTGATTAGGGACTTTCCGTTTTGAATTTTCCTCGGAGTTCAGTGTTTTTGTGATTTTATTTTTTACGTGAATGTGCACGTAGATGCGTATGATGGAAGATGCATGTTTTGCAGGGTGTGCTTACCCGGTTCAAGCACTCCGTCTCCCTCCTTTCGGAGATCATGCTATTTCTTCAGTTTTGTTTGTTAAATATTTGGTTTGTCTGCTTAGTCGATTATGAAATGAACATCAGTTAACTACTGTAGCTAACATTATCTTGGTCCCCCTTAGAGGTTATTGCTTCGATTCACAGGCGACTTAAAATGAACGGAGAAGGTTTTGTATATTTTCAATTTGTGGTTTATTCATTATAAAGTATGGAATGTCGACATTCAAGAGTGAAGCCAGGAATACACAAGGAATAAACATTTCGTTGAATGATCCAGCCAACAAACAATATTCTTATACAGGAAAATATATGATACACGAGTCTTTTCAATATATAAAATGAAATCAGACAGAATTATAAAAATCGTCGTTATTCAATATGTGTGCTGGTCTGTTTATAATATGTTTATATTGAAGCATCAAAACAACAGAATATTCTAGAATTAAAGAACGTCATAAATAGGGTACTAAGATATACAGACGTTACCAATTATTGTATGACAGGTTTGCACAGTACACCTCTTTCTAGACCGACTCATATTCCAAGTTTTGATAACTTGTACATATAATTTCCAACACTAGTTCTTGTTTAATTAGAATTAACTCCCTTCGACCAATGTTGTGGGAAGAGATACTGATCGATTGTTATATATAGAGATATATATACAAATAAAGAATACTGACATGCTTTTTTCAAAGACTGAGTCTTCAATTAACAAGTTATTTGCTTCAACTGTTCATCTATAAATTAAATGATACTCTTAGTGCTGTTAGTTTATTTACGACTTATGAGTTTGGGTGTCCCTTTAGTATCTTTCACCTTTTTTTTTTATTTAAAATGATTAAAACATTTAAACATGTGGTTGGTTTTTTTTAAGCAAAATAACTCGTTGTAGATGCTTTTTGTATAACAATATATGTAATTTCATCACATTTTATTAGTTGGTGGTTTTAAATGTAGTTATTTCAATCGCTTAAAGACCCTTTCATCTTGACATTTGGTGTTTCCTGCAGCTACTACCGTAAATTGGGAAATTTTGGAGTCGGGATATTTTGGCGGTTTTCACTCAAAAGGCATGTGTTTTATTTTGGTGTGTGTAATTTTGGTGCTACGCCCAATTGATGTGTTTAATTTTGGAACAATAGAAGTATGCAAGCTCATTCATATTTGCCCTTATTTACCCGTTTATGTTTATTGACAAAATATTAATGACCTCCACAAACTAGAAACACGAAAAAGTTAAATGTAACTAAATGGAGGAATCGGAGACGAAAGCAATTGCAAATAAGTCCGTATCTCGGGCTTGGACGCTTAAAGGAAGTGATTTTAAAAAAACATATTTTTTTTTCGGCACTTTAAATGGAGGCACCAAATAAACCAAAATAAAACTACCACCAAAATAACCCAATTTACGGTATATCATGTATATAGTATCAAATATTTTTCCAACCCAATATCTGGAGAACAGTATTGTGAAAAAGAAAGCAATTGCAAAATTCTACATTCATAATGTCAGCATGTATTACTGAGTGTTTGTATGTTTGAACATATTTTTAAGTCGGGTCACAATGTAGATAATGAATTGTGAATGTTTTGCTTTTATCAATGTTGCAAATAATATTGTACTTAAAGAGGGACGAAAGATACCAAAGGGACAGTCAAACTCATAAAATCTAAAACAAACTGACAACGCCATGGCTAAAAATGAAAATGACAAACAGAAAAACAATAGTACACATGACACAACATAGAAAACTAAAGAATAAACAACACGAACCCCACCAAAAAACTAGGGGTGATCTCAGGTGCTCCGGAAGGGTAAGCAGATCCTGCTCCACATGTGGCACCCTTCGTGTTGCTTATGTGATTACAAATCCGGTAAATAGTCTAATTCGGTAAATACACTATAAATATATTTGGCCATCTACTTTCCAATTTATATATTATAATTTAGTGATGATTAACATGTTTTGGTCATATACTCCCTATTTCTCTTTTTGTTTATTCTTTCAACTTATTTCACCTGTACGTGTCCATAATACCGCTGTTTCGATGTCTCTGCTACTGGACTGATAGACCCCGAGGGCATCACCATTCCAGTATCAATTACTGGCATGAAAAATTATTAAAAGTTGCTGTTAAATTTTTTTGAAATTATTTTTTTGTCCTTTTTGGTTTATAGCTCTTCGTCCTTTTAATAAGCTTTGAACTTTTAAATATTTTGGCCTCGAGCATCACTGAAGAGACATTGATTGACGAAATGCGTATCTGGTGCAGAAAAAAATTCTTACCCATACCATCTTACAATACATACTTTTTGTTGGAAGAGACGGCTTTAGAGCAGTATTTCTGCCCATCAGAGGCACATACTATCGACGAAAAAGCCAAAATCAATTGAATAAAATGTAGATGTTTTACGAAAGTTGGACATTTCGTGGTATTGATTAACTTATCAAAGTTTCGTTTTGCTTTGTAGTAGAATACATTTCAAAATTTAAGAACTATCGATAGATAATCAATCTAGTTGTATGATTATGATAAATCAATTCAAAAAACAAACTACCATCAAAATATTTTTTAAACAATCTTATGATACATTTATGTCTGATGGCGTCTTAAACCTAATTGCTTGGACAATCATTGAATTGAAGTTTGTTGTGTAACAAATATCTGTAATCCCCAGTTGAAACACGTACATTTATACATACGTAACTGAATTTGAGTGGAACGTCTTAAATTCAACTTTAATTCACGATATTGTATTTCTATTTTTATTTATACGTGGATGAAATTGAGTAAGTATATTTATTGATATCAAAATCTGATTTGTTATTGCGTTGGAATATGAGTTTAGTGCACTTAAGGTGGTACCTAACACTACAGGGAGGTTACTCTGACTGTAAAGTCAGCTAAACGTTTTAATCACATTGCGTTGTTAAGGGAATATGAAGCTTCTCAATGATCAAAATTAGTGTTTGTCAAACTGCTATATAACCAGTGTAATTTTTCTCATAAAATGGTTGCTTCAAATTCTTTGAAATTTTTATATTTTTCTCAAAGATTCTAAGTAAACACTTTGTCAAAATTTTATGAAAATTAAACGAGCAAAATTAATTTTAGGGAAGGTGTTGGGTACCACCTTAACAGGTCACGTTTGCGAAAAAACTATACTGGTTAGAAATGCTTATAAAATATAGATGTGCAATAAATCCTAACACATATAGTTATACATTTTACACCGAAAACAACTACAAAGTCAATAAGGCAAGCAAGATGTTAATGACACGTATTTTAAACTTTTCAACATTAAACAAAACCTGTGAAACCATAAACAACTAATGAAATTAAGATTGATTCATTGTTGTTGTTTTAGGACGCGTTCAGCAAGTTTGGCTTTATCGCGGCTTCCTGTTTGTTTTTATCATTGGAGGAACCCGGTGAAATTGAAACAAAACACAAGTTAACCAGCTAAAATAAAATATATTGGTGTGTAATATCTATTATTTTGTATGCTTCGTTCGAGTTTATTATGTAAAGCTATTAGCAACAGATTTTTAGTTTTTTCTTCTTGTGAGCTGTTACAACGTTGTCTCCGGTTTGAAGAAAGTTTGAGTCATAACAGACATGTTTAACTATGCCACATATATTACATGTATGTGCCTATTTTAAATCAGAAGTCTGCAATTCAGTGGTTTTCGTTACCACATAAAACGATATTCAAGCGCTTTCACATAACAATGATAGTATTGCATCAATTGTTTTATGCAGTTAAGGGTTGAGTCACCCCTTTCACGGTTGTATTCACCGTTATGATGTATGTGTGTCTTAGATGACCCACTTATTATAACCGCAACCCTGTTTTGTTCCCTCAAACACAACTGATTCAGCGGATATGAGAAACACGCCGGGTGCCATATTTGAAGCAAGAACTTTTTACCCTTGCGGGGCACCTGCAACCACCAACACCTTTCATGGCTTTTAGTTTAGGCCAATGGTATTTTTTATCTTCTACATGGTTTGTTTTCGTCCCCCACTTTTTTTTTCATCAACGAAGGATTCAAAAACGGTCATAGATTTGTTTTTAACTGTTAAAACATAAAGCAAGATATAACTATTATGTTTAACGAAGACACCTCTCGGATTAAAAAAAACTTTAATTGAAACTTGCATCATTCAAATGCTTCATTTTTGTTTATTGACAACATAAATTTTATGCTCAGGAGAAGAGGTTTTGTCTTCTGGCTTGTCGTCGTGTTCCTGTAATCATAAAACACTGGAATCAAACAGTAGCTTTTCAAGAAACATTGATAAAATTTGACATTTTCCTTATATTTAGTATTGTATTTTCAGTCTATTCTCCAACCAAGATAATTTATAGATATATAAAGGAAAATAAACAAACAAGCAGACTATATATATGTATAAAAACAAATAAACTAACAATTATCATTTTTATCACTCAAAAACTAACGTTTAGTATCTCGCAAAGACATACATCTATCTAATTTGTTTTAACTGATGGACAGTCAATAAAAGAAATAAAGGATTTTGTCACCTTGGTCCAAATTTTGTATTCATACAAAAGACATAACATTTAAAATGCGAAGTTGGCTGTACACAAAGCACATCTGGGTATATACATACTAAATGTTTGTCGATACATACCTTCATTTACCTTAAGTTCTTCACTCTGCTCCTCCAAACTTTAAACTGACAACTTCAAAAATAAATCAACCGAAGACTTGTAAGGACTGGGAGATATATATTGATAATATTGGTTAATAATGTAATGTTATACAATATAAAGTAATAACACAATGTTAAAGTCTAAACTGTCGGAACAATCCTCGAATCATAATCTACGAAAAACACATAATACGAATTTAAAAGAAAAAAAACCCTCATATACATATGCATAATAATTAGTAGAATACATGTATGAATTAAATGTTTGCATTAGTAAAATTGAGAATGGAAAATGGGGAATGTGCCAAAGAGACAACAACCCGACCATAGAAAAAACAACAGCAGAAGGTCATTCAAGATTCATATCCTACCATTGGCATGTTAGTAAGACTCTCAAAAGAAAAAGCACTGATGGATTGTCCTTGAAGCATATTTTATTAGACTTATAATGGACTATATATAAGCAGTTACATTTATTTGATGTTTGAAACGGTGCAAATTTTTAATTTGATTGGACTTTTACCAAAAGAAGCATTGTAGCAAAAGAGACGAATAATTGTGGTCTGAGGCCAGAAACACGAAAATAATTGAATTTAACAGAAAGGAAACAAATATCGGACTTTAAAAAAAGGGAGAGGGCTTTTGATACCTTTTATGAAATTCTTCATACATAATATCTTTTTAAAAAATAATTCTACAACAGTTCACAAGCTGTATGTGCCCGCGATTTCGCGGGTGTATTCTAGTACAATATAAAGTAATAACACAATGTTAAAGTCTAAAATGTCGGCACAATCCTTGAATCATAATCTACGAAATACACATAATACGAATTTAAAAGAAAAAAAAACCTCATATACATATGCATAATAATTAGTAGAATATGAATTAAATGTTTGCATTAGTAAAATTGAGAATGGAAAATGGGGAATGTGCCAAAGAGACAACAACCCGACCATAGAAAAGACAACAGCAGAAGGTCACCTCGATAATTAGAGAAAAGACACTAACAAAATTATATAAAGATCGAAATAGAATTACTTTTAATAACGCAATAAAAGGTAAAAAGAAATATTTTAATCAATTATAAATATAGTTATAACAGTATTTTATCGTAAGCAAAATTAAGGCATGTGTCGTTTAGTGTCATTTTGTTATTTTTTTCGAAAACACTAAAAGAAGCAGGTCATAAAACTAATCAATATCAATTGATATAGCAAATATTGAATTTGATGATGTAAAAAAAAAACCCGAATAGAACTTTTAAAAAAGGAGGAACTGCTACAGAGTACTCTAAGAGACATAACTCTCATGTATAAATATGTTTCAACACTTCGAGATGTTTGACATGTAGACAAAAGGCGCGTTTGGCGTACCAAATTATAAGCCTTGTACCTTTAATAACTAAATTCAACACATTCCTACTAAAATCTGTTCAAAAGAATGATGGTCAAATAATCATTATAGAAACCAGAAGTAAAACTTTGTTCATTAGACGCGCGTGTTGTTATCAAAAAGACCCAGCACTGACGATCGAATGAGAAAAGTAAAAAATACCCAAAAAAATAAGTCTAATTAATTTGTTTTAGGGTTTAACTAAAACCTGTTCGATGTAATGTTGTAATGTCGGGGCCCTTTTGATTTGATCTGCTGTATGGCATTTGCTAATTGAATAGTAACTCAATGTGGTTAAATCGACGTCATTTAGTTTCCGGCTAGATTAAATTTAAATCATCACGCTTCAAATACAACTGTAATCACCATTACAAAAGTCAAAAATGACCATAAAACTACGAATGATATGCATCTTGTACATGCATAAATATGCTTAATGGACGGAGGGTAATGAAACTGATAGTAAGAACCGTTAGAGTGTATTATATTATTATAATATATGATTATGTTAAGTATGGCGTATAACCTCCTCATATCATTTCAGCAGAATGTGTTGCATCTCTCGTAAAGGGCTTATTTGTAATTATTTACTGATGTCAAGGTTACACTCACCTAGGATTTCTGATATGCACCAAACACTCAAAATAGGTACATGTTTTACTTCAGACTTAGTTATGACATATAACACAAAGATATATTTTTTTCTTCTAATATGATTTCATATAAAACGTTGATCCACAATGACGATCTCATTGGATTTTAGATAGGCACAAAAAGGTTGAAAGTTATAAAAAAAAAACCCACCTTAAACGCATTGGCGCATCGAGTATCTCCTGATATTCCTTAGTTCAAATTTTCATACACGGCTGTGTAGGGAATTGAAATAACAACAATATAAGTGATGAAACACTGCATATGACTCATATTACAGTTACGTATAAGAGTGCAGTACAAATACTTTTTTTTTGGTTTAATTTTTGCTATATCGTTAAACCTACAGGCAAAATGTGAAAAGAATTACGGTAACCAAAATTACATAAATTGGCTTTTTTATGTTGTATAAATTTTGTTATCTGGATCAAGATATTAAAAGGTCATCATTTGAATGACAGTGTCTTCCTATCATGCCTATATTGCACTTTGTAAATACAGCTGTTTTACAAACCAATGGCTCTTTGCGGGGATAATACATAATATTCAAAGATATTTTGTTCTTCGTTGAATGATAACTTGGAAATGTTACAAATATCAATACACAAGGATAGCGGCGAAATTGAATTATGAGGAAGAAACAAAGTGAAAAGAGATGTAGCATATAATTTTAGTATACGTTTTAACTCTTAAAGTTTAAGGCATGTATGCATGTTGAAATATTTCGCACAGCCCTATGATTTGACAATTCAAAACATTAAAGTTCATATGAACTTCCCATCTTATGATATATATTTTTTCTTGCGAAACTCCATAGTAAAAGTGGCACACTTTAAGCGGTTAAAGAAGTTCATATGGGAAAGAAGAACATTTATATGATTTTTTTTTTACCAGGTATGAAAAAGATTGAAAATGTTAAACAGCGTTGGGAGCAAGCTAGGCCTAATGATTTTCATCTCTTCACATAAATATGAATGAATGATCATTTTTAGTTAGGACTCACGCATAGTTGGTGCGTGTTTGAAAAACCTCGGGTATCATTTTGCCTTTTTTCTACAGAGGAGTTAAACATTAATTATTTTATTTTGATGCCTGACGGAAGAACAATACTTGATTTCAATGAAAATGGAAAGTTGTAATGACCATTTTTATTCGAACGTCACTGGTGAGTCCTATATAGAAAAGACGTGCGTCTGGCGTAAACAATTACGTGTTTGTTATATCGTAAAAGTTACTGAGTGTCATAATGTAAAGTATGCAAAATGCTTTAACCATTTTATTTCACAAAAACACGTGTGCATTCATTATGCATAGTATTAAAGTGAGCTACGTGCAATACATGTAATAGTCCATGAATTCTAAAATAGTTTGACGACTATCCTGGTGTCGAAAGTACATTTGAACTAAAGATGGGAATATTACGCTAGAGAGTTGAAACAAAGACATATCCTTTCGGTCAACCAATAACCCTTAAGTGATTGTTAATGTAAAGCTTGCGTTGTGTCTATTTCTGTCTTTTATGAATGATTGAATGAATTTTATTTCTCATTATAAATAAAGAATTTATTAATCATAATAATATAGGATTGTAAGATGCTAAATAAGCTGTTAATTGAATAATACATTGCTCAACATAGGGTGTCTTAAAAAGTGTCAATCTTGATTGCATTTTTTTTTTTAGAAAAATATATCAAACTTTATAATGGAGCTTTATGAGGATCCAATTTAACGTGTTCCAAAATGTAGCTCTGCAACAAGATTTTTTTTATTCTGGGTCATTTTGTCTATGAAAGTATATGATCAAGCACAACGATAAGCGTATCGATGGGACAATATAAAAAAGAAGATGTGGTATGATTGCCAATGAGACAAATATCCACAAAAGACAAAATGACACAGACATTAACAACTATAGGTCACCGTACGGCCTTCAACAATAAGCAAAGCCCATACCGCATAGTCAACTATAATAGGCCCCGATAAGACAATGTAAAACAATTCAAACTCGATATTTTTGTAATATATTTTTTTTTTTACTTAATATTAAGTGTATGCAAAACATTTAAAAAAACATCATAATATAAATGGCATATCATGTTTGAAATTCATTTTATCCAAAGTATCCACGTGTGTTAAAGAACATAGACTTTACTTTTACGATGTGCAGGTATGCGCATCTTCCATTGAATTTGTCAATGAGTTCAATCAGTGAACAAAAAACAAAAAATCTCGTCGTAAAAGTGAAGAAGTTTTATCGTTGTTGATTACGAAAACTAAAACGTGCATATGAAAGTATCAACAGTGACGGGTTATTAAATTGGCTTAAGGGGTGCCCGATTCTGATAAAAATTTGTAAATCAGCCGGTTAGCATGTGAGGAGCTTTATAGAATAACTTTGCATGTTATATTAATAAACAAACTTCATTCTTAATTTCATATAAACTTTGTGAACTACCATGTCTTTTTTTAAGAGTTTGCCAAACGTGAAATTAAGACGGCAAACAGATGGTATAATAATATGAACAAGTCATTGGAGTTGGTTACGAGACAATCCAGGATTAAGATTTTATGAGTTTGATTGTCCCTTTGGTATCTTTCGTCCCTCTTTTATGACCCTTGGTCTGTCTTTGTCTCAGTTGTAATATTTCTGTCGAATGCTAATATGTCAAATTCCCTCCCTTCAAAAAGTGAAAGTCGGACACTTGTCAAATATGTCCCAATATAGGTGAAAATTAAAACATCAGAATTTGCATATGAACAAACCAAAATAATGATATATACATGGTTTTACTGACAATGGAGACAAACAAATTACGAACAACAGTATGAATAAAAGAAATCTTTAAAATTTACTAATCATTAAAGACAAAAGATAAATTAGTTGCAACACTGATGACCTTTCAGTTTTGGCATGATTTTATTCAGAGATGGTCTCTCGCATTGATGTTCATTTCTTTGTTTGTTTGTTTTTTGCAATTGAAATTAATTGTATTACGCATTGCTGCATGAACGAAAATAGCTCCACTTTTCATGCATATGATCGTCATATTTGATTTATTCCATAAAACATTCAGTTGATATTTCTTTCAATGCCAGAAACTATTACCTAAATGAGATCTAGTGGTTTTTCCGCCACAATTACAGTGAAAACTGGCAACAACTTGCACTGGAGCACACTAATCTTTTGATGGATACCAGTAAGTTAAAAGGCCTTCTCCGGACTGTTAGATTCTATGGCAGTCTTCTTTTTATACAGAGCATCGCTGCAAAATAGTTTGAACAATCATTTAGGTAGTAATAATAACATTTTCTCTACTGGTTAATCTTACAAATGTTTTCAACTTTGATAACGAATTAAGTTCTTGTTATATAGAAAAAGTGGTAGAAAGCAGTGTTTTTAAGAATGATTTGGGTGAAAATATGAGTCTATATAATGACCTACATTTACTTCATTTGAACTTTAGTGGATAATTGCTTAATTGGCAATCATACTACATCTTTTTTTTATATTCAACTATATCAAACAAAATGAAAATATGGGGCTAATACATTGAAAAAACTTAAATATATTACTAAAAACTAGTAGTCAACTTGTTCAACAATAAAAAAAATCAGTATCCTGTGGTTACTAATTAGAAATTAAAGGAATTGAAATTGGGACACACTTATCAGTGATTTACTGGAGACATTAAGTAATATGTAAAAACCATGCTCCTAAAATTAAAGTCTTTAAAAAAATTTACTTGAAATTTGAAAATTGAGTTTAATGACCTTTGCTAGTGGATTTTTCTTTTCTATGGCCCATTTATGAGCATTATGTTTTCTGGTCTGTGCCTCCGTCTGTTCGTTCGTCTGTTCGTCCATCCGTCCGTCTATCGCGTTTCAGGTTAAAGTTTTGGTCGAGGTAGTTTTTTTTGAAGTTGAAGTCCGATCAACTTGAAACGTAGCAAACATGTTCCCTATGATATGATCTGTCTTATGTTAATGCCAAAGTAGAGATTTTATGCCATTTTCACGGTCCACTAAACATAAAAAAATGATAGTGCGGATGAGGCATCCGTGTACTTGGGACACATTCTTATTTTTCTTTAATCAGAAATTACATGTATTATATGAAGTCTGCTTCATATAAGTACACAAACCAGTTGGCCCGGAAAATATGTGGGCGTTTTTCATAAAAATGAGATTTATTTTCCCAGCCTCTTTAAAAAAAATGTTTTTGATCTGTACAAGTACTTGTTTGTGCAGTCAGTACATTTAATTGGATTTATCATTTTTTAGCAAAAAAACATATGATTTTTAGAGGGATTAATAAAGTATTGATTCCTGAATGGTTCAAAATAACCAACATGTCATGTCCCAAGATCTCCAATTCAACATTCATACTTTAAAATATTGTAAAAAAAGGAAGAAATAAATGTCCAATGGACAGCAAAAACACAAAAATCAAAATAAAAGACTTCAGTTACAAATAAAGATCTGCCTTCATCAAAAAGACAACAGTAATAACAGTTGTCTTGCAAAATAATTATAATAAAACTAGATGCATGTACATCATGTCTGTGTTAAAATTGTGTTTGATTAAATGGTTGTATTAATGCATAAGAAAGTTCAGTATTATTACCTCTTAATTACAATGACAATTATTTCATGACCCCACACAATGATGTTGCAGAGGGGATAATGTTTTTAACCCGTTCATTAGTCTGACTTTTTTTCTAGTAGTTAAAGAGGAAAATTTTTATAAGTTGATTTTTGTAAAGACTTTAGTTATGAGTGAACTTAGGAATCTGGTGAGATTTTGTTTTCCAGTGACAATGTGGAGACGTGGGGTATGTGAATGTGCTCACAATGGTTCTTCAGTTCTTCAATTTATTCTGAATTCATTATGACATGTATTACCAAATGAGAAATTCAAGCTCCATGTAGCTTCCAAGTTTTTTTGGCTTACTAAATAAAAAATATGAGATGTGTTTGTTGCCAGTGAGACAATAATTTAGCAGTGACAAATGGGTCATTGAACCAGATTTATTTTCATCTTGAAATAATAGCAATTGATTTAAAACAGTACATACATTCATAACTGGTTTAATGCACACAACTCATATATCAATTATTGATAATGCCAAGAGTATCAGGACATAATATGGGTGTAACAGCTACCAAAGTATCTGTTAGCTTAAAACCCAGTCTCCAATCATGTATATTAAATAATAGATATTGGTTAATGTGCAGTAAAAGTCACGATTATATGATAGAGAGAAGGGGTCAAGATATTTTTTTTGTATATGCACCAATAAAAGTAGAGTAATAAAAACATTATCATGTTTAATGCTGCAAGATTCAGAATTTGAAAGAATTATTTCATATAGGTGTCTATGTAGAATGCTTGAACTAGAATAGGCTTCATATTTTTTTTGGACTACTATGACATCTATCCCAGAACAGGAAAGGCTCAATGACATCCTTTTCAATAATCTAATGAACTGTGAAGTAGAATATCAAAAGAAATAGGTATGAAAGGTGGTATGATAATAAGCACAATATATGTCGACCAAAGCTTCAAGTAAAATTAGTAATATTTGTTAATCATTTAATAAAAAAAATTATACCTAATTTTTTTTTTTATCATCTGAAAAAAAAGGAGTTTATTGTGTATATCTCAATGACCTTTAAATGCTTTCAACGAGTAACCATGAAATGCAAAGCAATATATTTTTCTCATTTGGTAGCAGGAACTTTTATTAGGATAGGAACAACCCCACCGAGCTACTATGAGAGGCTGTCCCTCTGACGAAGGGTTATACTATTATACATGTATCACAGAGATTTGTTAATATTTGCCATTTATCTTTTTATGGAACTTTTAGGGATTCCTAATGGTATGGATACATTGTAGTAACATGTAGCACTTTATTCCAGATTTCCCAATCTTAGATCATCTTAATTTCTATTATTTTTTTTTTTTGTTAAATCTTTGGAACACAGGAAGGGGTTTGTTAAAATTTGCTGGATTTACTTTGCATCCATACAAAAACCGAAAAAAATTACAAGGGTCAAGGAATTGTAAATTTAAATATACAATTCCTTGCAAGGGTGGAACCTCATTTGCGACTTTGTTTCGAATCATTGTTTCATTAAGACTTTCCCACTGGGTAATTTCCTCTTCTCAGTGGCGGTTCCAGAACTTTTCATAAGGGGAGTTCCTCACTGACCTAAGGGGAGCTCGCTTCAGTCATGCTTCAGTGATTCCCGATATAATCAACCAAATTTTCCCCAAGAACAGGGTGGGGGCAGGGCCCCCTGGATTCGCCTATGCTTCTATGTAAACATGACATGTAAAATCATTGAAGTGTACTTTTGGGGGGTTTCATATGTATACTATATATATATAGCAAACCCGGCAAATTGTACCAAACCCCTGTTGATTACACAGAGCTGCTGAGAGTACAACTACCATCGAGGAACAGGATCAAAGGTGTTAACTGAATGATAAAAAAGACTCTTGCCGTAGGGCCTACATATGTAGCCTGTCGGCAAAATTCATAGAATTTCTTCTTTTTCGCTTCAAATATACTCCTCATAGTTACCAGAATCGAAATTTTGTGTTTGCGTCAGATGCACGTTTCGTCAAAGTAATTTCAAAACTTTAATTTGGCGAGAATCCTAGTTGAAGGAGATGAGGCGAGGAGATGATTCTCTTGATGTCCGCCACGGCCAATTTACCTGATTACTCCAAACCTGCCGCATAAAAAAAATTTGACAGACCTCGGTATAGGTTGTGTATCGCGCAACGGACCTTGCAGAGAATACCGAATGCTTGTCGGCCATGAGGAAATATCTCATGGGGTCGAACAATGTATGGCAGAGGTCATATTAAGTGCAGTATTGAGGAGCATGTATGGAACGGATATGAACTCTGAGCCGGAGATTGGTTAACCAGAGCACAGTACTTATTGACAATTGATGTAACCATGAGAAGATAGACTGTGGAAATCAATAGGATATTAATTGTTTCATTCTATATTTGTAAATAGTTTCCAATTTTTTAATATCATGAATTAGCTGGGGCGAAACAGAAAAGTGAGCTAAAAAAAGAGACGAGTGGAAAGATCTAGTCCTTGTTCTTTGTGTCTCCAGGTATAATATGGAATAGGTAGTTTGGGAGGTAGGTATATCAATACAACATAATTATACAAATATTTTTCATATTATCAATATTGAGGAACTAAATTGGAAAGATTTTTATTTTGGGCACATTTGCGCTTGTTTTTTTTTTTGTTTTTTTTTTGGGGGGGGCATACATAAGGTCAAACTCTACAGTAAATCCCTTCGCACATTTGTTTCAAGTTCCTCAATATAAAATCTTACCTAATTTCTCTCTGATTTTCTGTCCATAATGAATTAATCCATCAGTTAAAAAATCTATGTGGTTTTCTGGTGTCATCTCCTTAATATTTTAGAAAATTTCCCCAAATACGACCAAAGTCTTTCAAGGCTTTCGCCGTCTGTTAATCCTATTCCGGTTTTTTCCTAGGGTTATACAAAACTTATAAGTAGCAATACATTTAAAATTTCACAATATGTGTAAACTGATGATCCTTTTCCAACCATAAACTAGAGGCTCTCAAGAGCCTGTATCGCTCACCTGACTTTTCTTGGGTTTTTGAAATTATATAAAAAAAGATAAAATTTGCCTACAAAGTAACAACACTTGGCCAGCACCTCAAAAGGAAAGGAACAAACAATTGGTTTCATTCAATTCAGTAATTCAGTGGTTCTCTAAAAGAAGAAATTTGAATGTATTTTCTATAGGATCCTATGTTAAACTAAGTCCCCCGTTGGCGGCCATCTTGGGTGATAGATCGTCTTCAAAGAAACAACACTTGGTCAGCGCCTCATGAGGAACATTCATGTTATGTTTGGTTTCATTCCATTCAATGATTCTCTAAAAGAAGTCATTTGTATACATTTTCCATAGGGTCCTATGTTAAACTTAGTCCTCCTTTGGTGGCCATCCTGGATGATGGATCGACTGCAAAGTAACAACACTTCCTCCGCACCTCTTAAGGAACATTC
The DNA here is from genome assembly GCF_963676685.1 of Mytilus edulis. NCBI lineage: Eukaryota > Metazoa > Mollusca > Bivalvia > Mytilida > Mytilidae > Mytilus > Mytilus edulis. The sequence continues at coordinate 21,707,287 of NC_092345.1, forward strand.
ATGCCATGTTTGGTTTCATTCCACTCAGTGGTTCTCTAAAAAAAGTCATTTGTATGCATTTCCCATAGGGTCCTATGTTAAACTAAGTCCCCCGCTGGCGGCCATCTTGGATGATGGATCGGCTACAAAGTAACAACACTAGGTCAGCACCTTATAAAGAACATTCATTCTATGTTTGGTTTCATTCCATTTAGTGGTTCTATAAGAAGTCCTTTGTATGCATTTTCCATAGTGTCCTATGTTAAACTAAGTCCCCCGTTGGCGGCCATCTTGGATGATGAATTGGATACAAAGTAACAACACTTGGTCAGCACTCATAAGGAGCATTCATGGTTTGTTTGGTTTCATTCCATTGAGTAGTTCTCTAAAAGAAGTCATTTGTATGCATTTCCCATAGGGTTATGTTAAACTAAGTTCCACACTGGCGGCCATGTTGGATGATTGATCGGCTTCAAAGTAACAACACTTGGTCAGCACCTCATAAGGAACATTCATGCCATGTTTGTTTCATTCAATTCAGTGTTTCTCTAGAAGAAGATCAAAATGTAAAAAGTTAACGCCGACGACGGACGACGACGACGGACGACAAGTGATGAGAAAAGCTCACTTGGCCCATCGGGCCAAGTGAGCTAAAAAGTGGACAAATAACAAATGAACAATATCAACAATTTTTTTAAAACTTTTTAAATTGGGAATATTCTATTATACAAGGTTCACTTTAGGCCAAATGAGTGTTCATAAAATCTTGTAAATATGAATAAAAAACAGTCAACAAGAGTGATTAACATTAGGCAATATGGTATAGGATATATATTACCTGACATGACATGTTGTGTCCATAACAATGAAAGATCGGAATTGAAAACTGAGTTTTATCTAGTCTGGATTGATCATTCTTTTTCTGAAAAAGAAGGAACATCAAATCAAATTTGGTACTATTAAAAATAAAAACATGCTTCATAAAACATTTATAAGGCTGAAAGTATGTTATTAATATCACTGGAACTTGCTTTGTTTCTAATTATGTTTACATGTATTGCTTTATTGGTATGCAAAGAAAATATTAAACTGTGGTTCTTTGTCCCAAACCTGTGTTTTTTCAGTTTATACTTCTAACCAAGAACTGGTTAACATATCTTGGGCCCCTTACTGATCTCTGATTAGTATAAAACATATGCTTCATTTGCACTGTATCTTTTCAGCGTTTGGTTCGGGCCCTAAAAGGGAAAGCATCTAAGTATTCGCAACATAGTCCCTAAATCGAATAAGGAGCAATATATAGGGAGGATAATAATGGGGGACTAGTAATGTGGATTAATAGACATTAATAAGTCTGAAAGTGTGTTATTAATATCAGTTAAGAATGCTTGATGAAATTTTTGACATTTTTTTTGGCTTTAAATGTTATTGCAAGTACACTCCCTGAAATATCCAAGTATACCCTGAAGCAAAGCTGAAGGGAGTTAAGATATTCATATCTATAGTTATGAACATAGTTATCAAATCACCGGTTTTAGTCAACATGGGGCGATTTTTAGTTTAGAGAAATTCGACCTCAAAGTGTGACGTGAAAGCAACGTTTTTTTAAATTATTAGAAAATTTTTAATTGGAATTTGAGATATTTTCAACGAAGTGTATGGTACAACTTTTGGTAGAACCCTACATGCAATCAAATATAAGAAGTTTTTTTTATCCAGAAATTAAAAAACTGAAATGGATAAATTTGGTTCTCAATATTGTACGAGTTACGTCAACAAGGCTCATTTGCATAGCTAACATTACAGCATTTACAGATAAGTGATATTCGAGATATATATGTATCATAGGCGGAATATACTACATATTGCATAGTTTTGAAATGTAATTCTTATTCTTCTAATTTAATATATATATATAGGTTTATATTATTTGATAGTTATAATGGTTATAGAAATATCCTTTCAACTATAAATACCTTGAGATGACTTTCAAGACTGCATGCAATGTCATACATAATATACAGTTGATCCTTCTCATCACTTCTTTCTTCCTCTGGTAGCTTTTGAAGCAAGTAAACTGAATATCCTAGTCTAAAAGGTTAATAATGCAAATAACTGATCAATTTTATATCTTAAAGTACAAAGACCAATAACAAAATTATTTTGTTCATTGAAACAGCTACAGCTA